>NC_056669.1:63735755-64037898 GCF_018350195.1 Panthera tigris | reverse complement strand
ATATATAAAATACCTGAAAAACTCCACCCAAAACTACTAGAACTGATAAGTGAATTCAATAAGGTTGTACGATACAAAATCAATATACAGAAATCTGTTGCATTTCTACATACAAAAAGTGAAGCAGCAGAAAGAAATTAAGAAAAGAATCCTATTTACAATTGCACCAAAAATAAAATACTTAGGAATAAACTCAACCAAGGAGGTGAAAGACCTGTATTCTGAAAACTATAGAACACTGATGAAAACAGTCGAGGAAACCACAAACAAATGGAAAGATATTCCATGCTCATTGATTGGAAGAACAAGTATTGTTAAAATATCCATACTACCCAAAGCAATCTACAGATTTAATGCAATCCCTATCAAAATACCAATAGCATTTTTCACAAAACTGGAATAATCCCTAGATTTGTGTGGAACCACAAAAGACCCCAAATAGCCAAAGTGATCTTGAAAAAGAACAAAACTGGAGGTATTACAATCCCAGATTTCAAGTTATACTACAAAGCTGCAATACTCAAAACAGTATGGTACCGGCACTAAAATAGACACATTGGTCAATAGAACAGAATGGAGAGCCCAGAAATAAACCCATGATGATATGGCCAATTAGTCTATGACAAAGGAGATAAGAATATACAATGGGAAAAAGACAGTCTCTTTAACAAATGGTGCTGAGAAAATTGGACAGCTACATGCAAAACAATGAAACTGGACCACTTTCTTATACCACAAAAATAAACTCAAAATTGGATTAAGGACCTAAATGTGAGACCTGAAACCATAAAATTCCTAGAGGAGAACACTGGCAGTAACCTCTTTGACATAAGCCATAGACACAGTTTTCTAGATATGTCTCCAGATGCAAGGAAACAAAAGCAAAAATAAACTATTGGGACTTCATCAAAATAAAAAGCCTCTGGGGCGCCTGGGTAGCTCAGTTGGTTAACTATCCAAAACTTAGTTTCGGCTCAGGTCACGGTCTCGCAGTTCTTGAGTTTGAGCCCCACATCAGGCTCTGCGCTGTCGGCGTGAAGCCTGCTTGGGATTCTCTTTCACCCCACTCTCTCTACCCCTCCCCCATTTGCTCTCTTAAATAAACAAACAAACAAATAAATAGCTTCCGCGCAGCAAAGGAAACAATCAACAGAACTAAAAGACAACCTTTTGAATGGGAGAAGATGTTTGCACACAACTTAACACCAAAAGATCCCCAAATAATCCAATTAAAGAATGGGCAGAAGACGTGAACAGACCTTCAAAGACATCCAGATGGCCAACGGACACATGAAAAGATGCTGAACATTGCTCATCATTAGGGAAATGTAAATCAAAACCACACTGAGATACCACCTCACACTGGTCAGAATGGCTAAAATGAAAAACATAAGAACCAACAGGTGTTGGTGAGGATGTGAAGAAAAAGGAACTCTCGTGCAATGCTGATAGGATTGCAAACTGGTATAGCCATTATGGAAAAACAGTATGGAGGCATTTCAAAAAATTAAAAATAGAATTACCATATGGTTCAGTAATTCCACTACTGGGTATTTACCCAAAGACTATGAAAACACTAATTCAAAAAGACATATGCAGTCCTATGTTTTTTGCAATATTATTTGCAATAGCCAAATTAGGGAATCAGCCCAAGTATCCCTCAATAGATGAAAGGATAAAGAAGATGTGAGATATATACACATATATATGTATATACGTGTGTGTGTGTGTGTGTATATATATATATATATATACACACACACACACGCGTATATATTTATTCACATGTATATATTTACAATTTAGAAAAATTGTAATTTCAGTACAGTTAACATACTTCTCTGAATGACTTATTTCACTTAGCATTATACTCCTTAGATACATCCATGTTGTTGCAAATGGCAAGATTTCATTCTTTTTATGGCTGAGTAATATTCCATTATATATGATCAATGACCATAAAATATCATCCACAACTTCTTTTTTTTAATGCTTATTTATTTTTGAGAGAGAGAGAGAGACAGACAGAGTGTGAGCAGGGGAGGGGCAGATAGAGAGGGAGACACAGAATCCGAAGCAGGCTCCAAGCTCCAAGCTGTCAGCACAGAGCCCAACACAGGGCTCATACTCAAAACCCGGGAGATCATGATCTGAACTGAAGTCAGACATTTAACCAAAGTCAGACACTTAACTGACTGAGCCACCCAGGCGCCCCTCATCTACAACTTCTAGAAAACCTGTCACTCAAGATTAAGAATAAAACAAGGATGGGCTCTGCGCTGACAGCACAGAGCCTGCTTGGGATTCTCTCCCTCTCTCTCTGCCCCTCCTCTGCTAGTGCACACACGCACCTGCTCTTTCTCTCTCTTTCTCAAAATAAATAAACTTTTAAAAGAGAATAAAAAGAGTACATTTTTCAGATGATGACTCATGCAATTTATTACTGAATTAATTTTAAAGGATCTACTTCATGAAGAAAGAAACTATGGCAAGCAAAAAGGTGTGGGATGAAAGAACCAACTGTGTTAAAATTATTTGTTAAACAGAATAAACACTGCCAATTAAAAAACATAATAATTTGGAGGATATGGATTAAGATGACATTAGAACTCTGCACAAAAATAATGTGGACAATGGGGCACTGATAGAAATCAAAGCGTTCTAAGAGTCATGTATTAATGATGAAGCATTACTCTTCTTTAAAGATATTTATCTTTAGCCTTCATGGTAAGGAGGCATGTTAAATATATAAGTATGAGCCTTAAAAGAATAGTAATAGACATTTAACTTTCTAGCAGAGATTAAAAACAACAACAAAGGCCAGCAAGACAAAACCAAAAACAAATTTAAGACACACACACACACACACACACACACATACACACACACACACACACACACACACACACACACATTAACTGGATAAAATGATAAAAACAAATAAAAAATCATCTGAATAGTCCTGTAAAATAAACAATTTAAACTATAATTTGAAGCATTTGAACCATAATTTAAATTTCTTTTCCAAAGAACATTTCAGGCCGAGTGTTTTTACAAGTAAGTTCTATCAAACTTTCAAGAAGTGAAAAATTCTGCTCTATTTTGTTTGAGTGTTGGAAGGGACTGCTCCCAGCTTATATAATACAGAGAACTTGCCAGCACAACCTGTAGTCCAGAGTGTACATGGCGCCCCCGGAACCATACAGCTCAGCAGTCCTGAGCACAATGTAGGGGATTCCAGGCCTTCTCACTGAGGAACTTGGACACACAAATCTCAAACACAAATTTTAAAAACCAAATCCCATGGTGTGTAAAAAAGAGAGCATGTTGTGACCATCTAACCTAGGAAATGACAGATCAAGCAGAGCTAAACAGGAAATAAAAAATGAAGTGATACAATAGAACAACAAAGGACAAAGAACTCTGTCCCAAACAACGAGAGATGGCACACCGTGTTCAAGCACATATGAAATATTTTTCCCCTCAAACTGACCACATACTTATTAGAATGACTAAAATAAAAAAGACAAGAAATAATAAGTATTGGAGAAGATGTGCAGAAAAAGGAACCCTCATATATTGTTGGTGGGAATGTAAACTGCTGCAGCCATTGTGGAAAACAGTATGGAGTTTCCTCAAAAAATTAAAAATAGAATTATACGATTCAGGAATTCCACTACTGGGTATTTACCCAAAGAAACAAAAACACTAATTCAAAAAGGTACACGTACCCCTGTGTTTATTACAGCATTATTCACAATAACCAAAATACAGAAGCAACCTATGTGTCCATGGATAGATGAATGGATAAGGAAAATGTGACATGTATAAAGGAATATTACACAGCCATAAAAAGGGGTGAGATCATGCCATTTGCGACAACATGGATGGACCTAGAGGGCATTATCCTAAATGAAATAAGTCAGACTGAGAAAGACTAATACCATATGATTTCACTCACATGTGAAATCTGAAAATAAACCACACAAATGAATAAACAAAAAGCAGAATCAGACCTACAAATACAGAGAACTGATGGTTGCTAGAGGTAAGGGGGTTTGGGGACTGGGCAAAATGGGTGAAAAGGAGGGGGAGATACAGGTTTCCAGTTAAATAAGAAGAGGGACACAGATGACTGGGTCAGAGGGACACGACCTGAGGACTCGACCTGTCACCACTTGCTCTGAAGATGGCAGAAGGGGATGGTGAGCCAAAAAAGGACAGCATCACAGCAGCCAAGGGGCCGGCAGTGGCAGACTAGTTGTACAGAGAAAACCCTCGAAGGACACCCCAAAATTCAAAAACCCATGTGCACACACCTTTTTAAGCAGCTAAACTGAAGGAAATCTTCAGAGCTCAGAACCTCAAGGGAAAGAGAGCATCTGAACTGGTGTTTATCCAGTATGCCACTGCCAGTTCCCTGACAGTCTAACACCTGGGCCACAGACCACTTGGGGGGACAGGAGACAAAGTTTAGGCCTGATCCAAGGGAGAGGTCAGATGGGAGACCTCTGCACGAAGCCAGGATACAAAAGGGCAACACCTTCAGTAAAGTAGAGAAGCCTACCCTGCAGAAGGAAACTGGGCCTGGAATCTGGAATAAGAACACATACAAATAATTTGATGTTTAAAAAAAAAAAAAGAGGGGGGTGAGTGAAGCCCAGAAAGTGTGAGACAAGTAGAAATCAGACAATAAGATTGTTGAAAAATGGTCAGATGAATTAATCATCAAAATAAATGTATACAGACGACACCGGCTGGTTGAAAGACAGGTATTGTTAAACTGGTTAAAAAGTAAAAGGGTACCTATATCCCATTGGCAAAAGATATATCTAAAACAAAAGCACACTGAAAGCTTGATACTGAAAAAGGATGGAAGAAGGTCAATACCAATATAATGCCAAGAAAAACCAAAACAAAGTTGGAATGGACAGATTAACATGAGAAAAAATACTCTTCAAGACAAAAAACATTGCCAGAGATGAAGAGTGTTACTCTATGCTGATAAAAGTGTTCACCGGGAAGGTAGAACTCTAAAAGTGTATTCATATAATACAAAACACAGCTTCAAAATATAAGGCAAAATACTCAGAGTTATAGGGAGACAAAATCCACCACCTAGTAGAATTTTAATATGTATTTCTAAGAAACTGATGAGATCAAGCAGACCAAAACAATCTGTAATGATAGCAAAGATTTAAACAAAGTGGATGTAATGAACAAATACAGAACATTGCACCTGACAATTGGGAGAATGTACACACCTTTCCAGAACACCTGGGACATTAATGAAAGCTGACAGTGCTCTAATCAAGGCCACAAAGCAAGTATCAATAAATTCCAAAGAATAAGTATTAGAGACCACTTAACCACAACACATGGAAGTTAGCAGTCAATTGAAAACATATTATTATTGATTGGTTTTTTAATTCGGTTAAAAATTTTTTTAATGTTTTATTTATTTTTGAGAGGGGGGGAGGGGCAGAGAGAGAGGGAGACACAGAATCTGAAGCAGGTTCCAGGCTCTGAGCTGTCAGCACAGAGCCCGATGCAGGGCTCAAACGCAAGAACCACCAGATCATGACCTGAGCCAAAGTTGGACGCTTAACCAACTAAGCCACCCAGATGCTCCTTAATTTGGTTTCTAAAAGAGAATAGATACATTTAGGTAAGCAGAGAAGAAAATGACAAAAACCATTCAAGTAAGTTAAATATGAATATATATTAAGTATAGATACAGAATGCATATTTATTCACATATACTGTGGTGGTTAATTTCATGTGTCAACTTGGCTAGGCCAGAGTACCCCAGTATTTGGCCAAACCTTAGTCTAGATGTTTGTGAAGGTATTTTTTAGCCAAGATTAACATTGAAACTAGTAGGTTGTATCTAATGCAGATTGCTCTCCATAACATCAAATTGGTGAAAGGTCATAACGAAAAAGGACAGATCTCCCTGGAAGAAGAAGGAATTCTGCCAGCAGCTGGCCTGCAGTCTGGAACTGCAACATTGGCTCTTCCATGGGTCTCTGGCCTGCTGGCCTATCCTGGAGAGACTGAACTTGCTAGCTCTCATAATCAGGTGAGTCAATTCCTTAAAATCAATCAGTCAACCAACCTTTCTCTCAGAGATCTCTTTCTCTAAACACACATGGACAGGCACACATACACACAGACATGCACGCACGTGCACACACACACACACACACACACACACTATTGATTTTGTTTCTCTGGACAACCTGGACTAATACATATACATATTTATGTATTTACAGAATAAATAATAAACATGCCACACACATACGATGGAAAGTCATCAGCAAAGTCAGTTCTTTGAAAATAATAATAATAAAGATAACCCTGGGTAAGACTGATCAAAAAATAGAGGGCATAATGAAGCACTATTAGGAATACACAACAGGTATAGCAGATCTTTAAAAAATATGACAGCCATGCTTATGCTAACAAAATGAAAGATCTTAGTAAAATGCACAAATTTTTAGAAAAATGCAACTTGCCAAAACTCAACTAAGAAGTTAAAACCTGTTTCTAACCATTAAAAACAGGAAATCTTTCAAGGAGAAAATACCAGGCTACATGGTTTTGTATGTCAGTTCCGATACCTACAACTAGAGCAGGTATTTAAGGAACAAGTGAGAATTCCAGTTTTACTCAGACTCTTTCAGGGAACAGAAAATGAGGCTGTGCAGCCCTGAAGGAGGGGAGGAGTGCTCTGTAGCAAGGGGAAAAATCCAAACGATGGTTGTTGAACAGTGCTTGCCACCATGGGCCATTCCGACCTCTTTACACAAAGGATAGATGGTCTTGATAGCTCAGGCCCCTGGTCACCTCCAAACTTCCACTCTGACCGTCTCCAGGTCAGAATCAGAGCACAGTGCTCTCCACCTGAATCTTGAGTGGGAAGCAGGCAAGGTTAGGTTCTCCCACCCCCTTACTCATGACTGCTATATGCCGATCTACCTCAGAGAGGACCTGGACCAGACCAGTTAACTGAGCATGTGCAGAGCATGGACTGATCAGCAGCCTTCAATGCCACAGCCATTCATCAGTCAAAGTGAATAATCTCAGTCTTGACCAGAACTTACTCTACCCCAAATCTAAATCTTAAAAAAAAAGAAAGAAAGAAAGAAAGAAAGAAACACCAGACACTAATCAGAGTTCACAGCAAGGCCCAGAGCAACCTCTTTTTAAAACTGTCACAAAACGGGCCCCTTTTAACTCTTCCTCATCGATGGGTACAGCTTGCAGATGACTGCATGAATGACCCCCTGCTATGGTGAAGAGGAATGAGTGGCCATCTGTGTTATGACCATGGGCTTCTCTGTACTACTGCAGAAATGGCCTCCCAGAGCAGCCACTGAACCTGTCAGCCCACAAATTAAGCCAGATGCAAAATGAGCATATGTGGCAGTTGCCCTGGGTCATGCAGGGCAATGTACTTAAGCAATATGTGGTTCAATTTCAACAGTCAACAGTGTAATTCAATTATAGTATTATTTGTGGGCCGAATCACAGGGATTAATCAGGAGCAAGAGCAAAGGTTAACATTGTACCGGAAGCTACAACAGTGGTCTTTTGTACTAGAAACATCATTTTTAACAAGGGTTCTGGGGTCTTTCAGTCACCTCCTTCCAACTTTCTGGCACAGAATTTTAGGGCTCCAATCAAGCACAGTCATACCCAGGAAACACCCATTCGGGTTTCAAAAATTCAACCATGTAAGGAGTTTCATTTAATGGTCCTGTTTCTGCTGGCAAGGGATTTCTTTTCCTTACACCTCCAGAGCCACCAAGTGCCCTGAGATAAGGGTCACCACACCGCGGCTCGGAGACAAGTAAATTTGACACTTGTGCATCAGGATGTCCTCTCAGGGTATTTCTGGCCTGGTTGTTTACAGTAGTGATAATCTCCTGCAGTGTTTGCATTGTTTACATTGATTTGGAGGAAGGAGAATATTCTTTTTTCCCCATTAAAGACTTACTTACATAAATACTGAGATCACATGCCCTAAGTATACTCTTCTAGGAAGGAGTTTTGGAAAGTGAACCTGAGCCTAGCATACTCCAGAGTAATTAATAAAGGGAAATCTCTTGTCATATAGTGTTGTGCCTAAGAATCATCATTGTTGAAGGAACTGTCCTTTTAGGAGGAATCCATGTTGTTTTTGCATAAATGCTTGCGATATGGGGTATGCAGGAAGCCTACAAAAGTTTCTTCCATTGAAATAAAGTGGTAACTGTGTTTTCAGAAAGTGAGAGAACACAGTCCTTGGGTGCTCATTTGAGCAACTTAATGGATGCAAAAGCAATTGTGTTTTGGTAGTGTTGGCATCACGTGACACCATTCGACTTCAAATTAATAGGTGAATAGAAATACAGAAAGGACGATTTAAATGTTCACAGAGAAATGTCATTTCTGCAGGATTTGTGGCATCATGATGTGATACCACGGTTTTCAAATTTTCTCTTAGCTGCCACCCTTTCAGCAGAGGAACCCTCACTTGGAAGTCTCATGCGTCTGAGAGAGAAGAGAGCAAAGTCACTCTGGCTAGGGGACCAGGAGCAAGAACTGAACCGGACTCCGTTCCCAGGTAACTTTTCTCTCAAATGGCTTCACAGAGCCCCCAGAACTCCGCTACACAGCATCATAAAACCAGTGCAGGCATGAAAGCAGCCCAGAAGAAACTCAGATGGCCCTAGACTGGAAATCCAGCACTGCGACCCTACGTGGTAAAAATCATAATGTCAGTGCTAACCTCAACAAAACAAACTAACTTATACCAACTGAGCACTAAGTGCCTTACCTCCATTAATTTAATCCTCCCAATAATATGAGATAGGTACAATTATCACTATTTTATATATGAGGAAACTGAGCTCAGAGGGATTAAACAATCTGCCTAAAGATCCCACGGCCAGTCCTAAGTGACTGAGCTGGAATTCAAACCTCAACGGTCTAACTCCCTACTCCACATTAACAAGCATAAAATCTCTTTTTAGAAAAAATTTTTTAAAACGTTTATTTACTTTTGAGAGGGAGAGAGAGAGACAGAGTGCAAGCCAGGGAGGAGCAGAGAGAGAGGGAGACACAGAATCCGAAGCAGGCTCCAGGCTCTGAGCTGTCAGCACAGAGCCTAATGAGGGGCTCGAAGTCACGAGCCGAGAGATCATGACCTGAGCTGAAGTCCGATGTTTAACTGAATGAGGCACCCAGGTGCCCCACAACCACAAAAACTCTTAAGCTCTTAGATCTAGTTTGGGCCAACCACCTTGAATATGAGGAGGGTATTAATAATCTTGCGGAAGAGTATCCTGCACAAAGGTATTCAATAATTATCATTCTTTTCATCACAAATGGCATAGAATATATACCCTCCAGACATGCACTAATTACTTCAATGTTCAATTATCTGCCAAATAGCTCCTGTCAAATGTCTGTGTGAGCCAATTATTACTTGAGAGATGGTTCACAGACATGCCAATCACTGAATCTTCAAAAAAAAAAAACAATTAGCGCTTTGTTATTCCAGAATAATCAGTGAAAGGTACCAAGAAAAGAATAAATGAAGTTCAGTACACAGGTAAAAGGGTATATATATATATAAACTAACAACTGCGCCCTAAAAAGGAGAGCCTATTCACAAAAGTAAATAAAACGTGTATGTGACAAATACTTATTAAACACCTAATATGTGCTGCGGACCAACGGAGGCACTAGGGATGGAGCAGCAAAGCCTCTGTCCCCATGAAACTTACAATCTGGTGTGGGAGGCTGACGATACACACAGGGAGGCAAATGTGAATGTAATAGGTCAGGTGGTGAAAAGTGCTATAAAGAAATATAAACAGGATATGAGGACAGAGTGGTGGGAGGAAAAGATGCTAATTAGAGAGGGTCAGGGGGGACCTCTGTGATGTGGTGACATTTCAGCAGCGATCATATCTGAGGGTATCTGGAGGATGGCATTCCAGCTAAGGGGGCAGCACGCACAAAGGTCCTGAGACAGCCAGTGTGTGGGCTAAAGGGAGATAAGCCAGGAGGAAAGTGGTAGGAGGTGTGCCCATACTTGCAGTCAAAGACCAGATCATGTATGGAAGGGCTGGGTCTGCTGAGGACTTCAGATTTTATCCTGAGATGGGAAGCCATTGACAAGCTTTGGAGAGAGGAATCTGTGGTTTGAAGTGAGTTTCAAGGATGGCTCTGCTGCTTTGTGGGAGACAGAGGGTAAAAAGGGCCAGGAGCCTGACAGATAACAGTTAGGACATGTTACAGTGCCACCAACAGGGGCAACAGCACAGAGACCACTCAGAAGACCATGCATTAATCTTGCAAATCCCAGGCGAGTCTAGCAAGGCCCGCACAAGCCTTATGCAATGAAAAACACAAAACACAAATGGGTGAAACAAGGCCCTGAATAAATAAGAACTCTAACATGTCTCTAAAGACGTAACATAATAAAGATTTTTTTAATCCCTCATTAATTTCTCAAAAGTTAACATTTTATAGGGCTTACTACGTGCCAGGCACTGTTCTCAGCACCTTATGCATGTAAGCATAGCAACCTTCTAAGGAGGGTACTATGATTATTCCCATTTTAAATGTGAGGAAACTGAGGCACAGTCAGGTAAATAGGGTGTTGTAGAGGCAGGATTTGATCCAAGAAGTCTGTCTGCAGGTGTTTCTCCTGACCAATCTGCAAAGAATGCCTTAGAATGTAGACTGTTCCAGGCACAGCTGCCCAAGGAGCCCTTCTAGAAGGAAGCAGCCAGTGTGGATGATGAAGGAAAGAGAAGGAGGTAGCAGTTTGTGCTGGAAATGCAGGGGGATGGGCCTCCTGGGTTCTGTACCACCCAGTCACAGGGCCCTTCCTCTTTGTCCATCCCAGATCCTCACCAGCAGATCCTGGGTTAAGGCAAAGCCCTGATGGTCACATGCTGCTCTCTCAGAGACAGCGTATTTTGCTAGAGGCTTCATCATTTTAGGAATGCCAATGTGGAGAAATTAGGAGGCAGGAAGCAGGACTGGCCCCACACCAGCTGTCTTCTTTAGAAGGTGTCCATTCAGCTTTCACAGCCATCCAAGAGCTTTGAGGTCGGAGGGCCTGACCCTGTGGCTCTGATCCCACTGCACATGAGCCCCTGATGGCTTCCAGATGAGACTCTACAAGGACTGCTAGGAAATCCGCACTCTTGACTGTTTCCTTTTAAGGGGGTTTTGGAGGCCCTAACCTAGAACAGGACATCCCAATCTGTAGAGCCTTGGAGAAGCAGAACATTATCAGGCCTCTCAAGAGCTCTTATGTTCACTGAGAAATGAGGAGCCTGACAGATGACAGCTAGGACATGTTACAGCGCCACCAAGAACGTGAAGAAGCTTCAACACACAGCCTCTCCCACCCAGGTGCCAACACCCACAACCCTCGGTGAATCAGACTGTCCTCACAGGGTGGAAGGAAAAGCAATTGCCCGGCAAGGGGCGGTGTCCAGTGCCCATGCACATCCTAGGCTTTAGCCACACTCAGCCCAAGCCCTCGTCCCTGAACTCCTCCAGCCGCAGCTCTGCACAGAGAGGAGCAAAGTCTCAAAGAAGCATGGCCAGTCAGCAAATAAGGCCCCTGACTTGTCATCTGGTCAGGGCAGAAAGAGGACCCTGGAGCCTTCCAGAAAGATTTTCAATGAGAGGTTTATTGTAATCAGTACGGGCTTGGGTTCCCCCCACCCCACCACCATCAAAGAGTTAATCAGCCCAAACAGCCCACTGGTGCTCCTTTCCAATTAATCAGTTTCATCGGATCTTTTCTGGGGACTATTCTTAAATGGCTAATGTGGACCTGAAGTCAAACAATGGCCAAACAGGTAAGAAACAATATGGCATAAGGAACATTCTTTAGGTGAGGAGGTGAATCCATACCAAACTGCCTCCTGATTCCCAAGCACACTGGAGACCAGCTGGGGAAGGGAGTGGACACCCGCATGAGGCACCAAGGTCTCCAGACTCTGAGTTTTGTCTCAGCTCACCTGTGATAGGCCAAGTTGTACTCTGACAAATTTACAGTAAAACCTCGGACAAATTTACAGTAAAAACAATCTTAATGCACCCAAACTGCCTCTCGGCCAGGAGCCAAAGTGTGCTAACGTATGGCACACCCACACTGCCTCGGCAGAGACCTAACCTCATGCCAGGGATCAAGGTGTTCCACAAGTCTGAACTCAAAAAAAGAGACGGCATGCACAATAAAATCAAATAAATCAACCGAGGGGCTTCTCGCTGTGCCAGAAAGAAAGGTGGAATGAGAGAAAACAGTCTTTGAGGTGTAGAGGACGAGCCATCAGTTGTTGGGACCCCCTGACCCCCTGACCGTACCTGCAATGATCCCGTCCATTTGCTCCAGGGCAGCTTCTAGCACGTGACTGGCATCCGAAGCCATGGCTCCTCTCCCCTCAGTCTTCTTCTTGTCTTACTGAAAGTTCAAGCACAGGACAAAGGAAAAGTTGCAGAGAGGCCCACATTACGCAGGCAAGACTGCAAACCCTCCTCTTTCAACATCACGTGGGCCTCTCTAGCAAGAATCCGAGCCGGCCACCCTCCGGTTCTGCCGTCTCTAGAGCCTCTCCCTCCTGGCACAAGTGATCCGTCTCCCGCGGCTTTAGCACACTATCCCATTCACATCTGAGATTAAGAGCCGCCATTATAGTCCCAGGTTCCAGAAGCTGCAGCCAGCACGGGGGAATCTCCCTTACGAGTTGGATAAAGGGACTCAGTGAGGACGTGCCCTGCAGCAAGCGGGCGTCAGGAGTCTCAGGAGGCACGTTTGTCTTAGAGCCGCATCTGTCCCGCACCTGCAACGCCTTCGTCGGGTAGGTGTGATCCAGGCCGAGAGTCCTCGGCTGCCACTTTCCTGGATGGTCAAAAGTGCCTGGCCTAGCGGACACACTGTTGTGGGGAGAGCTCCGTCCCAGGAACCTGGAAAATTCCTCTCACCATCTTAGTTCTAGACTACCCAACACCACGCAAAGTGCAGCACCCCACCTCCCCAGGACTGAAGAGCTTCTCCCAGGACACAAAGGCCACCCTCCCCCCAGGCTGAGTCTCCCGTCTAACGGAGATGGCAATTGGTTCTATCTCTGGACAACGCTGCCTCTACGAACGGTCTTTCAGCTAAACTGTCTTCCTGCAGCCTCTTCTCGTTTTATTGCTTCCCACCCACTCCCTGGTGGCAGGGAGCGACAACTGTATTTGTAATCCCTAGTTCACACCTATAAATGGCAGGCAGGAGCTGTTGTTTGCTCCTTCAGCAAAGCCTGTGCATGTGTCCAACGGGCATAAGTGCTGTGGAGAACCGGCCTGGCTCCTCTACCCAAGGATGGCCCGGGTCAGGAAACAGAGGGTCCTGGGGGTCTCGGCTCCTGTCCCCTGTTGATGTTGGACTTTCAAAGGGAAGAAAGGAAAGTGAGCAGCCACAGAGAAGTGGCTTTGGAGATGGTATGGATAAAGATTTTAGGACTACAAAGAACCACATTGGACTATACCAGGCAGTAGCTGTTAAAATAGACTGGGTTCAAACCCTGCTCTACCATTTACTATGTGATCTCTGAGCCTCAGTATCCTCATCTGTAACATGTGGATAATACCAGCACTTAACACACCAGGTTGATGTCATGATGAAATGAGGAATTAATATTTCATAGAAAGTACTCAGTACATTTCCTTACAGATAGTGAGTGCTCAACATATGTTAGCTGTTTTTGTTTTTGTTTTTGAAGTGAGGCAACGATCTCAGGATGTATTTGTGCCAGGACAGTGCACTGGATGAGAGACTTTAAACTAAATGAGGTAGGCTCAGGAACAGAGAACCCAGGTAAGTCCAAGAGGCTGGCTCCCCTGGAGGAGGTAGGCATGGCAAAGAGAGATAAGCAACTATTTGTATGGAGAGGGAGGGCAGTGATTCATAGGAGCAAAGGCCAAGGAAGGTCTGGGAACAGGCACTGAGCCTCGGCAGTCCAAGGGCCATTGCACAATCAATGCAGGGGCATGAGAACGGGAGCCTGCAGAGGGGGTGGGAGCCTCATCAGCACCTCAAGGCTGTGGCAGGAGCTACTACAGGAGGCTGCAGCAAGGGACAGAGCTGCCACTGCTGAGAAGAGCAGCCCAGGCCACTAGAGACCCCAAACATGTGCAGATCTCATGGGCTGAATAGAAGTAAGCTTGGGGGTTTGGGGGATGAGAGTAGAGGTAGCAGGAAAAGGGCACACAATCACACACAATTATTGCAGGTCAATAATCCACACATTCCCACCTGTTCAGAGATATTAAAGGTCTGAAATAGTTCCCTCTGAGGACCTCCCACTACTCCTAAGGAGAAGTCCACACTGCTCACTCACTGGGACCTTCAAAAGAGGCAGTGTAGGATCCGGCCAGGCCAACCCCATATTGCTTTCTCCATTGGTCATGTTCCAACAGCAGTGGCCTCCTTTCTGTGTGCCACCCCCCTCCCCCCGCCGATACTCCAAGACCATGTCTTCTTCTGAAACTTCACACCTGCTATCCACTCAGCCCTGAGCTCGCTTTCCCAGCTCTCTGCATGGCTCATTTATTCTCATCTTCCGGGTGTCAGCTCCCATGTGTCATCTGAGACAGGCCTTCCCTGCACACCTCCATCTATAGCAGCCCCTTCCAAGTGCAGCAGTTCCAAAGTATCTCGTCCGTATACTTGTATGCTTGCCAACTGGCCTTGCTCACCCTCTCCATGGAGGCAGTGGGGCCCTGTCTGCCTTGTTCACCCCTATATGCCCAGTGCCCAGCACAGTGCCTGGCACAAGGAAGCTTACGAGTGAATACTTGTGAATAAATTGATAGATCCCTTTCACCCACATTCCCCAAACCCTGCTGTGCTGGGTACTGGGGAGATATTGACAAATCAGACCTAGTCTCTGTCCCCACGGACCATGCAGTCTAGTGAAGACAAAAGTATAAACAAATTAACGATGACACAGTATGGGGTAAGCTGATAGAGGCCGGTATGCAGTTTCTCTGGGTCTTGAAGGATGAGTAGAAGTTTTCCCAGAAGATAAGGGGGAGAATGCTATTCCAGGCAGAGGGGATGGAAGGGTGGAGAAGCATGTAAGGGCAGGATGTAATTGGCAAATATCAAAGTGGTTGATGAGATTACACCAGAGCATCCAGCTGCTCATGATGAGTCAAAACCTTTCACAGAATTCACATAAGTGTAACGAGGGCAATTAATAAGAGGAGCTTGGGAATCACACCCACTGCCAGTGCACAACAAACCAAGTGGCCTCAGATGTAAACATATCAGATCTTTAAGAAGATCTCGTATTTTAATAGGCAGGCCCCATTTGGGGCCTTACTACCAGGGTAGAAGGGAGAGGACAGTTAGAAGGTGCCAAGCCTGGAGGGTCCAGGCTACAACCCCCTGCAACAGAAGGGCCATAAGAGGAGGCCCACAGGCCTTCTGCCCAGGGATGAGTTTGTACTTGGCAAAGAGCAGGTTGGGTGGACCCATGGGAGGTGGTGTGAAGTGACACATGAGTCAAAGGTGTATCATATTTAAAACCCAGGAGCCCGGGGCCGGTAAGGTTGTGAGTGCTCAGAAGCCAGACCTGCTTAGGGCAGCTGATGAGCTCAGTTCCAGACCTGCTGGGTCTCAGGTGATGGCAGGACACCTGTAAGAAGGGGCCCTGCCAGCTTCTGTCACAGGGCAGCTGTGAGGTGTCAGTGGCATGGGGTACAGAGAGACTTTTGAAGGGCCAAACATGCCATCAATGTGAGGCCTCAGGCCCCCATCTGTGAGCACAGACACTCTCAGAACAGGGAAGCCACAAGGTCACCAACCATTCCTATTCTGGCACCTAGTAGGCATTTTCTCCTCTGACCACTGTTGAGGTTAGAGCTCCTGTCATTAACACACGATGGGACAATCATTGCCCTCAGGGAGGTTGGAGCCTCAGAGGCACACATGTCACACACCACATTCAGTGTCTGTTCATCCCTGCAGGGGCACAGCACCTCCACTGGGAGCCTGGGTTCATCAGGGATGTGGAGCTTATGTGCACGAAGCTCCAGAAGTTGAATGCCTGGAGGCCTCCTGGAGAGAAGCTAGGTGAAGAGGCGATGACCCAAAGGGGCCGGGAGAGAGTCGGATTCCAGAAGCACCCCAAAGGCACAAGCGAAAAGCAGGGCAACTTCTAAGCAGGTGGTGGGGAGTGGAAGTGAAATCATGTTCTCTACCAATGAGAGGGGAGCTATAGCAGCCAGCCAGGGGCCTGTCACAGCGTGGATGCTGGGGCAAGAGATAGTGTGCCTGGGGGACTCCCTGGGGGCGGGGGGAGGTGCCCCCAGCCCAGGAAGGAGAGGAGCAGGCAGAGGATGACATGGCTCTTAAGGAGCTTAGTACAGTGACAGCTGTTGTGGCCCCAACCAGTTTTCATTCTCTCTGGACACCTGGACTATTAACAGAGCCCTGCATTTGATGGTGAAGGAACAGGAGGGCTTCTCTTCTTACCAAGTGACTAGCTCACACTTAGCTACAAAAAGAAACTGGGAATGTTAAGAAAAAGTGTAGCCCTTTCACCATTCACCCTTCCCTTCACCTGCAGGCCTCTCTAGATGCTGTCATCCTCCTATCTGAGGTGATGTCCCACCAACATAGAGCTTTACCCTCTTTGCCACCAGCCAGACAGAAAATGACCCTGTAGCTATAGAGAGGAACTGTCTTGTTTCAGAATGACAGCATCTGGTGACAGACGTCATAGCCACATGAATTGCACCACGCAAAGGTCAGTTTGGCACCTCGAAGTTGATAAGGGTGTAGGATTAGGGTTCTGAAATTTAGAAAGTGAGCCTCAATTAGCCACCCGTTATCTGATGCACTCTCAGCAAGCCGTGATTTAGATAGTGCATTAAGCTTTCATGTTCAGCAAAGTAGAATCAGAAGTAGGCAGGAACTGTTGATTCAGATAAGTCTTGGGCAAGTAGCCTTGACTTATCCCACCCACACTGAATTGCCAGCTTCCATTCCATTTTATAAAGTACTTTTCCTTTAGTAAAAGTGGTTAGAGCTGCAAGTGGCACTGGCCAGGACCAGAGAAGGAATCAGGAACAGATCCAGAGTCCCTGGTACCCCTGCTCCTTCAGGGTCTCCTGTGCCATGGACACAACTGAGCCAGATCTGGGATCGGATTCCTTGGCGGCTCCGTCCAGATGAAGGGATGGGGGTGGGGTAGGGTGGGGACAGTGTCCCCAACTAGAAGGCAAGGCCTGAAGAATGAACCCTGAGCCAAGAACCCACCACCACCAAACTTTGGACTCATCACACACCTCCTCCTTCTGCAAATGGCCATCAGGTGGTAAAGAAGTGTTGTGTTATCACAACCAACCAAAGCCTTTTCCCCATAATTTACAGATTGCCCATAAACCAGAACACTCTTAAACAGTTATTTTAAGAAATCCCTCTTGCTATGCCTCTGCTTGGGAGACAGCTTCTTAGAAGGATATAGGAAATTTATCTCTTTGGGATAAGAGAGCAAGAAGCCATTTTCAGTATTAAGAAAAAATGAAGATGGAAGAAGACACAAGAGAAACTGATGGCGGAGCCTAAATTTTCAATCACATCCCATATCAGTCAAGAACACCTTTCTTTTCAAAGGACAAAGGAAAAAAGAACACAGTCTGGAGTTAAAACATGCACTCTGCTGCATAATGACTGTGGATCTTTAGACAAGTTATTTAACCCCTCTCAGACTCAACAGTCTCATCTGTATCAGGATAAAACCAATCTCATTGCTACCAGTGAAAGTAAACAAGATAGACCTCAGGTAAATACAGCAGATTGAACCCAAACATCTAAATTAGCTACCCACTGAAACAACAGTCGAGAAATTTATTTTGAAAGACATAAACCCACAGGGACACTGAGAATATGCTAGCAGAGATAAGGGAGATGCCAGGGCAACAGCTCTGCAGCAAACATAAAAGGACAGCTGGTCCATGTTGGAGAGCTTCCGAAAGCTCTGGGAGAGATTTCTCCAGCAACACGAAATTAACAGGACACCTCATGCTTCAGAACACCCAAAGAGATTTATATATGGGGAGGAATTTGTTTAATTCAATGACAAGAAAGTTGAAACTCAAGCCAATGACAAAAGAACTGCATGGAAACCAAAAAGTAAAAGTAACCATGAACCTTACAGTGAAACACCTCATAGCAATCTAACCGGAACTGCAGGGGCAGCATGGGGTCGGGAGAGAGATGAAAAGTGGTTGTGGGCAGTGGAGGTGGGGCTGGAAAGGGAGCAGATTCCTCACCTCCTGGAGTGGGCACTCAGAAGTCACTAGATAATGACAACTGAAAACAATTAATAAAGCAGCAGAACAAGCATTTTTTCCCCCAGCAATATGGATAAAAATACTAAGAAATGTAAAGTGGCTGCTTCTGAGGAAGAGCAATGGGGTTGGGTAGGCAGGGAGACAACAGCTGTTTTAACAAATCGTATACAATTATTTCACTGTTTAAATTGTGTAGATGTATAGTAGTGATCAAAATCAAAACACTTAAAAAGTAATATGTGCAGTGTGCCTGGCAGAGAGTAGAGACTCCATGCTCCTTCCTCCTCTCGGGCAGGTGTCTGTTAGCTACTTGCTGGGAGTTTCTCCAACACTGTCTCACGTAATCCCCATGTGCCACTTAGGAATCCTCTCACTTTGCTGATGAGCAAAAAATTGGGCAGCTTGCCTGAGGATGCACACCGTTCTTCCACTTTGCCTCTGAAACGGGAACCCACTGGAGGGTTTTGAGCACAGGAGGATCTAACATACCTTGTTAAAAAGGAACACTATGGCTGAAAATGAACAGGGCTGGTGGGGGTGCAGTGCATCAGTGAACACAGGAAAACCAGGCATGAGATGAAGGTAGCTTGGACCAGAATAATGGTGGTAAATGTTCTCATTCTTGATATATGTTGAAGGCAAAGCCGGTAAACTATACTGATGGAGTGGACATGGGAGAGAGGAATCAGAATTACTATAAGGTTTTTGCCCTGAGTCTCTGGGAGAGTTGGAGGGACTGCAGAAGAAACCATTGAGGCAGGGGAAGGGGTCATCAGGAGACTGGTTTTGGAAATGTTCAGTTTAAGATGCCTAAGGACACCTAGGAAGATACACTGGAAATATGAGTCTAATGTTGGGAGGGAAGTTTGGCTGGAGAGAATTTGGGAGCCATTTGTATGGATATGGAATTTAAAACAACTGCATGAAGTAACCTAAGTAGTGCAGAGAAAGAGAGACAGAGACAGAGACAGAGACAGAGACAGAGAGAGGAAGGAAAGGAAAGGAAAGAAGGGAGGGAGGGAGGGAGAAAGGAAGGAAGGAAGAAAGAATGAAAAGGGAAAAGAAAAGCAAGAGGCCCCAGAACTCTCTGGAACACTACAACGCAGCCATCAGGAAGAAGAACCAACAAAGGGGACTAAGGGGGAGCAGCCAGGAGAATTGAGAAAGTGCTGCCCTAGAAGCCAAACAGAGGGTTCAGGATGGAGAAGGAAGCAATCAGGGGAGCCAAGTGCTGCTGAGTCAGACCAGAAACCATCTTCTTGCCCAGTGCTCACTGCTGGTGATCTCATCTGCTCCCACAGCCTCACCTGTCCCCACATTACCTCACCCTAGACTCTTACAAGAGCCTCCTAACTGGCTGCCTGCCTCCAGGCACCCCTGTCCACCCACCTTGCACTGAAGATTCACCTAACTCAGTGGTCCTCAAACACTGGTGTTCATCGGAGTCAGCTGGAGAGCCAGTCAAGCACAGAGGCCTGACCTTTGTAACCTGACCTAGCTCCTCTGGTGATTCTGATACTGAAAAAATCTGAGGGACACCTGGGTCGCTCAGTAAGTTGAGCGTCCAACTCTTGGTTTCGACTCAGATCATGATCTGGCGATTTATGGGTTTGAGCCCTGCATCAGGCTTTGTGCTGACCAAAGCCTGCTTGGGATTCTCTCTCTCTGCCCCACCCCTGCTCATTCTCTCTGTGTCTCTCAAAAATAAATAAACTTAAAAGGAGAAAAAAGCTGAGGAGCCAATGAGAGAATGCAAACACAGCTCAGGCACTTTTCTGCTTAGAAAAGTCTCGGAGGCTCACCATCAATCAGCCCCTACACTTCATGCCCTTTACCACATGGACTCAACCTACTGGGTTGCAATTTTAACTTCCATCCTAGCCCTCAGGTAAACCTCCACCCATCCCAACCAAATGTCTTGTCCTCAGTGGACGGATTCTAATTGTTCGTTAATTGACTGCACCAATTGCTTTCCTGCTGTATACCCAACCCAGCAGCTTTCTTTGCTAAATTCCCATCTTCTCTTCAAGATAATTCCTCCAGGAAACCGAACTTGATCCTGCCCACCTAAAGGTGGTCTCCTCATCTCTTTATTTTTTTAGGAAAGGGAGGAAAACAGCAGCGCACAGCCATCTCCCCTGCAACTCTTCCCTGTGTCTCAGCCCCTGAGGGCACCCCCGTTCAGTAAACCCTGAGGACACTCCCACAGATTCACAACTATTCATTGTCAGTAGGAAACTAAAGCCAGGTGCAGCGCCGCCCCCCCACATAGTTGATGCCCACCTCCCTCTCCACGCCCTCACACTTGGTGGGCCCCAAAAGATGGTCTTCCCCAGTATGCTCCCCCACCCACTTTGGTGACGCCACCACAGTTGCCAAGCCAGAAACCTGGGAGTTTCCCGGGGCCTTCTGGCCTCTCACCCACATCCAGCAAAGTCTCCCTCATCACCTGCTCTCACATCTGTCCACTCATCTTCCACCCTGCTTCAGGCCACATATCATCTCCCATCTGAACGACCACAATGGCTTGACTGCCTTGCCTGCCTACAGCCTCACCCCCACACAGCCCTCATGCTCCACCCTGCTGCCAAGAGCATGGGTCTATTTCACAAACCTAACCAAGGCACTCCAGCACCTGTACAACCGTTCACCACCTCATACCCCAGAGACAAAGTGAAGGACCCATGAGGTAGTCAAGAGCATTCGCTCTCTAGTCAGGCTGCATTTGGGCCCACGTTCTTCTTGTCATGGGCTAAGTCCTTGGACAAGTTCCTCAACATCACTGAGCTTCGTTTTCCCTATTTACAAAGGGCAGGGGAAAATATACACATCGTGAGGTTACGGAGAGTCAGGGAGATAATGTGTGTAGAAGTCCTTTGCATAAAGCTGGGTGGGAGTTCACAACCACAGCAACAATAATTGTCTCAGCCGCACTTGGCCCCATTGGCCCTGAGCACTAACCATTTCACCCCACCTGCTTTTGCTGTGAGCTCCCCCCACCCCCGCCAACATGCAATGTTTTAGCCCAAGACCTCCCTTCCCCCTGGTCAATTCCTACTCCTCATTCAAGGTCCAGCTCCAATATCATCATTCTAGGGATCCCCTCCCATCCCCCCCATGAAATGACTGCTCCAACTCAGTCCCCCTCTTCATGCCCATGACAGACTTCCTGGACAGCGCCTGGAACTCTCTAGAGCGCTGGCTACTCAATATGTGCGACTACTTCGTCTGAATGTTAAGTTTTTTGTGGGCAGAGCCAGTCTCCAAAGCCCAGAGTTCAGCCCTGGACCTGGCTCAGAGCATGTGTGGATAGACATTCCCATTCCAAAAAGGAGAAAATGGAAAAAATGAAGAGGTCACTGGTCTAAACTGGAAGTTGAGAGGCTCCTGTGGGTGACAGGGGCCCCAGGAGGCCCTGAGGCCTGAGGTCCTGTCCAGTCTGGAGGACTTTGTCCCCAGAGGGAAGGGCCTGCCGATGCAGTAAGGCAGCACGCATGGCCTCAGGGCAACGGCAGGGCCCAGCAGACACTGGCTTTGTATCAGGACTGAAGGACAAGGCTACAGGCATTGACTTTCCATCAGGAGAGATCAGGGGACACAGAGACGTCCTGTCACAGGAGAGGGGTTGGAGCAGGACAGAGGGGCCAGGATGCCGAGGAAGCTGCCATCAGAATTACGGAATGCCATCAGTGAATATCGGAGTCTAATAAAAGCGAAGAGGCGGGGCCTTGATTTCTTTTGTCAATGAATAGAAGCTGAAGTAGCCTAAGAAAAACTGCACAGGAGAAACAGAAGAAAGCCTTTGAAGGTAGAAAAAGCCACTTAACTTGCACTGCTCTAATCACAGTATCAGTCATGTCTGATAGCAAACATTTGTTTGACGCTTTCAGCTTCAAACATATTTTTCACACACAGGCTTCTCATTCCCACCTAAATATCCCAGATCAGGCTGCTGTGTTTAGTCAGCCAGTTAAGCTGAGGCCGGGGGGCTGAGGTGTGCCAGAACCGCTCACGGGTGCTAAGCTGAGGCACAGGCTGGCAGTGCCGGGGCCAGCGGGGGACGAAGGCAGTATTTCTTGCTAAGCGTCTCTTTCCCGCTGTGCCAGGTTAGTGAGCTGTGTGCACTGGGCATTCCCAGCCACTCCCTGCGGGGCCAGTTCCAATAGATCCCTAAGAACATTTGTGCTGGAGCCCAGCTCCACCGAACCTGCTGGAAGGAGTCCTTTTTCTTTCTGCCCCTTCCATTGAAAACCTGGCCCAACTCCTGTCACATGTCACTGCTCCTCCACCAGCCTCCTTTGGCACATCCAAACCCAGATGCTTCCACTTAAGCTCTTACCCAAAGAGCTCAAGCCCTTCTCATCAAACCACAGCCCGTCAAGCAAGGCTCCGTGACCCCAAAAAGCTCTCCCACCAACACGCAATCGTAGCAAGGGAATAGGCCACAGAGCTCAACTCCCTCCTCCGAAGAATGCAGTGAGTAGCATCAGGTACAGACACCTCACCTCCAGGGACTTCCTCCCAGCTTAGGTGTCCCCGGGACTCAGGAGCAGGGCCGACATCCTCCCTCTTGCTGGGAATGGCAAGCTTTTTAAGAGAAGCACCACCCTCAAAGATATGAGCATGAGACACAGGAGCCCAGCCCAGAAGGAGGAGCACGGGGTCTGGCCAGGAAACGGGTATGAGAGAGCGTGAGGGTGTCGTGGCTCACACCCAAGCAGCACATCTGACCTTCTGGGCTTCGGGAACACTGAAGACCTGATGTTGGGTTTCCTTCCAGGTCTTTGCTTAAGATTTTTAAACACTTGCTTCACCTTCCTCTGGCTGTTCTCACCACCCATTTCTGCTCTTAACATTCTGCCCCCAAGCTGGTCCTTTTCCCCAACCAAGGGCTTGTCATGGTGAAGAGCCCACAGCAATCTCAGTGACCAGGGCCATGGGCCTCAACCCAGGCCTGAGGAGGAGAGTCCGGGCAGATCTCCGAAGACAAGCAATGCAGACACTCCAAGTAGGAGAGGGATTGACGGGCAGACAGCCAGGCCCGAATCTCTGCCTTTGGGAAGAAGGAGCTGGGGAGCCAGACGGTGTCCAGGGGACAGAGTATCACCAAGCCCCCATCAACGTGCCTCTTAACACTGTGTTTACAACAAGTATGTCTGTGTCTTCACTACAGTGGGGCTCACTGCAGCCACTTAGAGAACTCGGGCGGAAGGTTCTCTCGCTTCCTTCTGAGAGTCTCGGAAACATCAAGTCCAGGGAGTAGACACAAATGAGCATCCCCTTCCAGGCTGGGATGTGAAGGACCACGCCGCAGCCACAACACCTCACATGCTCGGAGATCTCTCTGCCTGCCCTGCCACTACCACCATCCACAGGACATCAGATGATGGCACGCTACCTCCTGCCTGTGCGGTTTCCACCTGTGTGCAAAAAGCTGCCTGTGCCAGAAGCAGCAGCCCCTGTGAAAAGACTCCATCCTCATTTCCTCATTTAATCTTCCTGGCCATCCTGTGTGGGATGTATTATAATTATCAGCCCCATTTTACAAAAGAGGCAACTAAGACATAAAGATGTTAAGACACTGCCTGAGGTCACATGGTTGCTGAAAGTCCTTCCATGGAGTCCAGTGTGTCTGTCACCTAAGTCCCTGCTTGCTGTCCCCACCATACTGCCTTGTTCTGCAGACTTGCTCAGAGCAGTGAACGGTGGGAGACAGGAAGCTGGCTTCCATGTCCAAACAAACAGGGCTCAAAACACCAGGGGCCAAGACACTGCTAACTTCTCCCCTTCATACAGTGTCTTCATGGGGATTCTGTGCACTGCCCTGACCCCCTTCAGCTGTTACAAGATCATATTTTACTTGAAAAAAGAAAACATGGGACAGGAAACTGTCATAAAAGATGCATGACTCCTAAAAATCAATGTATATATTTTTATCTATTTATCTAAATTTATCTATTTAACAAACACTATTTGCCCCGCATCATCTGTAAAACCCTGGAGTCGATGCTAAGAGGAAATGAATGAATGCTTCTTCTTTATCTTCCAAGGGTCAAAATGCTTTCGTTGCTCATCCACATCAATTAAAATGTGAAGGGTCCATGTAGAACTGGGCCTCTATCTGGGATCTATAAGGCAGAGCCAACAAACTTTGGCTTTACCAACTTCGACTTCAGAAATGGATAAGTTAATGGTCTAATTTTAAAGTCATCAAGGTATTCCTTTGTGAGAAGAAAAGCATCATTTCCCTGAAATTCCCATCATCCCTAAAATTAAGTTCAGATAGCAATTTAGTGCTAATGGCAATATTACAATGTCACTAGCTCAGTAAGCAAGCAACATGTAAAATATCACACAGAAGTTACTTTCAAAGAGAAGCTGAGTTTTGAAAATTGACCGTTTGCTCATCATTTTATGGGTAATAAGGCTCAGTGTGTCACCCACTCATACAAGTGAGGATCAGTCGAGGGGAAGCTGGTAGGTGCCGGGCACCATAGATTGCCCTGTGATTCCAGAAAGACACGTATGCAACAATACAGCACCCGGTATACTCCCGGGAGAGGGAAGCTGAGCATGTTCAGGGTCACAACCATGTGACCTCATGTTCAGGAAGCTGAGCGGCAGGAGGAAGGAGTGACCAGTGCAAGTATGGGCAATCCCAGAAAGTTTCAGGGAGCAAGTGTAGTATCTCTGATGGGCAGCACGCAGAAATGTGAACGCACTGCAAACGGAGTAAGGAGTGTACATATCCTAAAGTATGTTGGGGGACAGGTGTGTGTACGTGCATGTGCATGCATGCTCGTGAATGCATACAGCTTGGTGTGACCAGAGGACTGGGAAAGAATGACAGCAAATGAGGCCAGGACCAGCTTATGAGTGGTCTCTCTAGAACTTGGCTTTTACCCATCAGGCAATGGGAGTCACTGAAGGAATCTACCTGGAAGCTGCCTATCCTTTACCAGCAATAATGCAGCAGGATGCTAGGACCTTCTCAGGGAAGCTCACTCAGAATTCCCCCTCCCCGAGGACCGGGCCATGGCAGGCTGTCCCTTCCATTGCCCACCTTAGGAACCTTCCCACACTCTCCTCTGACTCCATTTCCCCTTTCAACACCCCTGGACAGCAGGGATGGGCCTCCTACTGCAGGGGCCTGATGTATGTCAGCAGTCAGCACACAAGATCATTCCCTGAGACCTGCCCACCTCCCTCCAGCCACCTCCACAGCTCATGCCACCGGGTCACTGTTCACCCCATCTCCCCCTGCCTGAGAAGGCAAGTTCAGGAGCTTCAGCTCCGCCAGATCTTCCTGCACCTAGATCTTTAATCTGGTGCATCCTTCCTACCAGACTCTCCTCGGCAAACTACCACACATCTTTCTTTGGTGAGAAACCTAATCCCTCAACTCCCCTTCTGGCCTCCTAAGACCTCCCCTAATCTAGTACCACTGTGGCCCAGGCTCTCAGTGGTGTCCTCTCTACACTGACTGTGCCTCTGTCCCCTCTCCTACTCCTTCCTCTGGACCACACAAATATCAAAGCCTCTGTTCTCCTCAAACCCTTCCTTCAGCCACCACCTCATGTTTCTCCTTGGCTTCACTACCAAAGCTCTCACCTCCTCCTGTTCTCTCCAGGCCTGCTGCCATTAGATCTCCATTTTTGTGCCTTGATGCTACTGCCCCCCACCTCCCAAGCTATATCCATTCTTACTCCTGTGAGAGGCAGCAAAGGGTGGGCTTAAAGCACAAGCTGAGCTGTAGAGCCGGACTGTAGTCAGACCCCGTCTCTAATGCTCCCTGGCCAGGGGTCTCCTGTGCCTCTGCTTCCTCATCTGTCAGATGAGGATAACTTAAGCACGTGTCTCAAAGGTGGTTGTGAAGGTTACAGGAGTTCATACAAGTAAAGCACTTAGACTGGCAATCAGTCAGTGTTGGCTAGGATTGCTTTCCTTGGCATCTCATCCACACAAAACCCCATGAGATGCTCTCCTCCTTTGGCATCTGGGACAAAAAGCTCTCTGGGTTCTTCCAGATCCTCTTCCTTCACTAAATGTCCTATGTCTCAGCTTCCACTCACCATCCCTGTGCTCAGCTCTATTCCTGTTTCTTCTACAGTCTCTCCCTGGACAATCCATACTTCACCTCCATATTCACAACTCGTAACACTAGACTACTTTTGTAAGCTCCAGACCAAAGCATTCAAATGCTCTTCAGCTTTCTGGCTATTTCTTAGCAGCCCCAGAGATTGAGCATGATCAGAAACTCTCTCAGCATGGTCCTGCTCTCTCTTGGTAGCTCCTGGCCTGCTTGACCTGCACACTATGCGTTCCCCCATGACCCGCCCTTGCCTTCAAACAGCAGACAGGCCCCTGTGGATTGCTCTGGGCAGGGAGGCGCTGCTCCATATCATCCCTCCCACAGCAGGCCCAGTTGTGTTCAGGTGTCTGAACTTAGGCCTTGGAGGGCCTTCTCTCACCTGGCCTCTCCCACAGCAATCCAAGCTCATGAGTCTGGCATCTTAAGCATCTGTTAGCTTACCCCAAATTGTCCTGGACAACACATGATGGTAATACTAACGGCTGCCATTTCTTAAACATTCATTCTGCACTGAGCTAATATTTATGTGTGTCTCATACCTCAATATTTATAAACTATTGTTATCCAAATTTTACAGACAAGGAAACTGAAACTTGCAGAGGTTAAACGATTGCTCAAATCACACATCCTGGAAGCAGTGGAGATGGGATTGAACCCGGGCAGTACAACTCCAAGGTCATATTCTTAACCACTCTGCAGCACTTCCTCGCCAAGCCTGGCCACTTCCAACTGTACCCTTCTGATTTCTTGACATTCCAGCCATAGGAAGGCATTCTCATTTTGCAGTGCCTTTCTCATGCTGTCCCCTCAAAATAATGGTCCCTTCTCTAGTCTCTATCCATCGAAACTAATTCTTCAAGGTGATTCTCCTTCCTTTATGACAGCATCCCTACCCCTACTTGTCTAAGAGCATCTCTGCTGACCCACAACTTGCTCACACCTCCGTTTTGGTTGTTTCATGTTGCCATGGGGATATCCAACAGGGGCTGACATCCTCTTTCTTGGACCGCTAAGTATCTGATTGAGGGAATGGGGGAAGGAAACTCCACCCTTCCCTCTCTTTTTCCAGAGCTGCCTTGTTCCAGATCTCTGGCCTAGGTAGATATGCCAGGTAAGGAAAGGGATGCACTGGGAACCCTACTGGCCATTCTCAACATCTTTATTAGCCCCAGAGCTGATATGTTAGTCTCCATCTGTCTGATTCTTGGTCTTACTTTTCAGTTGGTGCTAAAACCAGACAGCGCTTACACAGTACAAATAATTATCAAACGCGCACCAACCTGGGTCACTCAGTGAAGGATGAAGTGGCAGTGGCCATAGGACTGGTCTGTGTTGGTCTGTATGGCACACTGGTGACCAGTGCATCATCTCTGGAGGTATGAGTACTCGTCACTAGCAAGGAGGTCCCACAGCAGCTTGGGTGACCCCTACCATCCACACAGTGCCCTCTGTCAGGGAACCTGGATCCCCAGCAACCTGCAGATGACCCTGTAGTCCACCTGTGGGAAATGCCAGGAGGGCAGTCTAGGAGGACAGGTGTTTGTGCTGTGGCCACTGGGCAATGCCCGCCAGAGTGAATTAGTTCATTGCTATTTAGTTTATAGATTAGTCTTGTCAATTTTCTCAGCAGAGACCAGGCTCTCAGGCCACAGGCATCCTTCAGTGAGTGGATAAGGAGGGTGTCCAACCCTGAAAACTGCCCCCCGAAGGCCATCCATGCCTCCACTCTCTCCCATGTCCACACCTCACCTGCCCCCTGGCAGACAGAACCTTACCCGCTGATGGGCACTGCTAGAAGTGTCTTTCCTCAGCCCCAGAACACAAAGAAGGCTGCCCTCACTGCCCTTCTCACAGCAGAGAACACACACACATGCACAATCTCACCTTCAAGGAGGAACAAACAGACATCAAGTCATTTCAGTGCCTCAACCTGATGACAGACAGACTCAGAGAAATATGCTTTAAATGTAGCCTCAACGTGAATACTTTCAAGAAGCTTCATCACAAAAAATATCCCCTAAAAATATAACCAGCAAGGGCTTATGGTTGAAGCTGGTTGATAAGTAAATTGATTCATTATATGATTTCTTCTACTTTTGTGTGTGTTTGAATTATTTTTATAACAAAGGTTTCCTTGTGTTTGTTTGTTTGTTTTTTAAATCCAGCACTTAGGGATCTGAGCTTTTCCAGAGGGGGGCACAGGATTCCACCTTTCCTTGCTGGGGATCAAGAGAACCAGAACTGGGGTTTGAACCTCAATTCCTAGTGACACAAATGGCGCTTCTTGTACAGTGCCATTCAGGCTCTCTGTAGATCCTAACACCTGACCAAATGACCAAAGGCTCAGCTCACTCTCCTTCAGACCCTTATCATCTCTCCACCCTGCCTCCACCCTCTCCCTGATTGCCAAAGCTGCCTCCTCTAGGCTTCCTACTTCTGGATGACTCTTGTCCAACCCACCTTTCCCAAGGCATTACTACTCTGCTCCCAAACCCTCCATGGTTCCCCATTGGTTCAGGAACAAAGCTGTATTCCTTAGCTCAGCCATCTAAGCCCTCTTATAAGATCCACCTTCCCAGCTGCACTTCTCACCACACTCTTAGTTCAACCTCACTGAGCCAGCTCCTACTCCCTAAATAACTGAAGGATTTCCCTATTCCTATGTTTGGGGTGCTTTTCTCCAGCTATACTTTTAAATCTCACCCATTCTAAGACCTTATCCAAATGTACCGACCCAAGGAAGCCTTTCCTGACACCATCACCCCCCAGTGCCTGAAGGTGCTGGCTGGCTCTTCCTCTCTGCTTCTGCCATACTTGGTACTCACCTGCATCAACTTGCTTACAGCTCTGGTTGTCCAAGTCCTCGATATGTCTGTCTCCTCTTCTAAATTAAAATGCTTGAGAGCAAGGAGTATGTTCTATTCACCTTCCCATCCTCAGAGCCCAGCCATGAACCCGACACACAGGTAGACACTCAGTATATGCTAGCTGATGAAAGATGTTAGGTGTGTGCACTGAGTGGAGGGCAAAAGGAGGAGGGGCATGTGAGAAAGAGCGCGAGCGAGCTTGGCCAACTTTCTGAATAAACGTGGGAAGTCGTCCATGGCAGCCTCTCCCCTCTCACTTTCTCTGTACACGAGACCCCCTCTTCACGGACTAATCCTCAGAGGTGAAGGAGCTCTGCTGTAAGAATGACTTGACCGTGCTTGGCCCTGGCACGACCTAGGGACAAGTGGTGAATGCAGGTAGATTTCCACAGGACTGACGGGAGAAGAGAACGTAACTTCCCCTAACAGATGATAAAACCAGGCATTTCCACTTATTCTATTATTTTACAATGCTAAGCAACAAGAAAAAAAAACATCTGAATTGGCGAGTTTTCTCTATCATCTAGTTCAGGGGCCTCATACATAACTGTAGCCTGTAGCTGGATACCTCCTATGTGCCTCCCAAGCTGGCTCGGGGGGAGCACAGACCCCAGAATTTGGCAGGCTTTAGGTAAATACTAACTGGATTAATCAAAGTTTATTCTGTCTTTTGAGGCTTCATTTCAACACTTGTCAAACAGTTTAATTTTGAATCGATGCAACAGTTTTCTTTTTGCACTGGGGGGGAAAACGTTTAGACCAGTAAGAGACCAGGGAATTTCCCTAAAGGCAGGCTGTGTGCACTGGCAAGGACAGCCTGGCTCCTGTCTCTGTCAGGAGAAAGGGGCTTCCTCTGTAGGCCTGGGCTGGAGGGTTTTCATTAGTAGGGTATTAGCAGCTCTGTCTTCACTGGAGGCCTGAGGACCACATGGGAGGCAGATGAAGACGGCACACAGAACCCACTGCTGCTAGAGAGCCTAGACTACAAGGGAACTGCCTGGCCTGGACTTTTCAGGGCTGAGCCTTTGGACAAGGCCAATCAAGCCTCCTGCACTGACTGCGTTGGGCCTACCTTCCTCTCCTGGTGCCTCGGCAGGACTGGCAGTGACTGCCTCTCTTACCTCACCAGGACACGGAGGCTTGTTCACTGAGGATTTGGGAAACATCCTGTCACAGGCCAAAGTATATCCCCCTCCCCAAATTCGTATGTTGAAGTCCCAACACCCAGTACCTTAGAAGGTGACTATCTTTAGAAGCATACTCTTTAAAGAGATAATTAAGTTAAAACGAGGTCATGGGGGTGGACCCTAATCCAACATGACTGGTGTTCTCATAAGGACACATATGGGTACAGAGGGAAGACCATGTGAGGACACGGGGAGATGACCATTTACAAGTCAAAGACAGAGGCCTCAGAGGAAACCAAGCCCGCCGACACCTTGATCTTGGACTTCCAGCCTCCCGCCTGAGAGACAACACATTTTTGTCATTCAGTCCAGCTAATCTGTGTGTGTTGTTATGGCAGGGTTAACAAGCTAGGACCCACCCCGGTCTGATCCTGGACACACTAACCTGCAGACACAGGGCCTTCTCCCCAGAGATGTGGGGCCCTGTTGCCCATCCCTGTCAGTCTAAGGAAGACAAACAACATCCAGGTAGGGACAGTTCCTCATAGTCCTTTATCTATCTTTGCAAGTCAGCTCCAAATGGGACATGACCAGGGATCAAGGCCAGACTTTGTTGGGCTTCAAGGAGGAAACTCTGAGACGTGGCAGCTGACCGGCTCTTAAGCTGCATTCAAGGAGCTAAGTGCCCTGGGCCCAGCTGTCTCCTCTTCAACCCAACTCAAGAACTCCAGCGTGTGATGGGGGGAAGGAGGGCAAGGCCCAGGGCACTAATCTCAGCTCACCTATCACAAGACATTTGCCCCTGACAGCACTTAGGCCAGAGTGATGTGGGGGTTTTCCTGAGAAAAGTGATCCAGGAATCTGCCATTGCACACATACTCCTGCAGACCAAAGACAAGCCAGCTAGAGAATTCCCTTCTCCGTGTGCCCAAGAGGTCTCGCTCCTGGAAGTCAGTCGGTCTGATCCCCGGGTGGTGGGAGCGCCTGCAATTGCTCCTGGGAGCCTCTCTCCATATTTCTCACTTCTTGTCCATAGAGCAGGGTTATTTCCCATGGGAGATCCCCCAGCAGTTTCTCAGATTCATAGTGAAAGGGTAGAAAGGACCCACAGCAGGGGAAGTAAGTACCAACAGGAGATCCCTCCTGCCCCCTGCCACCCCTGTTCCGAACTCCTAGCTCCTGCACTCCTTCCCATGCCCCTGAGGAAGGAGAGGAGCAGGGGGAGGCAGTAGAATGAGTCCAAGCTTTGCAGTCAGACTTGCGTTTAAATCCTGGCTTTGCTCCTTAGAGCTGGGTTAGTTTTTGATCTTGGGTAATAGATATTAACCTCTCCGGTTACTATGTAACGGAGATAATAATACCTGCTTCACACAGGGCTGGTCGGAGGGTTACAAGAGAGGACAGAGTAAACCACCCCGCTCAGTGCCCGGCCCAGTAGATTTGTAACACGTTGCCTCTCTCCTCTCAGAGAACATGTCCCTAAGTGCACTATTCCAGAAGATGGACTTGGCCAAGACCTCTTATCAGGCCCTAACTGCTGGGGTTAGGGGAAAAAATATATGACACTGACTCCCTTTGAGAAGTTACCAAATCCCCTGGAGCCAGCCCCCAGTTAGGCAGAGCCTGGGGCTACAAACACAGCACACGTGCTCCAAACTTTCTGTGATTCTCTAGCAGTATTGGACAGAAAGGTCCAGGCCACCAAGTCTTCCAGAGCAGAAAGTGTCCCATTGATCTTGTGCTTACTCTTAGAGCCCCTTGGCAGCTTTCTCAGCCATTCCACCAGGGTCTCTCAGGCACCTCACTTTGGGACAGTGAGCAGGCAGGGTTTATGTTGTTCACGGGCCAGGCAGGCACCTGGCAGAGAAGTCACAGCCGGGAGATGGATTTGGGAGACCCCAAACATGGAGGCTGAAGCTGAAACTGGGCTCCTGGGGTTGGGGGCAGGAAGGGCCATGTCCTGACCACATTCATGGAGCAGGAGGTCCCTGGCCCTGGGCACTGGTGTCAGGAGAGCCCATTTAATTCAGAGGTAGCTTTGACAGAAGATGGTCAAGTTGTACTGGTGGCCCAGAGAGGCCCCACAATTGCTCCCTGTGGACATCACACTCTCACAGAACACCTACCTATGGCCAAACGGGCAATTGCTCCCGGGATTACTTAGGAAAGGTTGCCATACACGGTGTGTGACTGTGATGCAACAAGACGTGGGTCTCATGTAGCCTGTGGAAGCCTTCTCACGCCATCCCTCATTCAACTGTCGCTAGATTTATTTAAAATTCTCTTTCAGGGGCACCTGGGTGGCCTAGTCAGTTAAGTGTCTGACTTCAGCGCAGGTCATGATCTCATAGCTCGTGAGTTCAAGCCCCGCGTTGGGCTCTGTGCTGACACCTCACAGCCTGGAGCCTGCTTCAGATTCTGTGTGTCTCTTTCTTTCTCTGCCCCTCCCCTCTCTTGCTCTCTCTTGAAAATTATGTGGTTTTTACAATAAATTTCACATTTAAAAAAATAAAAAATAAATGTTAAAAAAAGTAAAAAATAAAATAAAATTCTCTCTCAAATACAAATAACCATGACATTTGAGGACTAGGTTCATGACCCTGGAGCAGCCCTTAACAGTTTTCAAAGTGCTCCTGATTAGTAGGCAGGACACAGAGGGAGGGCACTGTCCCACCTGAAGTCTCCTGTTATAACATGAAATCCCGAGTCTCTGCAGCCCAGATATTACCAATCTGCACCCAGCCTCCCTAAGGTGGTCTTCTCAGGCTTTCTCTCCAGGCTGAGGGGAAGCGTCCCATTGGGCAGCCCGAAGGACCCTTCTTTAGGGTCCACCCTAAAGAAGAGGCTGTGGCTGGATCTGGGTTCTGAGCTCCGGCTGTACGGCCAAGCTGAACAGAGAGGATGGGGCCCTGGGTAGACACAGGCACAATCAGCAATAAGGACTGGCTGGCTCTATAGCATACAAGATAAGGAAGGAGCCCACCTTCAGCAGGCAGCCACCACCAGCACCCACCTGCTCAGAGCCTGAACATGCTTGGTGGAAACGGTGCTCTCCTTTCACACAGGCACCCCAGCCCCCACTCGACACCCCTGTACAGGCAGGCTCCCAGCCAGTTTACTGAACAGTGTTGGCCTCTCTCCACCCCCACACCCCTACCTGGGTTACTGCCGAGGTTTCTCCGACTTTAGTCCCTCACCCCACCTTCCAACCCAATCCAGAGCGCCATCTTGCATATCCCTTTACGGCTGACACCCTGGGGTCTCCAACAGCTGAGGTGGGTTGTAGGCAACTTGTCACTAATGGTAAAGTAGCTAAGCCAAGAGGCTTTTTGTAGAAATTAGATTAGATTCCAGGTTATCTAGCCCCATTCTCATGTACTTTATAGAGTGGGAGGAATCCAGCCAGGAAATCAGCAATTGCCTATGGTGCTCAGGAAGTAACAGTTTCTATGGCACCACGGAACTATGCAACTTCCTACTATTTTAGAGACTTACTTCCAAATAGGTCTTTGTGTGTGTACATATATACTTATTGGGGCTGGCTGTGTATCCTTAACAATCTGGTCACGTCCACCAACTGCTTCTCACAGGTTAATGTCATCCGACACGTGCAGACTGACCATCTTCCCACCTCAACATGAAGAGTTGGATCTTCATGGTAAACTTAAGACTCTGAAAAATCTGACCTCTCAACATGGTGGCAAGATAGAGTGGAAAAAACATGGGTTTGAGGATCAGGTAGACCAGTCGTAAGTCTTATTTCAGACTCTTGCCAGTTAGGGAACCTTAGGAAAGTCACTTTTCCTGCTGGGTGAAAGCTCTGAGAGGCCCCTGTGAGATGTACATCAGCACAGATGGCTCTGTGCTCGGTCCCTGACGCCCGGCGGGGACTTAATAAATGATGATTTCCAATCCCAGTTACCCATATAACCCCATTCCTCAGTTGTAGCCAAAGCAAACCCTTGGCTGTTGTCTGCAACCGCCCCTTAATTCACCATCCCCACACCTTCCTTTGTGCATTGCTGTTCCCTGAGCCAGAAATGCCTTTCACCCAGAGGAAGGGGAGTCTCTGCTCCCCATCTTTCCTTCCAGACACATCTCAAATGCCACTTCCTCAGCAAGCCAGGTACCCCAAACGCTTCTTTCTCTGAATGTTTTCTCTGTGGTTTGGTCATTATTGCCTGTTTTGAGAAGGGAGTACACTCCTTAAGTGCTATCCAAGCAGAGGACATGTCTCACTCCTCTCACGTTCCCGCCATCCCACTCCTCAGCATAGAGGATGGTCAAAAATCATTCAGTGCCTGAAATAATAAATGAGGTCACAAGTCTATTGCCTCCAGAGTACTTAGAATTATGCTCTACCTCTGCTCCTGAAAGGGGGACTTTCCTCAGATCCAGTGGGCCATTTCTGACTTTAGGGCTTCCCTGGCCTCCCTCCCTGCCAACCAGGCCAGGATAGCGTGCCCCACAGGCATCCACGTTGCTTAACCACAACACTCTCCATCCTCCGCCCATACACCCCACCCAAAACCTCAGCCTACTTGAATAAGGCCCTGCTGCCCACAGCCCTTCCCCGACTCCTTTTAGGGCTGGAAGCTCACTCTGCAGCCCAGGCTGCAGACAGACAGTCAGACTTCCCAGTGTCGTGCCCAGTGCCTTCCTGGATGTCTCCTTCCTATACCTGCCATCTCCTTTTGGATGCTGTGAGCCAGTGCCTCAGACCACATGGCCCAGGTTCTTCAGATGCCAGGATGCTGTGTTCTCAAAATCTTTAAGGGGTGACCATGAGTCTGTAAGAGACTTCGAGCCCCGGATAGGTGGCTGAGCCAAGGTAGGCATGAACAGAGAATACACAGAGTCTAACCACTTCTTTGGGGTCACAGCTTCAGAGTTTCAGGCCACAAAGCTTCTCTTCCAAACCCTGTTACGGGGCAGGACTTTGGCCTGTGGCTTGGGACAGAGAAAGTCCTGCAGAGTTTGCAGCCACCCCCTCCCGGCCTCCAGCCTTCATCCCACCCTGCGTTTGCTGCAACTCATCTCTGCTCAGAAGCCAACTATCCCCCACAGTCCTGCCGTTCTCTTAGTTAGACCTCCCAGCAAATCTGCCTCCCCTACTATTTTGCAAACTTCTCTCTAACCAATACCGCTTGGACAACACCCTCTTTACATAGACCACAACACAGGCTGTAAGACTGCTGCCTCCCCCTAAAGATCAGCGTGAATTCTGTGGAATTTCTTACATCAGTGCGAACTGAAATCTGCCTCTTCTCTAATTCTCTCTCCCATCACCACCATGGACTCCCAACTCTGCCCTCTGAGCAACACGCAACAAGATAGGTCCGACCTGAAAATCAGTCATGGCCCTGGTGTCTTCCTGTCAGTTCTCAAGTCCTTTCAAACCTTGCAGAGCACAGACTCCAGCTTTGCAGCAGAGAGCATCCCTCCTCCACCTACTCCCAGAGTGTGGTGTGTCCAGCCTTGGCCAGTGCAGGAAAAAGTGGGATGATCTTCTAGCAAGGTCTAAAGCCAGGACTTCTATTAATGCAACCAGGCTAAGGCAACCTATATGGGCTTTTCCACATGGTCAGGTAGGAAACTCACACCATTGATTTTTGGAGTCTGCGGGCAGGACTCTGCACCTCCCTGACACATGCCACATCTCACAGAGCTGGTTTGGGTGCTCAGCTCTCTCTGCTGCCTTCGTCCTGTACATGGGTGACCAGCCATCTGAAACCAGGCTCTCCCGCCTGCCATGTACTTCTGCCTTATGGACTCCCTGCTCACCTTCACCAGGGCTGCCCCTTCCGTGTCACACCTAGAGACCCAGAGAACGCTACTTGCCCCGAAATTTCAGAATAAGCCCGCTAGATGATGTAAATCACTCTTCTTGACAACGTAGTTTTTTCCGGGCTTCCTGAGAAAAGGATGACATGGGATGAGCCAAGCACCACAGGCAACACGGTATGTGCATCCTCTCATTTCATCATCACAAGAACCAAACGAAATAGGCTTATTATTGTTCCCATTTAACAGATGAGGAACTTAAAGCTCAAAGCAGCGACAGAAAATCCGTGTACAGGGGGATTTAAGGGGGATTTAAAGGGAGGCCTGTCTGGTTCAAAGTCCATACTCTAGAGCTAGCAGGGACCTCGGAGATCAGGGAGGCCAGGTCCTCATGGTGGAGAACACCTGCTGCCCGCCATGCTGGAAGGAGGGGGATAGGCAGGAGTCAGTTTCCTCATCTCCAGAAGCAGGACAATAATCCGTGCCCGAGGCATTGTGCAGTGCCAGTGAGCTGGCGCGGCGAAAACCTAGACGGACGCACAGGGTGGTTGTTGTTGTTACCGGGTGAGCGGCACTGCATAGAAGAACCAGATGTCTTGGCTGGTCACAGGAAGAGCTTATGTAATAAAACTTTTTCATGACATCCAGTCAAGGTCAGGTGTCAGAGCCAAGAACTATTCCTTTGCTTTGGTAAAATGTTGAATTAAGAAGAATCTTCCTTTCCCGTCCAAATTCAAGTTCTAACGTCTCCCCTCCCCCTACTGCAATCCTCTCTCCTCAGTCCCCCAGCCACCACCACCCTCCCCCTTACCTGACCTGGTTGCTTACTGAATCTGGAGTTTGACACCACATCCCTGGTACACCCAAGATAGTCCTGTCACCCCAAGACCCCACCCATATTTGTCTGCCTCCTTTCTCTCTCAAGAGTGTCCCAATTTGGACAATAAATTAAATCTAAAACTCTGGGTCTTTTTTAAAAAATCACTTCTCTGGCACGTATTTGCCTCCCGTGAAATGGGAATAATATCACCCACCTCATGAGACAAGCCCTTTGTAAACCCCGTCAAAGCCGGAAGCCCCCCATATCCTTCCTCTGGAGGCAGCTTTCTGTGGGGCCAGTCTGCCGACACCTCTTTTGTCTTGGTGAAGCCACGCAGTGTCCAGCTAGCTATTCCTGCAAAACCTCTTTGATTCAGGGGAAACAAGGCCCTGTGTTGGGAAAAGGACTGTTGCCCCTGAAGAGAGTGGAGTTGCCACGAGTGCATGTAAGAAACAAAGGTAACCGATTCTTGGTGTTCCTGGCCTCAGCTGTGGCTCTGCCCTCCTCTCTTCCCTAATCCCTACAACAGACCTTTGGCTCCTATACAACTACCTCTTTCTCTCTCTCTCTTTCCCTTCCTTCTGTTCTTTCCTCCTTCCCACCCTTCCTTCCTTCCTTCCTTCCTCTCTCTCTCTCTCTCTCTCTCTCACACACACACACACACACACACACACACACACACGCACACATGGTTTATCAACCTTAGGAGTTCCTTTTGGCAGAGATTTCTGGGCTTTTCTGCCAGAAGCAGGTTGGAGAAGCTTGCTAAGACTTCTTGAGATAGCAGTGCAGTCACAAGGGTGGCTCTCCCAGTTAGAGTGGTCCCTGCCCAGCTGAGAGGCCCAGCTACATGTGACTGGTACATTCCAACCATGCACACAAGTCACTATGGATTTACGTTTTCACCCGGGAGTCTGGGCAGGAGTTCTGACTATGCCCACTGAGCACACTCCCAGCAACCAGTGGTTATCCCTGAGCAGACAGAGATCAACCCTGGGATTTTGGATGAACCCTTCCTTATGCCTGTCCTCATCACCAGGAAGAAACAGATATACCCAAAGCAGAGCCGCCTGAGACCGGCTCAGCAGCTATAGGCCCGAGGAGAGGCCAGGCTGCCATCAATTCCCGTGAACAGCCTCACCTGGGTTAAGAATCTGTTCTTGGAGATTTGTCAGAAGGCCCTCCACCCACTCACCTCTGCATAAGTCATTCCTGAGTCATTCCTGGACAACCCAAGTCCCAAGTCTGCAATCCATGGCTATCCTTGATTCTTTACCATGGATGAGAAGGCCCTGCACCCATTTTAGTATCAGTAAAAATAAATAATTAAATAAATTAATTAACAGCACAAAAACAAAAAATCAAAACAAGATAAGGTAGAAACTTCCCAGAGATTCAGCTGCATAATTCAAAAGAGCCAGGAGGCTTGACAAGTTTTCCCTTGAAGTTGAACCCCAGGCTTCCTTGTCTTTGTTTTCACTTGGCAATTACCACATACCAGGCAATAATCTAAGTGTTTGACATGCATTAGCCCAGATCTGTCTTAGCAAACTAAGGTGACCGCTGTGCCATGGCAAAGGCAGGACCTGTCCTTGGGAGGCTGGAGAGTGAGGGACCTGGCCAGACAGAAAGGTGTGGAAGGGAGAGATGAGGAGGAAAGGAAATCCAGCCTCAGGGTCACTGAGTCTCCAGGCATCAGTCAGATTCTAGATAAGGTCTTCTCCCCTCCCCTGACAGCTATGGCCCTCCCCCATCCATCTGGCCCCCTGACACTGGCCCTACTCACAGGCCTCTGCTTGGAGGAACGAGGTCCCTAAGGCTGGATGCCTTCCCCGGATGGGTGCCACCCACCACCCCCCACTCCAACACTGCACAGGCCACTTCTCGGGACTGATTGGATGCGTCCCTAAAGTTTGTCGGGGGGGGGGGGGAGGCAAAATTGTGTGGGTTTTGGAATACATCTTTCCACGGAACTGACAGGTTGGTGGTTGTATTCCCAGAAAAACCATCCGATACACATGTACCAACATGGAGCACTAACAAGTATGAATGTCCATACCATAAAACACTCCCTACTTTCCATCAGCCCACATATAGTAGGCCATAGGACAGAAAGGAGGACGCATGAGCCTTCAAACCCACATTGGCAATGGCTACCAACAGACTCCCTTCTGAATTCTTGACCTCTAAGATTCCAGCCTTAGCTGCTCTGCAGACTGAATTCACCCAAAACCTGGTCTTTTTCCCATTTTTCACTGCCTAATGGAATCTCCATCTGGACCTCTGGCAGCTCTTCTCTGGCCAACTCACAGTGCTACAAAGGACAGAGGCCCAGGCCAAAGGGCCAGGAGGCCCGGCTTCTGCCACCAGCAGCAGGTGACCCTGCATAGGTTCCTTTGGGTAGCTTCACCATTCGTGTGTGTGTGTGAGTGTGTGTGTGTATGTGTGTGTGTGTGTAATATGAGAAACTACTCAAGGCTCTCTTCTGATTCCAAAAGGAATCAACCATCCTCATTTCCCTTCCCCCTTCCAAGAATCTCCTCCTTGCTCTCATGCTACTAACAATGCCTCGTTCTTCTCCCAGCACATTAGCACAAAGTGTCAGTGTCCAATTTGATGCCTTTCCCTCTCCCTCAAATCCAGTCAGTCACCAAATCCTGCAGGATTTCTGGACAAGATCACTCACTCTCCATCTCTATTGCCATTGCCTTGATTTATACCCTAAGCTACCTCTATGGGTTATTCCAAGAGCATGTTCTCACAGGAAGTTGCTCCTTGGCCCTGCAACCTGCCCTTTTCAGCCCTGAATCCTCCTGAAAGCAGAGAGTTCACCACGTGTTTTCCACACCAAAAGGCCTTCAATATCATGAGAAGAAAATGTCAATTCCTTAGCTTCAATGCTCAAGGCCTTCCCTGACCTCTCCCCAGCCTAAGACTGCAGTCTCACCTCTCCCGGTGTCCCCTCCCCACTCCACCCTCTGACTCTAGCCATGTGGGCCACTCCTCACTGGGCTGTCCCAGTCTTTCAGGTTCTGTTCTTGTTTCTTCCCTCATCACCTGTGCAGAATAGCCTACTCTTTTCCCCTTTTACTGAAGCAAACATTGCAAAACCAGCCAGCTCCAGGCCCATGTTTATCACAAACTCTTCCTGGACATCTGCTAGATGTAGAGCTGCACACAGGAGTCTGGAGTGGGTGTGGACAGAGACACGCCAATAAAGCGCCTCAGGACCATAGCACAGTTCTCCAGTTGATGCTACATGTATGTACTAGAGAGAAGAGTAAAAGTGACTTGGAGGTGGGGGGAGGAGAGGTGCTTCAAGAGTTTGATCTGCATCCTGAAGTTAATAAGAGTCCGTTCAGCTCACGGGGCAGACAAAAAGCTTTCCATGAAGAGCAAATAGTGAGTGCAAAGACAGAGAGGCACAAAAGATAGGATCTCTTGAGCTACTCGGTTTGGGGAACAGTGGAGATACAGCTGGCGAGCTAAATTATTGCCAGCCTTTGCAGAGCCTGGAAGGCCAAAGAAGGATGTTATACTTTACCCTATCAAGGAGGCAACCCTATCCCATCTTGTGCAGACCTTCCATCCACAGATACGTTACAGGGCCAAATGACTACATGACATGGAACACGGTGATTAAGAGCATGGTGCACAGTGAAGAGTCAGTTCTCTGTGTGCATAAGGGCATACGTGACAGACAGAGGAAATGAAAGCAAGAATTATAGAGGAGCACCAAAGTAAGAATTACCTAGGAGCACTAAGTAAAAATCATAAATTTCCTGAAGACAAAGCTGTGTTAGCAGCCCCCTGGAAAATCGCAAGGCCTTGAGGAGATCTGGGTCTGAAGCTAAACAGATTGCATCTCCCAGATTATTTACTGAGTGTGTCAGAGATAAGAATGGGTGTCTTGAAGCTCTGCAAGGGCTAAGGAGACCTGACTCTCAGAGTCTATAAGGGACACAGCCCACCTTTCTGAAACCACCTGTGGGCTCTTTGAAAACCGAGACACCTAGATGCCAGCAAGTGTTGAAACCAAAGACTGATGCCAGGAAACATAAAGTGGAACCACTGTAAAGAGGAAGCAGGAAAAATAGTGACTCCAGAAAAAACAAAGCTGCCAAAAGCTTCAGCCTAGTTGTGCCCACACCAAGTGGTGACAATGTCACATCTCCCCCCACCCAAGTGTCGCCTCTCGAATGGGGGTGCACAGTCTGGGAACTTAATAAATGTCTAGATACCTCATTAGTTGCATTCATATTAGCTTTTCCTCCTTATATTTTGCAAGAGGGGATCAGCCAGAGGATTTTAAGCAGGGAAGTCATGAACAGGTTTGTATTTCAGAAAAAAAAAAAAAAAATTTCTGACATCCACGTTAAAACCAACTTCCAAATGTTATTATGTCAAATGGTATAGCCTAAAGGGCATGCCATTCTTCTCCAAAGCTGAATTGGCTTGGAATCATTCCCCTATCCTCACTGCTGGAAGCAGTCTGGTCAGTCTGAAGACAGATACCACATACTCCCTGGCCCCCTGGCCCACAGATTCTATCTTTCCAAAGTCTCTCCCACCTGTCCCACTCAGGCCCAATAGAAGGCCTCACCGCTTCTATGCTGGTGGATTTTCAATGTCCTAACTGGTCCCTCCATCCCAGGGTCTTTCCCCTCTGCTCACTCCTTGCCACAGCCACAGTGGGCTAGAGTAGGCTCCACCTTGGCCTTCATCAGAATCACCCCTGGGGGAACTTGGGAACACCATCCTGGACCCACTTCATCCAAACAGTTTAAAAGCTCCCCAGGTTTGCAAACCATGGTCCTTAATCCTTGCCATAGATAGTGAAGAGCACCACCCTGGAATGTGTTAGAAAGGCAGATCAGGTTCCACCCCTGACCTAGGTAGGAATCAGAATCTGCATTTGAATTAAGACCCCCCTCGTGATTCTTAAGCTTGTTAAAGGTTGAGAAGCTCAGCTCCAAAGGGTTGCCTGACCATTCATTCCACAAATATTTACTGGATTTTCTCCCAGTCTGGCTAGGGGTTGGGAGGGTCAAGGGCCAAGGTCCTGGACTTTGAGAAGCTCACAGTCAATCCCTTGATTAAAACTTGTCACTGGCTCCATGCTTTCTAAGTCCAGACTTCTGCACCTGGCTTTCACGGCCCACTGGGGCCATGTTTCATCCTTGTCACCAGCTTTATTGTCTAACACTTGCTCTGGGAGTCCAGTTAGACCACTTGCCACTTCTCATGACTAGCTGGTGCTTGCCCTGCCTACACAGATCTCAGCCCAGGTCATGCTCTACCCACCTCTGCCTGGAGACGCCCAGGAGAAATCCTCCGAGATGGATCACACACATCACCCCTTTCTTGAAATTATCCCAGATCTTCCCTGCACAGGTGAAAGACAGGAATTCCCACAACTCTTTGCTCTTCCCTCCTTCAGGGCATTTGTCATTGTACTTAAAACCAGTGCATTGTCTTAAAACCAGTGCACCTGCCATAGCTACCCCAGTAAAGAAGAGACCATGATTCTCAGTTTGTCCCCCCCCCCCCCAGTAGCAATAAGCTAATAACTGGCACATCATCTAATTTCTAAGAATAATAATAATAAATGTATGAATAAAATGATGTATGAATGCAGTGAGAAATGCACTAATCTCTCTCATCTCCCACTTCATAGTTGTTTAAATATGAATTTAAGCAGAATACTAATGGGCTGCCTTCCAACCCCAAGAGAGAAATAATCTCGAAATCAAATAATATTTTGTTTTCCAGATACAAACAATAATCAAAGACTGAACATCTTGAAGATGAATTTTGTGCACAGCCAACTACCTTCCTGTAGTTGGGCATTTAACTTCACAAAATGCAACATACAATTTGGAAACACTTCCGATTTGTATTATAATCAATTAAGGAACTGGGAAAGGAAAGAGACAAATGAAGAGAAAGATAGGAAGTAGACCAAAATATGCAAAGGGGGACCCACCGATACCAAATATCCAGCTGCTCTGAAAGCAAACTACAACACTCTGGGTTTGTTTTTTAAGAGGATTAAACACTAGTTAGAGTACCTGTTTCAATCCTACACAAACTTTGGAAATTCTAGCTTTTAAATACATAATCTTATTTTCATTTGAAGAAAAACTGCAGGTCTGGAGTTGGGATGTCATGAGGGAGAGGAGGAGCCCACTTTTAAGTAGGACCATCCCCATCTGGCAGTCTCCTGGGAATGCAGTGGCTTGAGACTTTGATGGCATGTTGCATTTTTGCAATTAGAGTATAGAGTTGGTCTCAGTCGAGGCGTTGCATCTGACCACACTGAACAGATATGCTTGGGCAAAGAGACCCTAAGCTGCCTGACCACCACCCCCCCCCCCCCCCCCGCCTTGTGCTCTCTAGTTACTCTGATGCTTCGGTGACATACCGCACAAAACTGAAGTGAATGACCACCCAGCGCATCTCTAGGGCCATGCTGGCACCTGCAGGGGCGCGGATTGTCCATGGATCCCAGGCAGGGTTGGGTGAAAATTCGAAGCAAATCCTCCTCGGGAGTTATACCCTCCTCCCAGTCTTCTGGCCAGAGAAGAGAAAGAGGGTTCCTGCCCTCGCGTCTGGGACCCACTCTGGGGCCCTAACTGGCACTGACCCCCACTCCTCGAGTGGTTCTTGAATCTGGGGGCTTTCGGTTACCTAGGCAATGTACCCGCGGGGGGCTCCCGGTCCGGAACGCGCAGGGGACCTGGGGCGTGGGGACAGCCCACTGACCTGGGTGCTGGGCTCCTCTCCGGGCGGCTCAGGTGTGAGGGCCGCTCCCGTGTCCCTCCCACCTCCGAACATGAGAGCCGAGAACCGAGCTGCAGGCCACTGACCCACCGACCAACTGACCGACCAACCAGCGGACCGAGCGGCAGCGGCCGGGTCTGGAGCCCACGTGACGGGGGCGGGACCCACAGGAGGCTCGTCCCGGAGCCCCCGCTTCTCCCCGCCCTCCTTCCCCTGGGACCGCCCCTCCACTCCCCTTCCTTCTCGGGCTCCGCGGCGGTCCGCAGGAACCGGTCCACCACCGGTTCCCTTTCCTCGGGGACCGGCCTCGTCAACTCCGCCCTTTCGAACCTGCCTTCGCCTAGTCAGCCCAGCCGTGGCCCCGCCCCCTGGACGGTGCTACAAGCCCCGCCTCCCGAAGACCACGCCCCCGTGAGCCCCGCTCCGCTCCTGTTGCCTCCCCGCCCTGCACCCTTCCGGTCCCGGAGACACCGACGGGCGGTTCCTGTCTCTAGTGCTGCCTGTCCCCTGGGCTTCTTCAGCCCTTCAGCACCATTCATTCCCCGGCCGTAGGAAATGAAAACGAGGAAGCAGAAAAGCAATTTGTATCTAGAGTTGCAAAGAGAGAAGCCACGGAAAAACCGACTGGAGGCACACCCAGAGTAGCAACACTTTGGGTGTCCGGACTTCCCGGACCCGTAGGATCCAGTCCAAATTGAGGTTGGCCTGAAGGCAGCCTCATTCCCTGTCTCTGATCAACCCGTCTGGAAGGCTCTGCGTCCCACTAGAGTCCGGCTGCGCTCGAACCCCGCGACCTGGCGTGGAGGTCCCCCTAGTGGTCAGCCCCGACTAAAGACACTTTGCGCCTGGTCTTGTGAACAGCTAAGGACAAGAAGCACTTCTCTGTGCCCAGCACCAAGGCGGGGTTCCATAGGGCCAAGAGCTTTGGCGACTTCTGACCACAGGAATGAATTCTGGAATCAAGGCGGGACTGGGCCTTGGGTACTTAGTCCAACACCTTCCCCTAGTGTATGGCCTGAATCCCCTTTGGTTGTGCTGCTAGGTTGTTGCCTTGCCTGGGCCTCCCAGGACCAGTTGCTCAGTTCAGCTGATTAAAATCCCTTTGGGCCGCAGATGGTATCTACACTGCACACTCTGGCATAGTCCCGAGCTCTGGCAGGAGTCACTACAGCCCTGGCCTCGGTTTTTATCTACATTTCTACAGGCTGGACAAACTCCGTAAGACACATCTTTTTTTTCAAATTACCCTGGTGGTCTGAAATTACCCGTGTGCCCAGAAGGCTTTTACATGTGAACAGAACTTAAGCCACCCTGCAAATATGAGACTCTGGTCACTGCCGGAACCTGGCCAGAAGCAGACTAAAGGCAAAGCCAGCAGAGGAAGGCTGGGGCCCACAAGAGTTGTGTTACAGCAGGACACCCTTCAGTTCTCTTTCACTTCCTTAAAATAGCAGCAGAGGCTTTTGTAGACCTAGGCGCTATAGTTCACATGAGTTCATGGGTGTTTCCAAATCCCACATGTTATTGCCCCAGTGGACACACTGCCCTAGCCTCAGTCCCTAGAAAATGCTAATCTGCTCTCTGAATTATACAATTACTTTTTTAAAATTACCTTTAAAAATGGTGTAAGTCACTGGTTCTCAAGCTTATTCACGCTCTAGAACCATGTTGCAGGAGGGGGCTTAAAAAAATACAGCCTGGGTCCTACCCTCAGAGGTTCTGGCTTAATCGTCTGGGAGTATGGCCTGGTATTAGGAGTTTTAAAAGCCCCTCAGGCGATTCTTACATGCAATCGAGTTTAACTACTGCTATAGGCCATAGGGACTTTCATCCTGACTAAACTCCAACAAGAGACCTCAGAGCTGAACAATTCACCCAAAAGAAGCCCAAGATAGTATCCGTGGGCCTGAATGCTTTGCTGCCCTGGCTCCCAGGAAGCAAAGTGGCACATTGACAAGGAGAAAATGTCTTGACCTAAAAGAGTGATTCTAGCTGTAGGAATTTAAAGCACCTGGGAGTGTTGTTAGTGGCAGGTGCACTCTGCAGAGTCGACAAGTTAAAGTATATCACAGATGAAGGGCAACCCTCCTCTGTGCCTCCAGAGGAATTATGTGTGCAGGACTCACACATAATTCTATTCACTGATAATCCCACTCTACCCTCCTCCCGAGGCAGTCCATGTTCCTTATCCCCGTGAAATAGGTAATGTCATTTTACCCACGGAGTAGGTAATGTCCACAAACCCATGGAGTGGGGAACATTGCCATGTTTATTTATTCATACCTGCCTCATTCCACAACAGATTGGGGCTCTGTATCTATCAGAACTGTGGATAATTGTGCTGTATGCATGGGGTGAGTGATTCCATTCTGCCAGAGATCTACTTAGATGCTATGGGGGGTGGGGGGGAACGTCTCTTCATTGCCTACAGTCCCGCCCTGAGCTTGGCAGAGTTGGCAAAACAGCTGCAGGCACACAAAGCCAACCCTCTCATGTGACCAACCTGGAAAGACAGAGGCCTCAGCACATGACACAGACCGGCACCACAGCCTGAGCTTGTGACCCACACTAGGCTGAATTGGACAAACGCGTGGGAAAGATTTGAAGAAGCCCCTCTGGACAGGCACAGCTGCCCTCTGTCACCTGTGCCACTTGGCATGCCTGCTGTGAGAGGGAGCCGCTTGCCTGCTACCTGGCTTCCATCCAGATTCCAGAATCTTTACCAAGGGCCTCAGTGTGCTGGGGAGCTTCACAGGGAATCCCAGCACAGACAGCACTTCCTGAGAGTTTGTATGCTGAGGGCACGTAGGCAAATATAACCTGATGAGGGTTATTTGCTTCGTGTCAGTTTTATTGTGTTTCTAGCAAGAAAAGAGACACAGGGGAAGGTAAAACAAGATGAGGCTACAGCGGGGGTCCTCACCCTTAGGCTGGTTTTCTGGGGGAAGTAGCTTTTGAAGGGCTTATAGGAATGTCTTGTGCAGACATGAAAAATGGCCAAAGGGGGCAGACCATTATTTTTAGGATGAAATGATGAACGTATTGCTTACAAAAGGTTGGGTGAGCAAACACACATATTCGATGCTTCCTTGGGCAATGGAAAGACTATGGGATTTGCAGTATCTTCTAGCCCTATTTTCATTTTGTGGCTGTGTTACTTTGGCTCACCTCAACTTTTCTCATCTCTAAGCTGGCAATTATAAAGACTTCTGTATGTCTCAGAAGAAGACATGGGATGGGGATTAAACGACGTACATAGGTGCAAACACTTTGTAACCAGCAAGTGGTATTCACATGTGAATGGTTTTGCTTCACTATTTTATCTACTTAGCTTGGTGGCAGGGCAGAGCTAGGGGAAGTGGAGATTCAACATCAGGAAAAGATTGTACTTTAGTGGGGCACTGACAGATGGAAGAATATCGACAGGTATTTATGAAAGAGGAAAGAACTTCAGGAAAGGCCAGGAGGGAAGCCAGGAGTACTAGGCAGTGGCCTTCATTTCTAATTGCTGGCTGAGGGGAGCAAAGAAAAGGATGGACGTAAGCTGGATCAGAATGTGGAAGGCCTAGAGAGCCCGGAGGTTTGGACGGGTGATGGAAGTAGAAAATGTCTGAATGACACACTCTCGTCTAAGGTCTTGGAAAACACCTCAGGCCATCACATCCAGGGAAGGATGCATATGCAAGCCTGCTTCTACACCCTATGCCTGTCTGTGATCAGAGGGACACAATAGTATAAAGGGGCTGTGGCCTCAATGTCCTGGAGAGAAGTGTCCACAGCCACAGTGCCTTTCCTCCTTGCTGTAACGCATTACTCCAGAGGTTGCTTTCTCTTTGTCTGGAGTTTGTAAATGATCTGGTTTCCATCATTCCAGGCATAGAGCTGCTTATCTCTGGGGTTGTAATGGATCACGGAATGACTTCTCGGCCTCCTGGGGAAGAACAGTTTGGGCAGATCCTCCTCACCGATAGTGCCCAGCGGATCATAGACACAGGTGACACGATGGGGGCCATGGCCACCAGAACTATAGACCACATAGAGAACCCCACACAAAAGGAATGCGGCTTCAGCATCCTGGCTTCTGCATGGGGTGTCCCATGAGTGTTCCACTCCCAGTGTGCCAGGTTCAATTTTTGTGAGAACCAAATGGCCAGAGATGCCTGGCCCTGCATGGATGGCCCAGAGCCCATGCTCATCCACAGCCAGGTCAATGTATGTTGACGGGGAGTGCTGGTAGACCAGCGCTCGGCCCGCCCCTCCCGGGAGCAGCATTCGATCTTCCACAGTCCTCTTCTGCAGATTATATTTGATTATCTCATTGAGAGTCCCTTGGTTGTGAAAAAACAGAAAACCTTTGTGGATCACTTGGCCTGTTCCCTGCCAGGAATGCGTTAGGATGAGCTTCCGTGGGGCTGGCTTGGTGCTATCCTCCATGAATGCCCGCATGTTTGCAAATTCCCACAGAGTTTTGTTTCTGGATCCGATTAGGAAATAAACCTTTTGGGAACTGCTGGCAGCATCTTTCATCCAAGAGCCATGTGTATCCATAGTCTTCTTCACTATTTTCAGAGACTTTATGCCCATCAACATGTTGTCACAGCCTGGCAAAACAGGAGAAAAAGGAGAGAGACTTTGTAAACATGAGAGGTCTGCTTTTCTCACAGATTTCTTTTTTTTCCCTGCTTATTGTTGCATAGTTTACACACGGTGTTACATTAGTTTCACGTGTACAACATTGTGATTCAACTTGTCTATATGTTATGCTTGCTTACAGCAAGTGTAGCCATCTGTCACCATACAACCCTATGACAATACCATTGACTATATTCCCTATGCTATCTATGCCTTTTATCCTCATGACATTAATTTCTTTTTTTTTTTACTTTTTTATTCTTTATTTATTTTGAGAGACATACAGAGCATGAGTGGGGGAGGAACAGAAAGAGACACAGAATCCGAAGCAGGCTCCAGACTCTGAGCTGTCAGCACAGAGGCCGATGTGGTGCTTAAACTCACAAACCATGAGATCATGACCTGAGCCGAAGTCAGACACTTAATGGACTGAGCCACCCAGGCGCCCCATGTTGCCTGGTCATTAATTTCTTAACTGGATGCCTGTACCTCCCACTCCCCTTCACCCATTTTGCCCTTTCCCTCGCACCCCAAATACTAGTTTTTTCTCTGTATTTATGGGTCTGTTTCTGCTTTTTTTTATTTTTAAGATTTCATATATAAATGAAATCATATGGTATTTGTTTTTCTCTGATTTATTTCACTTAGCATAATACCTTCTAGCTCCATCCATGTTGTCCCAAATGGCAATATTCCTTTCTTTCTTATGGCAGAATAATATTTCATTGTCTATATACCGTATCTTCTTTATCCACTTCTCTGTTGGTGGACACTTAAGTGCTTCTGTGTTTTGGCAATTGTAAATAATGATGCAGTAAACACAGGGATGCACATATCTTTTCAAATTTAGTGCATTTTGGTATTTTTGGGTAAAAACCCAGTAGTGGAATTACTGGATTATATGGTATCTCTATTTTGAGGGACCTCCCTACTGTTTTCCACAGTGGCTACAACAATTTACATTCCCACTAATAGCACACGAGGGTTCCTTTTGACTCCACATCCTTGTTATTTGTCTTTTTTGATACTAGCCATTCTGACAGATGTAAGGTGGTAGCTCTTTGTGGGTTTGATTTACATTTCCCTGATGATTAGTGATGTTGAGCATCTTTTCATGTATCTGTTCTCACTGGTTGCTTTTTTTTTCCCCTTCAGTGTCTAGAATAAAGTTGTCACACATAAATCAATCACAACTTATAGTTTGGTTCAAAGAATCAAAGAATTAAATGAATAAATGGGTCTCTGTTAAGGGAGTTGCTGTCGAATTATAAGAGTCAACATTTTATTCAAGTCAGGATATAAACAGCTATTTGCTGGGTCAGAGACCCTGTTCACTTTCTTGGGGTTGACACAGTGAGAATCACTTAGGTGTGAAGCCACCTAGTTCAATTCCATTTGCAAAGATCTTACTGGGTATCTACTGTGTACTTAGCTTACAAGTCTCCCAGAACCATGTTAACTAAGTATTGAGAATAAAAAATATATATAATATCAATCCTAAACCTTGAAGAGATCACCTTCTAGTGAAGGATTCTGGCCCTTAATACTACTAGAACTTTATAAGAACTCTATTCATCCATCCACTTATTTATATGAATGCACGCATTTGGTCAGTCAGCAGACAATGGATACCTCCAAAAGGCAAGGTACTGAGATAGGTGTTATGGGGTACAATAGGCTGAGGTACAGTGATAAATCAAGAATGGTTCTTGCTTAAGAGGCACCTAACTACAATATGAAGTTTAAAGTGAATTTTTTACAAAAGGACAGAGAATGGTGCTGTCATTTAAGGAAGGGGATAATGTGTATTTGAATTGACCCTTGAAGGATGCCATTCAGAGATGGTTGGGAATAACATTCTTTACAGTTAACAAAACCACATTTGGGAAAGTCCTTCAGGATCAGTGTTAGGAAAGTAGTGCAGCGTTTAAACCAGTATAAACTACATACTTGTTCTTGCCCCAAACTAGATACATAAAACAAAATCGATTGAAACCAGCTCTGTGCCTGGAACACTGAGGGTGGGGCTAAAGAATATAGATTTTATTGTATAGGCAGGTGAAGAGCTACTGAAGTTTTTGAGCAAGAGTGAATCCTGGTCAAGATTAATTAACCTGGCAGTTGTGTGTATGATGGATACATGGGAGGGAAACCAAAATCAGGGAAACCAATTAGGAGAGTATTTCTATAATCCAAACAGGATCATAAGGGTCTAAAATAGGTGGAGGAAGATGAAGTTAAAAAAAAAGGTGGGGGGGCGCCTGGGTGGCGCAGTCGGTTAAACGTCCGACTTCAGCCAGGTCACGATCTCGCGGTCCGTGAGTTCGAGCCCCGCGTCAGGCTCTGGGCTGATGGCTAGGAGCCTAGAGCCTGTTTCCGATTCTGTGTCTCCCTCTCTCTCTGCCCCTCCCCCGTTCATGCTCTGTCTCTCTCTGTCCCAAAAATAAATAAAAAACGTTGAAAAAAAAAAAAAAAAAAGGGTGGGGTTACATTTTTCCAGCTTTTCTACTTTCCTTCGTGCAAAAACCCTCCCTTCTTGGGGTGCCTGGGTGACTTGATTAAGCGTTGGACTCTTGATTTCGACTCAGGTCATGATCTTACAGTTTCTGGGATCAAGTGCAGAGCCTGCTTGGTATCCTCTCTCTCCCACTCTCGGCAACAACCCCCACCCCCGCAATAAATAAATAAACTTAAAAAAAAAAAAAAAACACCTTCCTTCTTTGTATCTCATGCTATCAACTCCTTCTAGTCTAAATCACTGAGAGCTCTCCAGGACACTACCCATATGCATTAGGAACCTGAGCACTTCCAACCTCTTCAGCTCCACAGCACCTTGCTTTCAACCTACTTTAGCAACCCCCTCCATGTCCATACTCTGGATCCCCACCCCCCATCCCCTGGAACTGTTCCCTATGAGAAATGTAAAATTCTACTATCCTACCCTCTGCAACAACACTTTGCCTTTCCATTTCTCACCTCTTTGCTCTTACCCCCTTTGCTCTTCCATTTCCCTGGGCCCTGGAGTCCCTTGACCTCTGCTTTCTCCCAGGCTGTCAGCCTCCTTTTCTATCCAACCTGGACCACTGTAATACTTCTCTCACTAGTATGCTTACCCCCCTAGTTATTCCACAATATGCACTCTACAAAAATCCGTGGCCTTGAGTGAATCCAAACCTCTGGCTGTGTCCCAGAGAGTTGCGTGTGGTGGAGAAGATCTCCCAAAGGTGCCCCTGCACATACGGCGTCTCCATCCTCAGCTGGGCCCTAAGTACATACTGCTCTTTTCATGGTTAGTCCCCTATCTTCCACATAGCAGGTATCTTAAATCCCACCCCCATACACTCACACTCTACCCCATCAGTCTCTTTACCAACAGCAGATTAATTCCTTTGCAAAAATAAATACCACCAGACATGAAGTGCCTCCACCTCTGCCCCTCGCTTATAAACTTCTCTTAAGTTGTTCCTACCCTTGCTATCCTCCCACACATCTTAGAAGAGGCCACATCATTCCTCCTGTGCAAGACTAATTCTTTCACTTGTGCTCTGATCTCACTCTTTCCTGGCTTCTTCTTGATTCCCTCAATGAATTGCCTCCTTTCTGTTATCTTTAATTTCTCCTTCATGGCTAGTTCCTTAGCTTGTAAACACTTTGCCTATATTAAAAAACAATTCTCCCTCAATTAGGCACCATTTTCTAGTTACTTCACTCTTTCTGCCATTTTACATAGTTTCTGTTCCAGAACAGTTTGCTCTCTGGATCTACTTCTTCACCTCCCATCTTTCACTTCAAAATAACTCCGCAGAAATCACCCTCCATAATGTCACTGGGGACCTCCAAACCGAAAACTCAGACCTTTACGTTCATATCTTACTTGATCTTCCCATAGAATGATGGTATTGATTAATTCCTTCTTCTTGAAGATTTCTTTGCCCTTGATCTTTGTGTCACTACAGTCTCTGTGTGTGCCTCCTACTTGCTTCTTCTCTGCTTATGGCAGTGACAGTATCTGTGTTCACTAAATGCCATTTCATTTTCCTCTTCCCTACTTCTATATTCTCAGCTTTCTTTGTAGTTAGGCTGCATCCACTGACCCGTGTTCTGTCCAAAGAGATGTGGACAGAAGTGGTGTGAGCCATTTCGACCTGGCCCTTAAATATGCTATCTTCCAGATGACCTTCATGTTTTGGAATTCTCATGGTGTCCAAGCTAAAGAGGGATATGGGCCAAGATGAAATTTGTTCCACTGGTCATTTCAGGACCCATTAGGACTGAGTCATCAGCTCTAATGATGAACTTGTTGGGACTGCACCATTAGACAGTCTACAGAGTTACAGAGATAGAGAGTGGTGGCTTACTAGAAGCATGAGGAATCCTGCAGGTATCCCTCAAACCTTGCCGAGGTCTGTATCATAGGTGGGACAGGAGCTGTATGGGCCTCTCTCCTTGACTCCTGGAGCATTTTGTAGTGGAATTACAGGTGTATAACAATCTTTCTGGGACAACCGAGCTCTCTGGGGGTTTCCCTCAAACCTTTGCAAAGGCTTTGGTATAAGAAGCTGGATGGGCTCATGGGTTGTCACTTTCTTCTTAATAAATGTTTGGGTTCTGCAGGACAACTGGGGACTATCTAGAGTCAGAGGACAGAAACAGGGTGAAGGGAGAGAAACTAGACATGAAGAAGAGAGGTGCATACCCAGAGAAGTCCCAGAGGTTCTGAGCTAAGCATTTCAGCAAACTGCTTGTTCTGCCAGCTGTTTGGCCCGCCATCTTACCACAGTTCCTTAATCAATTCACCATACACTATTATTATACCTTCTCTTCCCTCCTCAAGCCTTCATCATACCCTCCTTACTTTCATATGAAGATCTTGCCTCTTATTTCACTTTCTAATGTACCCCATTTCTCTCTTGCACTTTATAATAAAACTCCTCAAAGGAGGAACTTCCTCACCTCCAATAATGCCCTAAGCCATTCAAATCAGACTTCAGGCTCTCACTGATCTAAACTTCCCTGCCTATGCCACAGAATCAGTTCTTCTCAAGGTCACCAACAACCTCCATGTTGCCAAATCCAGGGGTCAATTCTCAGTTTTCATCTTAACCAACTTCTCAGCAAAATTTGATTACTTGATTGCTACCTCCCCTTGAAACCCTTTTGTGTGGATTCTGGAACACCCTTCCTCTTGTTTGTCTTCCCATCTTTCTGGATTTTTTTTTTTTTTTTTGCATCCATTGTTGGTTTCTTTTCCTCTCCCACCCATAAGTGCTTTGTCCTCACACCCCTTCTGTCTATAATCACTTTCTGAACCACCTCATTCTATCTCATGGCTCTGCATACCATTTCAATTCTAATTAATGATAAATTCTGAAGTTGTCTCTGGAATGACATCCTATCAGGATGTCTACTAAGTCCCAAACCCACTTATCCAACTGCCTGTTCAGTAGCCCTACTTGGATACCTTCAAACTTAACCTGTTCAACATAGAACCCTTGCTTTTATATCCCAAACTCTTTTTCTCCCTACTCTTCCCATTTTAAGCAAAAACCATCAACAAAGTTTCTTATCTATAAGTCATTTTTTTTTTTTTTTCCGAAGGGCAGAGGGAGAAGGAGAGAAAATCCTAAGAGGATTCTTGTGCCCAGCATGGAGAATCCTCCACGTTTGGCTCCAAGCCTGATGTGAGGCTCCATCTCACAATTGTGAGATCATGACCTGAGCTGATATCAAGAGTTGGGGGACTCCTGGCTCAGTTGGTTAAGTGGCCAATTTTGGCTCAGGTCATGATCTCACAGTCTGTGGGTTTGAGCCCTGCATCAGGTTCTGTGCTGACAGCTCAGAGCCTGGAGTCTGCTTTGAATTCTGTGTCTCCCTCTTTCTCCCTCTCTGCCCCTCCCCAGCTCATGCCCTGTCTGTCTGTCTGTCTGTCTCTCTCTCTCAAAAATGGGTAAACATTTAAAAAAAAATTTTTTTTGTTAAAAAATTTTTTTAAAAAAGTCATAAGCTTAACCAAGCCACTGAGCCAACCAGACTCCCCTAGAAGTCATTCTTAACTCCTTTCTCTCCATCTTCCCACCACCACCAAGTTCTGATAGTAAAACTAATCTTTAAATTATGTTATACTTAAATTAAAATGCTCAAGGGGCACCTGGGTGGCTCAGTCAGTTGAGCCTCTGACTCCAGCTCAGGTCATAATCTCATGGTTTGTGAGTTTGAGCCCCACGTTAGACTCTGTGCTGACAGCTCTGACCCTGGAGCCTGCTTCAGATTTGGTGACTCCCTCTCTCTCTGCCCCTCCCCTGCTCACGCTCTGTCTCTCTCTCTCTGTCTCTCTGTGTCTCTCTCAAAAATAAATATTAAAAACAATTTTTTTAATGCTCAAATATATTTCTTTCCTCCTCTTCCCACCATTCATCCCTGTACTCCCTGAATTCTTCCCTCTTGCCTAGACCACTACAGTGGTCTCTAATTTGTCTCTCTGATTTTACTCTGGCTTACCTATAATATGCTCTCCACAAAGCAGTAGAAGTAATCTTTTTAAAAACATAAATTATGTGGCTGACCTGCTAAACCCATTCTCCTATCATTCTTGGAATAAAATCCTAACCTCTTACTCTGTCCTAAAGTACCTACATGATATGGCAGCTGTATCCTCCACTCTCCGCCCCGGCTCACTGTGTTGTGATTACACTGGCTTTCTTGCTATTCCAGGAGCATGTCAAGTTTCTCTGCCTCATGGCTCTTGTACTTGTGATTCTTTCTGCCTTGGGTACTCTTTTCCTTGATCTTCCCACAGTCTGCTCCTCTCATCCTTCAAGTCTTTGTTTCAATATCATCTCCCTAAGGGGCTTCCTGTGACTACTGCATCTAAATTTAAAATGACCTACTACAACATCTTTCTTATTTCCTTGAGATCACTTGTCATATTCTGTAATTATGTCATCTGTTTTATTTATTAGCTTATTGACCTTCTCCCCCACTAGACTATAAGCTCCACAAAAGTAGGGCTTTTGTCTTCATGTTTACTTTTGTACCGCCAATGCCTAACTCAGTGCTTTGTGGGTTCAATAAATATCTACTGCATTAATGAGGGAAATAGATTCATTCAAACAGATGTTTTTCTAGGGCCTACATAGTACTGTGCATCTGGAGTTCTGACCACAGGCCTGTCTTAAGTAAATAATAATTTGTAAAGTACTTTAAAGCTTTTAAGATACTTTCAAATCCATTATTTCATTTAAAAATCTGACACAAGGTTCTTATCAAGGAGCATATGGCAGGAGCGGGCGTGGGGAGCAACTCTAGCTGGGGAGAGCAGAGCCTCAGCAGGTCAGTCCTTTCCAAGGTCAGGTCATCAGTGGCTGCTCCAGATGCCCAGAGGCCTTGCCTGGTCCCTACCGTGGCCAGGGACAGACTTTGGGACAAGCTATAGAAGTCTCTTAGCCATCAGTTGCCACCATATCCCCCTGTTGACATGCTTTGCCAGCCCGAGGGATTGTTTCCCCTTGCTTCTGGGTCCACTTCAGCCTGGTTACAGTCATCACCCCTCGTCTGTGAGGGATAGGTTCTAAGACCCAGGGGATGCCTATATATCTATATCTGTATCTATATCTATATCTGTATCTATATCTATATCTATATCTATATCTATATCTATATCTATATCTATATCATCTATATCTATATACACATACTATGTTTTTCCCTATACATTATACATGGACACTTGTGATAAAGTTTAATTTATAAATTAGGCACAGTAGAGATTAACAACAATTATAATAGAACAATTATAACAATATACTGCAATAAATCTTATGTGAATGTGGTTCTCTCTCTCTCTCTCTCTCTCAAAAGTATCGTACTGTACTGTACTCACACTTCTTAGGATGATGTGCGATGATAAAATGCCCATGTGATGAGATAAAGTGAGGTGAATGACATAGGCACTGGGACACAGCGTTTAGGTTACTACTGACCTTCTGACGTTCGTCAGAAGGAGGATCATCTGCTTCTGAAGTGCAGTTGACAGCAGTCACTGAAACTGTGGAAAGCAAAACCACAGATAAGGGGGGATTAATGTATAGGAAGCATTCCCCCTGGGGAAGGCAGAGAAGGCTGCTCCAGCTACTTTAAACCTTAGGCGCTGCAGGACTGCTAACAGAAGGCCCCTCACCAGGCTGAGCCTGGGAGGCGGGCGGTGGCGGGGGGGCGGGTAGGGGCAGCTCCAGGCTGTGGCTGGAAGAGGGAGGAGGGGGCTGTTCTGTTTATCAGGGCCCCATATCTGCCAGGTGAAGTGTACCTTTTCTCAGCTTCCTAAGCGGAGTCTGTCTCCTGCGGATGCTTTGCTCTTCTCACACTCTCTGGTGATCATGGAGGGTGAATGAATGAATGAATGAATGGGGGTTTAAGTTTACAACTGCTCATAAATGTCTTTAATGGGGAAGAGGAGGGGTCCATGGGCCACCAGAGAAGCTCAGAAACTGTTTCTGATTGGAGAACAAGCACAAAGCCTTGAGAAGTTAATAAATATGTACAAATACACATAATGTGCTTGGTATGGTGATACTTTATTTACATCAACTTGTCTAGTTCGTACAATAAGCCTAAGTGGTAAATATTTCAAACTCCATTTTCTAAAGGAAAAGAAAGGCTTGGATAAGCTACTTAGAAGGTCACATGGCTATAGGTTCTCCTAACTTAAAGTGCACCAGGAGGCAGAGCTAACCAGGAACCCTCCAGCCAGCCCCAGGGCAGGCCCATCCCTACAGGAGGACAGTCAGCAGACTTACAGCCCAGCTACAGAGGGGGACTATGGCTAAGAACAAGGCACATTCAATGTCTCACGAGTGAGAAAATGTTCATTTAATATACAGCAGAAACTAATTCAACCATTCTTCTTTCTCCTTCTATTCCTCCTTTCTCATGCAGAATCCTTAGAGAAATAGCAAAACAAGAAGAGTGTTGATAGATGGTTTTGATTAGGCAGAGACAGTTGTGAGAGTGCAGAAACACACAACTGCCCCTTGTGCTCCTCCAATCCTTCCTTTGTAGAGGGAACCCAGCACTGGGAGTCAGAGACCTGAATGCTCTGAACCCCATCTCTGGTTCTCCATGTGTCTCCCTGAAAGTCCTTTGGTCAATCCGCCCTTACCTATCCTAGCCTTAAAATGAGGAGTTCAGCCTGGAGTTTCTTCAGGGCAGATAGTCTATGGTTTTTATAAATTCCTCTTCTTTTTGGAATTTGGAGAAAATATACTTATAGTGTTTGAGTAAAAGAGTAAGTTAGAAGTTCCTTCAGTGCTTTTCTTCAGAGAGAGATAATTAGCAGGAGAAAAGAGCTGAGGAAGAAATACATTTAAAAGCTTTGAGCTCAACAAAGATGCAAATTATTTAACAGAGACAATGACAATGAAGGATCCAACTGCAAATCAGAGAATGCAAATCTATGGTTTTCCCTCAAGCACAATTGGAGACAGGCAATTAGGACAGAGTGTGGCCCAAGACCTCACAGTGATTTCATATACAAATAACACTCTTTGAATTTTTAAAATACTTTTCCCCTTATTTAATGGCAATACTCTCCAGACCTGGTGAGACTTGTTCCTCTATAGGGAGTGATGCAACTCCCCTGTGGTTATGCTTTAGAAACATGGTCTGGATGTTGGTGGAGAATGGACTGGGGGTAGGGATGGGAAAGAGGGGGCACAGGGAAACAGGTAGAGAGTCTGTAGGTACAATCCATATCAGAGATATCCAAATAATGATGGACATGGCAAAATGAGTAAGGATTTGGGAAAACCTTAGGAAAATAGGGGTCAGGTCTTAGCAACTTGGTAGATGGAAGGAGCCCTCAAGGCTAGGGGCGATGGAATGCACAGGAGAGCAACAGAGAAGGGAACCCAGGTTTGCTTGGGGAAAACAGGGATGAATTCACTTAAAAGAAAAAAAAAAAAAAGAGAGAGAGAGAACGCCAGGGGCACCTGGGTGGCTCAGTCGCTTGAGTGTCTGACTTTGGCTCAGGTTATGATCCTGCTTCTTGTGGGTTGAAGCCCTGCACTGGTCTCTGTGCTGACAGCTCAGAGCCTGGAGCCTGCTTCAGATTCTGCATGTCTCTCTCTCTCTCTCTCTCTCTCTCTCTCTGCTGCTCCCCCACTCACATTCTGTCTCTCTCAAAAACAAATAAACATTTAAAAAAATAATAAAAAATAAAAAAAGAGAACTCCTATAAAACCATGAGTATTTTGACTGCTTCTTGGAATTCTGTGCTATGAAACTTGACTTTTTAAGCACCTGGATTGTATTCAGGTTAATAAACATTAGTCAATACCTATCAGGTGACAGTACAACATTAGGCTCTAGGATGACAAAGATGGAAGCTCTCAAATGAGCAATTAATTAGAAAAGCTTTGAGCCAGTCAGTACATGAAATTGTCAGCATGGACTTAATTTCTTCTAGAAATTAGGGCTGTTTCATGCTTTCTGCTACAGAATAAGTTTCAGATATCACTGCACGGCACTCAAGGTCCTTCATCTGACCTCCTCTTGGCACTTCCCCACCACACTGGGCTGGTCACTGGTCACCAACTTGCCATGACCTCTTACAAGTCTTAGACTTCATCCATATTTTTCCTTAGCTTTCCATATTTTACCTTCACTCACTTGGGATACATCTACTGGTCCTTCAAAACCAAATTCTCTGGCTCCTACAGGGCAATCTGTTGCTCCTCCTTGTGCGTCCCAAGCACTCTGTGCAGGTGCCTCCCAGAGCAGTTCTGGTGCAGAAGTGGATTTGCTGCACCAGAGCAGCAAATTCTGTCTAATTTGTTTTTATCCATAGCTCCTGGGACCCACTACATATATCCTGTCTGTTTAATCTCTTACTGCTTACTGTCCACAAACTCAGGAATCAATTTGATTCAGAGAATGCAGTATTAGTGTCCAAACTTACTATCCCAACTCATGGTATGCCAGCTTAGAAATCAGATTTGAATGGCAAGAGGTATGGGCAGACATGAGCAGGTGCTATTTCACACTCTTGAGTGCCTGGGTAGATGGATGGCAGGAAAGAGGGAAGGCTGGCTTGTGGGAAATGGTACTTAGTGAGTGAGCCACAGTAGGATTTGGCTTTGCACGACTGTGAATCCAGGGCTTTAAAAGAGCCTGGCATACAGCATATGTTGGTTTTGGTGAGTCCTACAGAAGTCTGTAGTAAATCTATATTAGAGGTTTTTCTAGGTTCCCAGACTAACTTCAAACTATTCCATGGTACCCAGTGTCGTACCCTGACAGCCTCCCTTTATTGGTGATTAGCAGCAGCTTGTGAGAAAGAAAACAGACTTGATACATGGCTGGTAGCCTGCATGGCTCTGTTCTCCAGATCAAGTTGAGAACTTCACAGGAGCGGATGGAAGCCTGCGAGATGTGTGAATGCGAGTGTGAGTCTGGCCTGCTTCCACTGTGGGGTCCCTCTCGCTGGAATCCAACACAGCCAGACTCCTTCAGATGCTTCCTTTTGGAATTGGCCAGCTCTCATAACCTCCACACCTTAGCTGATTTTCTTCCATGGTATTTATTATCTTCTATCTGACATGCTTTAAATGTATCCATTAACATATTTATCGTTTGACTCCCCTCAATAGAATGTAAACCCCAGAAGGGCAAGGCTTTGTCTAATCTGTTGTTTTTACTGTTGTATGTCTGTCCTAAAAGAGCCATCTGGCACACACTATAATTTTTCTATTTTAATTATGAATACGGTAAGTGTCAACAGATATAAATTACATCAAGAAAAATTCTTTGGGGTCCTGAATAACTTTTTAGAAGTGTAAAAGTTTCCTGAAACTGAAAGTTTGAGAATGCTGTCCTAGCAGGTCCAGGCTGGTCAACATGCATGGGAAGTGAGGCATTGAAGTGGGCAGTCTCTGAGGAATTTCCGATCAAACAGTTCCATTTTGAACCAATTTTCTGACTGTTGCAACATTTAAGCATTCCAAGGTTATAATTATGAACATTTTTGTTTTTGTGTATTGTTCATTTCAAAAATGAGCTGGTTCTTGTGGGTTTTTCTTGCATAGTGTTTTTTTCTTTATTTTCTTCCTGTAACATTCTTACCAAACTAAAAAAGATGGAAATGTTCTTAGTTTCTAGGTGTGGTACTGCCATTCTCCCATTTGCTTGGTTGGAAAACAGAGTCATTTTGACATTGTACCACAGATTCTTCCTGTGAGATAAGTCTCACTTCATCCTGTTCTCATCCTTCCTGTCTCAAAGTCTAGGACTTGCTCTCTTGAACTTGAACTTTGCAGCAGCCTCAAAATCATCAGTCACACTAATGCTCAATTTACTGCTTCCATATAGAAATTGGCATATGTAAAAACTGATCTTGATTACTGCCTCTTTCCAGGAGCATCAGGACCTTTTGGCTTTTGCCTTATGAGATGTTGTTGGAGGTTCTAGTGGAAGTGTGGGCTCTAGAGCCAGGCTTGGAACTTGCTTTGGCCCAAAGAATTCAGTACAAGGGACCAGACCTTTAGTAGGCTTGTGCCTCCTTCCTCAGAGGTCTGCCTCTATCATGGGAACAAGCCCGCCCAGGTTCACTTCCTGAAATATCAGGGACCATGTGGAGGAGACCCAAACCATCCCAGCTGAGGCCCTCCTCAACCAGCCATCCCCTGGGCAATGTGCCACTGAAGAACCCACCCAAGAGCAGCCAAGCCTGGCCCGGACCAACAGAACTGCCCTGCTGTCCTATAGACTCCTAAGAAATAATCAATGATTATTGTTTTAACACACTAAGTTATAAAGTGGTTTGTTTTGCAGCATTCTTGTGGCAGCACAGAGAATTGACATGGGTGGGGGTGGAGGGATGGAGAGCAGAAATGAAGGCTGAGATGAATCTAGTGTGTCTGGGGCAGGGGAACACGCTCCTAGCCAGAGCGTGGGAGGGAGATGGGGCTGCATGAAACACTCAGCACCATAGTTTCGTCATCTAAAAAGAAGTCATAATTGTATCTCCCTGGCACGGGTGTGGTGGGTTTTGGGCAACATAACAGACAAAGGGCTTAATACAATCTTTGGCAATTAGTTGCCTCCACTCTCTAATAAACTATTCCCCAAGGTCAGAAAATATTGATTTCTACTCTGTTCCAGGCACTGTGATAGACTTGGAAAGCACAGTATGAATAATGTAGGGGTGCATGAACTATATTTTGTTTTCCGAATAGCACATCAGACACAGCATAGAGCATTGAGAGGATGCGAACAGGCAGTAGTGACATAAGATGAGGCTGAGAAACATTCAAAGTTCATGTGTTCAGCTGTTAGCATGTTATCTACCTTTTTACAATAAAGGTAAATACAGTAAATATAGTCTATATGATATTCATAGTTTTTATTTAATCAGAAGATGCCACTTTCATGGAGAATAACAAAATAGTTAAAGAAAGCTAGGTTGGGGTCAGGTTGTAAAGGGCTTCCTTTTTTTTTAAATTTTTTTTCAATGTTTATTTATTTTTGAGAGACAGAGAGAGAGATGGAGTGTGAGTAGGGGAGGGACAGAGAGAGAGGGAGACACAGAATCCAAAGCAGGCTCCAGGCTCTGAGCTGTCAGCACGGAGCCTGACGCGGGGCTCGAACCCATGAACTGTGAGATCATGACCTGAGCCAAAGTCAGACCTTTAACCAACTGAGCCACCCAGGAGCTCCAGAGGGCTTTCTTTATATTATGTTATGGGGTTTGCTTTAACCCATAGGTTGTGGTTACCATCAAAGTTGATAAAGCAATGATACAGTAAATCTGGCAATATAACCCTGGTAGCAACATAGGACAGAGCCCTGGAACGGGGAGAGGCTGGCAGCAGGAAGCTTGGTCAGCAGGCTCCTGCAGTAATCAGGACCAGAGATGATGAGAGAAAAGTGCAGATGGAAAAAATAAATTTGAGGGATGTTCAGAAGGAAATATGTACTGGATATGGTGACTGGTCAGATGAGGGCCAAAGAGATGCTTCTGAGATTTCTAGCACAGGAAAAGTGTGTGTGGAACTCTTCTGCTAACTCATGGGGGGACAGAGATGAGTGTTTTAATTTTAAATGTAAACGGGGGCACCTGGCTCAGTCAGTTAAGCGTCAGACTCTTGATTTCAGCTCAGGTCATGATCTGGCAGTTTGTGAGTTCGAGTCCTGCACCCAGCTCTGCGCTGACAGTGAGGAGCCTGCTTGAGATTGTCTCCCCCTCTCTCTGCCGCTTCCTGCTCCCCCCTCAAAAGTAAAAATAAGCAAATAAAAAATAAAAATTTTAAATCTAAAAATTTAAAACATAAAGTAAATGAAGGAAAGGCAAATAATTAAAAACCAAGGAGGTAAGGGAAAATTTTTGACCCTTCTTGGCCAGGGTTTAAAAGAATGATTTAAAGTAATCTGTTTGTGGGGCGCCTGGGTGGCTCAGTCGGTTGAGTGTCCAACTTTGGCTCAGGTCATGATCTCACGGTTCGTGGGTTTGAGCCCTGCATCAGACTCTGTGCTGACAGCTCAGAGCCTGGAGCCTGCCTCAGATTCTGTCTCCCTTTCTCTGTACCCCTCCCTGGTTCTCATTCTGTCTCTGTCTCTCTCTCAAAAGTAAATAAACATTAAAAAAAAAATTAAAGTAATCTGTGAGTAGGAATCGTCATCAAACAGTGACCAAGGGGAGGGACATGGTCTTCATATGTGTCCCACAACGAGATCACAAGAAGCTGGGCCTCCTGGGTGCAGGCACGGAGTCTCGGAACAGTGGGCTCCTACCTCAAGTGCTTCCGTGACAGGCTTGGAGATGGCCTGCCTGGTTCTCTCTTCTGTGTACACCCATCCTCCCCTACTGCCAGTCTGTTCCATGCACAGTGGCCAGAATGACCTTCCCCAACCTCTGTCTGAGCTCTGACACATCCCTGCTCACCACTCTTAAGCACAACAGCATGATGGGAGAGGTTAGAATGTGGAGGAGTCAGCCGCCTTGGTCTGAATCCCAGCTCTGGCATCAACTGGCTGTGAGACCTTGGACAGATTGCTCATCCTCTCAGTGCCTTGATTTCCTCACGTACAAAATGGGGGATAACTATAATACATATACATAGGGGTGCCGTGAGAATTGGATGATATAACCCAGTAAGGTAAATTCTTAAAGATTATTCAGTTAATGAACACTCACTAAATATTAGCTACCATGAGTCACATTATTTTCATTTCTCATAGGTTGAAAGCGTCAACTGGCTTAGCATGAAGCCCCTGCCCAGTTCTCTCATCTGCTCTCTACAACTTCTTCCTCCACCTGAGGTCTGAATGCCAAGCGCCATTAGGCCTCTGTGCTTCCGCAGGCTGTTCCATTTGCTTGAAGCAGCCTCTACTCTATTCTCCATTCAAATCGTTCTTTTCCATTATTAAAACCCGGCTTGAGGGTTACTTTCCAAATTCCACAGTCCCTCCCCACCCATCTCCACAGCAACCCTGACCTTGCTAAATTACTCAATGCCTGCCCCTGTGCTTCTGGTGAGAGCAGTCAACACTCTGGCTGTTACCCCGGGTTTGTTTAGATGGCCTCCCCACTTGGCTGTAGCTTCCTGAGGACAAGGATGTTACCCTATTCAATGTCCCATCTCTGATGCCTGGCACCATGCCAACGGAGACCTGGAATTCACTAGACATTTGCTGAATGAGTGAGCAAATGAATGAGTTATAGAGAGACTGAATGGGTGCTCACTCTACCTGGAGCCAAAAGCCATCAGCTGAAACAACTTTGGGACCGTCTATTAGTATCCATAGTGATGGGACTGGAGGTATCTTCTTAGATTGCAGGCCTTCCAGATGGATAAACAAAAGAAGTGCTGTGTATATAGGCCCTTCTGGACCCAGCACGGTGACCTATGGAACTCTGCTGGAGATGGCCCAGGATAAGCATTATATACATCTCTGGTGTTGCTGGCCCTATATTGCAGCAACTTCTGGGTAGAAATGTGCGTGTGCACACAAGTGCATGCGCACACACACACACACACACACACACTCTCTCTCTCTCTCTCTCCCTATCTCTCTGTCCTGCACTTCACTTGTGTGTACACTCTCAATCCCCTCCTTTATAGTAAATACATTGCCACAAATTAGAGTTATACCTCTCTTAATGTTTTGTGCCCTGTGTCACAAACTAGTGGACCTTGGGAGTTGACTCACAGAGATGTTTTATTTGGCTGCCAGGGTTTTTTTTTTTGTTTTTTGTTTTTTTTTTTCGTTTTGTTTTTAATGGCTTTGAATATAGGGCAGGCACATTTATAATACCTGAATGGATCCCACAGGCATTTAAATGTGCAGCAACAGATTTTCTTTTTGAAACATGATCTAACAAAAGATAGGAGTTATTTAATTCAGGAGAGAGAGGGTTACTTGAGGTCACCTACATGCGGCCTTGCAATAAAAGTTGCTGTGCTGAAACAGGAAATAAAGTAAAATCTGCTATAATGGCTTGTTTTGACTGCCTTTAGAATTTTTCTTCACAAGCTATTTGCGAGTTAAAAGAGGTTAATACTCTTATCCACACAAGAATGTAGCCTGCAGAATCTGCAAAAAACTGCTAGATAAATTCTCAATCTGGGTATCTGAGGCAATGTGCTTTGCCCTAAGTTGCCAAGTGCAATGCAAAATTTCTTTTTACTAATAACAGAGTGCCAAAGACTTTGAATGACTTTTAAATATAAGTTGGATTATGTACAGCAACGTTCAGTCATTACATTCTAAATTCTGTGTGTGTGTGTGTGTGTGTGTGTGTGTGTGAGAGAGAGAGAGAGAGAGAGAGAGAGAGAAAGGGAGATGGAGACTGAAGGAGAGAGGAAGAGAGAAAGTGTGCATGTTGGAGTTAAGATTTAAGAATTTGACCTAACCCCAAAACATCCCTGGGATTGCTGCCCTCACGTGAACACCATTTGCAGATTGTCTCTAAATAAAGCCTAAAGACTTGAGAACAGCTCTATAGGAAATGGCTTCATTACAGAACAATTCTATCTTATTTATCATCCCCAGTATCTGACCCTTTCTGGTTGACTGAGAAATATTCCAGGAATAAATGCAAACCATTTTAGACTGATGTCAGAATTTTCTCGAAGTATCCTGAGACACAGGGTAGAATCTCCCAAGGAAGCTGCATCATTCTCTCCCTATGGGATTTCCAAAGAAACTCTCTCTCTCTCTTTTTTTTTTTAAGAGAGAGAAAGAGCGCAAGTGTGTGAGGGCAGAGAGAGAGAGAGAGAGAGAGGGAGGGGGGAGAGAGAGAATACCATGAGAGGCAGAGGGGCAGAGAGAGAGAGACAGAAGTGGGGCTCACCCGATATGGGACTCGAACTCATAAACCATGATATCATGACCTGAGGCCAAGTCAAGTGCTTAACAGACTGAGCCACCCAGGTGCCCCCCCGAAGAAACTCTCTTTAGAAGACAGTGTATATGTATGAATGAAACCCTGTGATGTGAAACACCCTCCCTGGCCTATAATCCCAAGTTGTTTCCCCACACACAAGGGTGCTGACTTGAATCTTAAGGATTTTAGTGGGAGCTCTGTAGCTGGCTCAGTCCCTTCTGGCCAAGGTTAGAAGATAGGAAGATCAGAGCCTTGTAGGAAGAAAGTCGATACATGTAATTAGCGACACCAGCTAGGCCTAGTGGACTAGAGCACCAGGTAGGCAGAGTTCTAAGATGGCCCCCAAGATTCCTTCCCCTGGTGGACGTACCCTACATAATCCCCTCCCCTTGGCTGTGTGTGACATCTGTGAATATGACAGGATAGCACCCATGATTTGGTTACATAACAAGACAAAGGTAGAGGGATTTTGCAGATATAATTAAGGTCCCAAGTCAGTTGATTCTGAGCTAACCCAAAAGAAGGTTATTATGGGTAGGCCTGGCTTATATCACATACAAATTCTTAAGAGGGACTAGGCTGAAGAGAAATACTCTCCTTCTGTCCTTGAAGAAGCAACAACGACATTGTGAACTGCTGATGTCGATGGGCAACACAAGCCGAGGGCCTCAGTCTTAGAGCCGTAAGAGAGCAAATTCTGTCAAAAACTTCAGTAAGCTTGGAAGAGGACCCTGAGCTCTGGGTGAGAATGTAGCCCAGCTAATACCTTGACCGTACCCTCCCGAGGCCTTGAACAAAGGGAGGTGAAACTGTGCCTAGACTCCTGATCCACAGATTCTCTGAGATAATAAATGTACCTTGTTTTAAGCTGCTAAATCTGCAGCAATTTGTTACTCAGCATTAGAAAACTAAGATAGATATAGTTACTAACAGAAATGGCAAAAAAAGAGGGGCACCTGGGTGGCTCAGTTGGTTAAGCATCTGAATTCTGCTCAGGTTATGATCTCGCAGTTCATTGAATTCGAGTTCCGCATGGGGCCCTATGCTGACAGCTCAGAGCCTGGAGCCTGCTTCGGATTCTGTGTCTCCCTCTCTCTCTGCCCCTTCCCACCTCGCACTGTCTCTGTCTCTCTCAAAAATAAATAAATGTTAAAAAAAATTTTTTTAAACAAAAAAGAAATGGCAAAAAAAGGAAAAGTGGGGGATGGGCACAGAATACAAAACACAGAAAAGTCTATTCTTGAGTGGAGAAACTCTGAAAATAATACGTCAATACTAATCACACAATTGTGGTTGTTTACAGGTTTGTCTTCCCCTAAACTAAGCTCTGAGGCGACTCTGCCATCAGTATCTCCTCTATGGACAATTTTTACAGCCTCCTCCACGGGCCACACTGATCTAGACTCTGTGAATACAGACAGGAAGATGTCTGTATGTTTATGGTCTGGTTGAGGAATAAATACACACACATATGTGTGGTTGAAAGTATTAATGCTCCCTTGGAGGATTTAATGAGCTGCTCCAGGAGCACCAGAGGTCAATCTGCCTGGCAGAAGGGATTCACAGAGAATTCACAGCATTTTTGAGTCAAAAAGGGGGAATAAGAAAAACTATATATATAATATATATATTATAATATATAATATATATTTAATTGCAACTGCATGTGGGTAAAGTGTGAGAGAAGAAGCAGCCGGAAATGAACTTGAGTCATTTCGTAAAGGGCCTTTCTTATATAAAAGGCCAAGAGATTTGAATGGAAATTTTGGTGTTGATAGTTCTACACAGAGGAGTAATGTGATTAATTTTGTATTGTGGGGAGGTCTGTGTGACAGCAGATAGGAGGCAAGACCGGAGACAAGAGGAGCAGTAAGAAAGGAAGCTCAGAGGACAGACATGTTCTGCTCACGCCTTTATCCCTACTGTGTAGTACAGGGCCCGTCCAGGGGTAGGGGTCAAAAGTGTGGAATCTTAAACCAATGAATCATCAGTCAAGGGCTCCAGAGGGAACAGGCATGGAAGAAACAATCTCTGAAAAGTTGAAAGTTTTCACTCACCATGGAAGAGGGAATATTTCAGGCCTCCAGTGTCTGAGGGATGATGCAGATGATAAGGGTTCAAAGAGCAGCAAGTTCAGAATCAGGACCTCTGCTGGGCTCTAGCTGGAGAAGAAAGGGGCAACCCCAAGGCCTGAGGGGCTTAGCCAGTCCAGGGACCAGGGGCAGCTCAGGGATCTAATCTAGCACCACCGTTCAGGATCAGGGTCCTGCCTGACCCCTGGCAGGAAAGCTCAGGTACACTAATAATACCCAATCCTCCTCATCAGCTTTTTAGGCAGTCTCTGTTCATCCTCTCCTGGATCATCCTTACCCTTTCCCTCCTTCTCTCACCCCATGTTTATCCCCAGTTGCTCCCTCTCAGAGGATGATTCATCTCAAGATAATGTCAAGGCCAAAAAGGATCACTCATTCAACCAACTTGATCAACTGCTTCATATTATAGATAGGCACCCTTCTCTCTGCCTTCTGTTCTCCTTTCCATCAAAACCTAATAACTCCTCTGACCATGCTGACAGTCTCTCCAACAATCCATTCATTTGTTCACTTAGTTATTCACAGACAAATATGTGTTGAACACAGACACTGTTCTAGGCACTGGGGCACAGCATTGTGCAGGATCGTATAGAGCTAACATTCTAGACGCAGAGGCAGAAAATAAGCAGTGAGCAAATAAATGAACTAGAAGATTTCAGAGTAATAAGTTTTCTGAAAAAACAAATAGTAGAGTAATAGTGCTCCAAAACTCCTCCTGGGTTTCTTATCTCAACGTATTTGAGACCAGCCACCCAAAACCTAAGTCAAAGATCCAGAAAGTGTCCTGGACTCATCATTTTCAGTCATTTTTCACCTTTAATTATGAGTCACCAAGCCATGTGGATTCCAACTCTCAATGGCTCTCAAATCCATCCGCCCTTCTCTATCTCAATGACACCTAACGCAGACACCATCACTTGTTGCCCCAATTGCTACAGTAGTCCCCCACTGGTCTCCTTTCTCTAGTCTTGCCCTCTTCCTTCATGTCATGTCCCTGATGAACATTGTTTAGTGGTTCTCTATCATTTTTCCAATCAAGTTCAAACCCCTGAGCTTCACATGCAAGGTCTTTCATTGAACTCTACAATCTTGTTTCTTGTTTTGCAAATGCATCTGCCCCACTGAGCTTCCCTTCGGCCATATCTGCAGACCTACATGCCAAAGTGTTCTATACTCTCATGCCTTCAGTATATTGTGCCCTCATCTCACGTACCTCTTGCTCATTTTTCTCTAATACTTTGTTTAAAACTCAGATCAAGGGGCACCTGGGTGGCTCAGTCGGTTAAGTGGCCAACTTTGGCTCAGGTCATGATCTTGCGCTTTGTGAGTTTAGGCCCCAGGCTGGGCTCTGTGCTGACAGTTCAGAGCCTGGAGCCTACTTAGGATTCTGTGTCTCCTTCTCTCTCTGTCCCTCCCCTGCTTGTGATCTGTTTCTCTCTGTCTCTTAAAAACAAATAAACATTTAAAAAAAATTTAAAAAAACCTCAGATCAAGTGTCACATCATTTAGGAAGACCCATCTTATGATGACCTGTGGAGTTCTTATCAGGATTACACTGAGAGGATATATGAAACCTTTAGCACAATGATGACACTCAGCTTTTATCTTATTTCTCTGATGGAATTTCTCACATTTGGGACAGACACAATTAACATATAAATAAAGTTTTCCTATTTGCAGTGAAACCATCTCAGAATACAGGCTCTGAGCTGGGTGACTTGTCTCCCTCATTGTTTTAATAAAATGGACTCATGCACAGGAAATTTTCTTTCTCGCTTATGTTTTTCTTGCTTGATACTCGTTATTATAATTTGAGCTCCTAACCATTATTCTTAATGGCCTGGAAGGGATTTGAACAGGATCCCAAGATGGAAGACAAATCCCCTAGATATCACCATCCTGACAACACAGTAATGATTCACTGCAGTCCTCAGTCCTGAGGGTTGACCAATGCCATTTACAATTTCAGACTATTTCTTGGCACATTAGCAGCTGCTGCCTACTCTCAGGGCACCGGGGGAATCTGCCAACCTTCTACCCTCCCTGGAAGGATCTGGTACCACACACCTCTTCCAAACCAAGGTCTATCTGGAGATGTGCTTCCCTAGCTGACCTCTGACACTGAAGCCCTGACCTTCTATGGGGGCTTTAAGAACTCTCTATGAAAGGAAAAGCTGCTTTCTGAGAAGGACTTTTTCCTTCAGACACCTGTTCCCTGGTAAGGTTTCCCTCCCAGAGCCTGCCCCCAAAACTGTACATCTGGTTCTTACTCTCATACCTGGCCAGACCCCTATCTGTGCCGAGTCTGTGTCTCTGAATGTGAGTCCCTACAAGGGCTGTAAAAGACATGGTTCTCTTACTCGCATTCAGCAGAGTCCGGATCTTTTTCTCTTCTTCGGCCTCTTGGATGAGCTTTTCTGCCAGGGTCTTGTCCTCTGATTCCAGGCATATGTCAGCTTCCCGCAGGTACTCCAGGTAGTCTATCTCGCGCTGGGCACGTTCAACTCTCAGGGCCAGGTTAGCCACTGCACTCCTATACTCACTGGTGGACGTCTGACATCTTCCCAGCATAACGGATATGTTTTTTGAGAACTCTTGGAAGTCGTGAATGTATGCCCTCGTTGCTTGGGTACATTTTTCCAGTCCTTGCTTCAGTCAGAAAATAAATTCTCAAATTATTGCTAGTTACTTAAATTGGTCAAGAATACAAATAGCTATCATTCGCAGAAAAATATTTTTAAAATACAAATAATCAGGGGTGTCTGGGTGGCTCAGTCAGTTAAGTGTCCAACCTCGGCTCAGGTCATGAGCTCGCAGTTTGTGAGTTCAAGCCCTGTGTCGGGCTCTGTGCTGACAGCTCAGAGCCTGGAGCCTGCTTTGGATTCTGTCTCCCTCTCTCTCTGCCCCTCCCATGCTCATGCTCTGTCTCTCTCTGTCTCTCAATAATAAATAAATGTTTAAAAAATTTTTAAAAATCCCTCAGGGTGAGAACTGTATTACTTTGTAAGTGTCCACATTGGTCAACAGTGACTGCCACCTGGGATTTGACTTCCTCTCCAAGTCTTGACCAAGGTGGGAAGATCTATAGGAACCATATCCCCATCTTTTAAAAAATCCACATTCATAGCAATCAAAGTGTCTGCACTTTATACCCTTTTCTGCAGAAAAACTTTTCAGGTATTGAGGGAAACCTGCAGGAATCCCAGGGCAAGCTAGTGCTAAATGCAGGGGGCCCAGGGTTGAGCCTAATTCTGGCACTTTCAAGGAGGTACCCTGGGGAGGAGCTGTCTGAGGAAAGAGCAAGTAAGGCAAGCAGCAAGAGGCCATGGCCTGGGACCATCTTGTTCCCTGTCCCCAGCCTCAGCTGGTTGGCTGGACATTAGGAAATGCGTTCAGCCTGCTCTTTGGAATTATTTTACTTAACCAGATCATCAACTAATTTGGACTTTAAAAATATTCATGAAGATATAGAAAATAAATATTGGAAACAAGAGTGTCTTTGGAAAAAAAAAGTGTCTTTGGAAAAAGGTAAAGAATTTATCAAAATTTAACTTGTACAAAAGCAAGGCAATTGAGTATGAAATAATGGCAACGCCAGGGGTATGCCAAAGGCTAGGGCACAGGGTTACATTTGTCGCTGGGAGCCTGTCTGTACTGCAAAAATGGTGGGTTTTACAAATTTTAGTGAAGTGGCAGCTGCAACCCATGGGAAGAGGACCCCCAACACTTTCTCTCTAACACTGCTGAAATCTACTCATTTCTTTTCTTTTGAGAGAGAGAGAGAGAGAGAGAGAGAGAGGCAGAGCATGAGTGGGGGAGGGGCAGAGAGTGAGAGGGAGACACAGGATCCGAAGCAGGCTCCAGGCTCTGAGCTGTCAGCACAGAGGCCAATGTGGGGCTCGAACTCACAAACCATGAGATCATGACCTGAGCAGAAGTCAGCGCTCAACAGACTGAGCCACCCAGGCACCCCTGAAATCTACTCATTTCTAAACCCAAGTGCAGTTTGGCAAAGGAGCTAAGATGTAGCCTCTTGATATAATACCATAACTTTTTACAGTGGCCTAATATTTTATCATAAAAAGACAAAAGGAAAACTAACATCTACTATCATACTGATATAGTAAAATACAAATAAAAAGTGACCAAAATTTTTAAATTATTTTTTGTTTTTAATGTTTATTTATTTTTGAGAGAGAGACAGAGCATGAGCAGGGCAGGGGCAGAGAGAGAGGGAGACACAGAATCGGAAGCAGGCTCCAGGCTCCGAGCTGTCAGCACAGAGCCTGATGCAGGGCTTGAACTCATGAACTGTGAGATCATGACCTGAGCTGAAGACTGACACTTAACCGACTGAGTCACCCAGGCACCCCAGAAGTGACCAAAATTTTTAATTTTCATATTTAAATAATGGAACTATTGAATAATAACAACACTTTGTAACATTTACCGCCATGCCAGGCAATGTTCAGAATAGCCATAGGAGATAAATTCTATTATCATCCCCACTTTACAGATGAGAAAAACTGTCAGATCAGACCACAAAGTGAAGCCTGCTCAGAGTTTGAGAGTGGTGCAGCCTGGGCTCTGGAGCCAGCTCTCTGAACCACTAGATGATAAAAAATCTCAAGTGTAATGTTGGCAATGTATTTATGATATATGTGGGGAAAGTGCATCCCAGTAGAGAGGGAAACAGGGGTAAGATAACATGACTTCCGGGAGGCATGTTCCCCGGATCAGGTGCACAGATGCTACCTACCTCCAAGACTTGAAAGCGCTGGTAGATGTAGTGCACCATGGCCGGGTCCTGGGCACACTGTGGAGGGAGCAGGAGAGCCGCAAGGAACAGAACCAGGAAAGCAGATGCTTGCTGAAGGGCCATCATTGTCCTGCAAATCACCCAGGGGTGGAATCTCCTGTGCTGTGCTTCTCCAAGAAAACTCAAGGGTCCAGGTAGCAGTCTCCCACTTTCTAGCCACTGCTTGAAAATCCTCCACAAACAGCCAGAGAGCAAAGCCTGCTTGTTATTCCACCAGATGCGTGATCTCACTTTGCAAGCCAGTGATCAAGTCCAGCTGTTGGCAAGCCAGTCCCTGGAGGCCTTGCAGGTCGATGTGGGGTAGAGAGTTCCTTGGGTCCATCTGCTATTATCACCCTTCACACACACTGATCCTCTCCAGGCTAGTGGCTGGACCCTCTTGCAGGCCTGGGTGAGTGTGCACTGGGGTGGGGGTAAGGGTGGGGAGGGCAGCCCTCCTCCTCTCCTTGGCTCCTTGCATTTTACTTCTGCTTTCCTCCTCCCTAGCGGATTCTGCAGTCCAATCACAGGCCTGACCCAACACAAACCAAACCACCCCCAACTTCTCAGAGTTGGAATTTCAGTTTAGTTTCTGGCAAAAATTCCCAGGATCCTTTTCCCAGAAGTCCTGTTGGGAGACCCCACCCCTCCTCCAGACTCTTTGCATTCCTGCAGCTCTTAAAGGCACAGCAAGGAAAAATGAAAGCTTGGAGACACCCCTGTCTCTGAACAGCCAGGGCACAGGGCTGACTGCCCCTTGGGGAGAGAGATACAATGAGCCACAGGCCTGACTGCCCCAGGTAGCTGAAAAATCGGAGGATGGAGCTCAGAAGAATTTTATTAAGGGACAAAACAACAGCTATCTGTACAGTGATGCTTCCAAAACCAAGCCTTCGGGACACTGAACTCTTCTGTAAGGAAGTCCTTGAGTTTTCTCAATCTCTAGAAGCAGAATCTCCTTCCTGAAGGTTCAGGTCAGCAATTCACAGGATGCAACTCCTGCAGGACCTGGTCCTGTTGAAGATACATCACATCCCAAGGGCAAAGTGGTAAATCCTCCTTTTTTTTTTTTTTTTCTGTCCAGGCCTTTAATTATCTCAATCTCTCCTTCTATGGGTGGGTCCAGAATACCTATGGTTCTTTCTCAATCATCTACCAAAGTGGGAAGCGTTGAGGCATCTATGAGACATGGGAAGAACTCTGACCAGGAGACAGAAGACGTGGGTCTGCATTTGGTCCCTGCAAGAGACACCAAAAGACAGGACTTTCCAGGGTGTACTTGCAAGTCCCTGTCCCCATTGGATAGATGTTCCTCTCTACCTGTCTTCCACTTGACCTTAGCCCCTAACTATGCCTCACCACTAAAGTCTTAAACAATGGCTGCTCATCCCTAGGGTTAATTCCTCCTATTTCCAACAACCATCTTTAAACCATTCCCCAAATGAGGTGAACTTCTGCTGACCCCTCCTCTTAAATCCTCAGAAACAACACTGCCCGACTCACCCTCTTTCTCCAAGTGGGAATGCTCTTTCAGAAACTTCTCATGCCCAGCATCTTGGAACCATCTCCTACATTGAAGAGGCTCTGGTTCATTTTATTCATGAATGCCTCAAGTCCTAACGTTGAGACTGTAAACTCAGATGGATAAGGCCCAGTGATTGTATCACAACTAATTCGCGGTGGGGGGGGGGGGGGCGGGAGCAGAGTTGTGAAAATCTTTTTCTTGGTTTTCTGTGGCATGTTTACATTATTTTCACAATGAAATATATATTCACTACCAGTGAAGTCTCAGGAATTATGGAGAGTAGGTGAGAAGGCAGTGGGAGACCACGGCTATAGCATAACTCCTCAGGCTGCACCCAGGGCTGCTGTGGCCCTGACATCTCCACAGTGGGCTTCAAAGAGCTTGGCCTCAGAGCCCTTCAGTCCAGTCTGGCAGGCACTCACTTGCCAGCCACCAATTCATGCCCTTCACCACTCTCTCTTCAGTCACCAGCTTCACAGGCATAAGGCCTCTCTGCTCTAACTGCCCATCCATGGTCTTAGTTGGAGAGCTTTACTCTTAGGATTCCAGATGCAGCGAAGCCCACAGCTGGCTTCCGGGTCCCGTTAGGATTGTCAACCATGGGGCAGACCCAGAGTGGAAACCCTCGTGTTCTTGTGTCCAGAGGTTTCATAAAGAAAGATTAAACTCCCTTTGAAGATAGTCACAAATTTGAAAGACATACAGTGGCCAACTGTGGCCGTCCTTATTCAGAGCAGGCCTTACTCAATGGAAAGTTGGCTTGGTGCACCTTAGCCTGCAGTTGGGATAAGATCATTTGACTGGCCCTTTTGCCTTCCTGACATCTAACCTCTGGCCTCGACCACTGCTATAAGCTCACTAGCGATGACAGTGACCAAGCACAGTGCCCCCCTGCTTTTCTCCTGTGCAGGTGTCTGATCCTTCCTGCTCCTTAAGGAAACTTAAGCCCTTGACAGCTACCACCATGTCCTCAGTGTGGTTGGATCTAGGTCACTAGTCCTTGATCTGTAGGCCCAGTCCTGAGGTGACTGCCCTAGATGACCAGTCAGAACCGGACCTGTGAATGCCGAGCCTGGTCAGCCCGCTGAGGATGATCTCATCCAGCTTCCCAGGCCTCTTGGAATTCTTTGCCACCTTGATGACAGGGGGCCTTTGTGCTGCTGTGCTTCTTTATTAATGGACTCCCAGATAGCTAGAGCCTTCTCTGCTCCCTGTATCCTCCACTTCACCAAGGAGTGCTAGCCAACTAGGAGGAGAACCAACCCAACAGAATCCCATCTGGGTTACTAGAATTCCGCATTTAGATCTGAACAAGATACTTCCTGTTTTATCCTCTCTCTCCCCCCGCCCCCATCTTTTCTGCTTTATCTTTTATTCCCCACTCTGGCCCCCACCCAGATAGCCCCCCCCCAATAGCTCTTTGCCTTAACATCATCCTCCAACCTTCCAGCCTTTTACAAGTAATTGCATTGTTTCCTGCCTGAGTGATCAGAGCAGCCTCTAATTCCCTGTCTATGTCTCTTCACATAAAGCAGTGGCTGATTTTATGCCAACAGGAAAGCGCTTTAAAACATGCCCTTGGCCAACCCCTCTTGCATCGGCTCTTACTACCATCCCCCACATTCAACCTCCACTACAGCTACATCTAATTGTCCCCAAACTCCCTCTGAAATTTAATGCCATGGTATCTTTGCTTAGCCTAAAATGTTTCTCCCCTTGGTAAACAGTGAACTCTTAACTTATCCTTCAAGTGTTCCTACCACCTCCTCACCATCATATCCCTGCAGAATAACCCACTCTTCCATCTATTTCTGTAACACGTTAAAGACAGAATCTTGGAAATCTGAGGGGAAGCCACCTCTGGACATTGGTGCTCTGTTGGAGGAGTGTTGGCTGGCAGCTTCCAGGGCAGCACTGTGGAAGGAGGATGAGAGGAAATCTTCTCATCTGTTTGACGCTGAACTACGTCCCTCTGCAAAATTCTTAGTTTGAAGTCCTAGCTCATAACACCTCAGAATGTGGCTGTATTTGAAGATAAGGCCTTTAGAAAGGTGATTGAGTTAAAATGAAGCCATTAGAGTGGGCCCTAATCTAATCTGATTGATGACCTTATAAAAAGAGGAAATTGAGGCACACAGAAACAGCACAGGTGCAATGGGCACAGAGGAAGCACCATGTAAGGACACAGTGAGAAGGAGGACATCTGCAAGCCAAGAAAAGAATCCTCAGATGAAAATAAATCTGTTAACACCTTGATCTTGGACCTCTGGCCCCCAGAACCATGAGAAATAATTTCCTGTTGTTATGGCAGCCCCAACAAACTAATATGAGCACCTGCTGAGTTGCAGAAAGGGGCAGTATGGGGACAAAATGGAAAAAGATTCCAATGGGGATCTACAGGGGATGTTGTTGGCAGGAAGTAAATTGATAAGGAATTTCCTGGGTGATACTCCAATGATTTCCAGGTCCAGGCTTACTGCTTAAGCTCCAAATCCTATTTTCACCTGTCTACTGGACGTTTGTATTTGGATATAGAATAAATATCTCAAACTTGAGCTGTCTCTATCTTTGTACTCAAACTTAAACTTCCTTCTGCGTTTTCTCTCTCCCCAAATAGCACCACCTTCTATCTACTTATAAATGCTGAAATGTATTCTAGACTTTTCCTTATTATTTTTTCTTTTAAAAATTTTTTAATGTTTATTTATTTTTGAGAGAGAGGGACAGTGCAAGCAGGGGAGGGGCAGGAAGAGAAGGAGATCAAGAATCTATAGCAGGCTCCAGGTTCTGAGCTGTAAGCACAGAGCCCGACACTGGGCTCAAATTCACAAACTGTGAGATCATGACCTGAGCAAAAGTTGGACGCTTAACTGACTGAACCACGCAGGCACCCTATCACTCTTATTCTTATGTTTAATCAGTCACCAAGACCTATTAATTTTATCACCTAAATGTATATCAAAAAATGCCTTCTTCTCTTTTATATCCTTTTATTGCTATTTCCTTACTTAGAGCTTCCTTATTTTCTACTTCTTATTCACTTATTTAACAAATGTTTGGGAGTGCCTATTATTTTCCAATCACTGGACTATGCACTAGGGATATAATGACAGACACAACACATATATTTCCTACCCACAAAGAGGATGTACTCTCAGAGGGGACACAATCACAGAGATGCATAATTAAATTATAATACATTTTAACTATATTATTTATTATTATTATTTTTTAGTGCTTATTTATTTTCGAGAGAGAGAGACATGGTGTGGGGTGGGGGCAGAGAGAGAAGGAAACACAGAATCCAAAGCAGGCTCCAGGATCCAAGCTGTCAGCACAGAGCCCAACATGGGGCTCGAACCCATGAACTGTGAGATCATGACCTGAGCCAAAGTCGGATGCTTAACTGACTGAGCCACCCAGGTGCTCTGCATTATAGCTATTTTAATTATGTGGTGATAGTATTGAGTGCCAGGACAGTATTAGAGATGGAGCACCTGAGCTCTGTGAATCAGGGAAGACTTCCCAAAGGAGGTGACACCTGATACTTGAAGCTGAGACTTGAAGGATGAGTAGGAATTAGCCTATCAAGGAGGTAACAGGGGGAAGAGGTGGGAATGGCTCTAAGCACAGGCAAGAACATGGGCAAAAACACATAAATGAGGACTTAGTGGACTTGAGGCACTGATGAAAAGCTCTGTATGGACTTTCAATGACTGAGTAATGATGCTGGGGAAATTATTGTAGTTAGGATCCCTAGGAAACAGACATTGAGACCAACCTGCATGCAAAACATTTCTGGGGGTGTGCTCAGTGGACAATACCTGTGGGGGAGTGAATGAAGCATGAGTGAGCAAAAAGAGAAGTTAAATTGCAGTGCAGTTGCAACACAGGCCTCAAGTGATCTCACAAAGAGCTCCGGAACTAGGAGACCCCTTCAGATATGTCCCAATTTGATGCAAAGGGACCACGTCTTGGCACCCCTGCATCAAGCAGTCATTGGCAAGGACTGTTCATGAGTTGGGAGGATACATAATGTTGAGTGAGGCAGCTTCCTTTGGCTGAGGACAGTCCTGGAGAGGGACTGTGTTAATGGCAACACTCACACAACATGGGGAATAAGTGTCCTTGTCCTAGAGGATCATAGCATCCACTTTAGTAGGATAAGCAGAGGCCAGACCTCGCCAAGTTTGTAGGACCTGCCAAACAGTTTAGATGTTGTGGTAAGAACAATGAAAGAGCAATTAGAGAGTTTCAAATAAGTGAGTACATAAATAGGCTGATGTTCTAGACAGACCTCTCCAGAGGATGGATTGGAGGGTGACTAGACCAAACTCAAGGTGGGAGATTAGGAGGCTGTTACAGTGATTGCAGAGAGATAATTAGAGCCAGAACTAGAGTAGTCAGTAGAGAGAGAGCTAAATGGATATTATGGTATTGTGAAATAAAATAAATAAAGATTTGGTCTTCAACCATTGTTCCTGACACAGAGCTCCTAAAACCCTTGGAATTTCCTGTAATGAAAGCCATTAAAGTCTCTTTCGTTAATGAGGGCACTTTTGGACCACACCTAGTGTGGGGGCTGCTTGCCAGTGGAGTCAACCATGTGATTAGAGAGTTGGAACTTTCAGTTCTACCCAGACCTCCAGGGAGGGGAGAGGGTTAGAGATCAAGTTCAATGACCAACAGCCATGATTTAATTACTCGTGCCTATGTAGGAAGCCTCTATAAACACCCAAAAGGATGGAGTTTGGAGAACTTCCAGGTTGATGAACACGTGGAAGTTCAAGAAAGTGGTGCACTCAGAGGCCATGGAGGCTCCACGCCCTATGCCCACATCTCTTCATCTCTTCCATCTGGCTGTTCCTGAGTCATATATTTTTATAATAAACTCATATTCTAGTAAGTAAAATGTTTCTCTGAGTTCTGTGAGCCGCTCTGGTAAATTAACACAAGAAGTGGGGTGTGGGAACCTCTAATTTATAGCCAATCAGTTGGAAGCACAGGTGACAACCTGGACCTGTAATTGGTGTCCAAAGTGGGCGAAGTCTTGTGGGACTGAGCCCTTAAGGTTGGGATCTGATGCTGTCTCCAGATAGTGTCAGATTTGAGTTAAATTGTAGGGCACCCAGCTGGGATCAGAGAATTGATGGTGTGGGGGGAAAACACGCATTGTAATTGGTGATCAGAATTGTAGATATCTTTGAGAAACGTTTAGGATGCAGAAGTGACAAAATTGGTTACTAACTGAATGAAGGATAGAGAGAGGGAGGAATCCAGTTTGATGGCTAGATTCTGCATTGTCTACAGAAGCCTCCATTCTGACCCCTTCTGGTCTATTGTCCACATTGCAGCCAGGATGATGGAGCCAATTTGCAAACCTAATTATGTAATTCCCCCTGCTTAGGGGCACGGACTGTCTGCCAATTCCTCCCCAATAAAGTCTAAATTCCCCAGGCTCATGGAAAGCTTTGCAAGTAAGTTACATCTAAATTAGGATCTATAGCATGAGCAAAATATCGGCAAAGGAATAGGGGTAAGTGTGAGGTACATTCCAAGTGGGGAGGGAGGCACACAGATAGCCCTTTACCTCTGGCTAGCAAGGCTGCCTCTTAGAATTGAGGATGCCTCTTTTAGACGAAATTTCTGCTTCTCTGCTTGTTTTTGCCATATGTCTGCTACTCAGCTCTTAGACTTTTGCTGGGACACATGTCCTTGCCTAGACTAATTCCTGAAAGAAAGAAATGTTTGCTCTTGGTCTGGGTTTCTATTTCCTCCAGAACAGGTCCCTTGTCTGAATCATGCTTGCTGTCACCTTGCAGCCAAGTCCTGTCACCTGACAGCCTCTCTGAAAGACACTTAGAATTTTGCATGGATGATGTAAGAACCTCAGGTCCATTACTGTGGCCCACTTAATGGATTTTAGCATTGACTTCAAACCTTACATTATTTTGAAGGACTCAGTACTCTCTAGCCCTTAGCAAACTGGACAGATGTGAGATTTCACAGTAGTTCAACATATTCCACATACCTGTGAAAACCAAGTTCTCAGAAGTGTCAGATATATAAGCTATGTAGTGCTGTGGACATGATGGGGAAGATTTTACAAGGACAATCAAACCTCAAAACCTAGGACCACTTGGAGAGGAGGAGGGGCACTGAATGAAGGAGGGGGGCCTGAAACACCAAATTATTTAAAAAGTCAGTACTTTTTAGGACTAAAGATCCAGTTGTGAGGATCACAGTTGTTTGTACGTAGATGACATGTGTGTAGGGGACTTGAAACAGCCTCCTTTATTAATTACTGTGTTTTTCCCCTTGATGGATTTATTCTCTTATTAATTTGCTACTCTCTTCTTTTCAGATCTTTGGATTACCTGGAAAAGAAGGAGGTAGGAGTAAAGCAATAGGGAGTGGTTTGTGTCATTTCATAGGACTAAATGCTGTTTCAGGATGTGATTTTAAAAAGAAACATACTATAGAAGGAAATTAAATTTGACATTAAGAAGAGTTTCTGACTGGGGTACCTGGGTGGCTCAGTTGGTTGAGTTGGCTGAGTTGGTTGACTTTGGCTCAGGTCATGATCTCACGGTCATGAGTTCGAGCCCCCGCACCAGGCTCACTGCTGTCAGCATAGGGCCCACTTCAGATCCTCTGTCTCCCTCTTTCTCTGCCCCTTCCCTGCTCCTGCTCTCTTTCCTTCTCAATAATAAATAAACATTAAAAATATTTATATAAAAAAGAAGAATTTCTGACTGATAATTCTGGGGCAAGAAGTTATTGAAGCAATTTGTGATTTTTCTAGTGGATAATGAGATATTTGAGAAATCATTTAAAAGTCTTTAGAGATCTACATTAGAACATAGGAAATCAGGACAGAACCCCCTTAGAAGGCCCCATAAAGGTAACCAAAAATGACAGTCATATATAAATGCTTGTGGAATCTCCCATCAGTGTCAGATATACCTTTAGTTACCTTCTGTCCCCATTCAGCCTTTGTCACCAGCCTTTCCGTTTATCAGTGATGATGTAATTTGACATGAGCAGAGCAAGAAGTTCCTGAGACACTTCCTTTGCCCCCATTCACCTCTTCTTATCCTACCCTCTCTCACTCTTGGCCTGACTCTACTCAGAGCACAGTCTTCTTTGTTCTGGACTTCCTCCCCCTTCTCCTCCATGTTTTACTGGAAATGTCTTCTGGCCAGAATCCTCTCAAGTGGCCACCAGTAGTGCTTTTCCCCCTCTGAAGTGGAGAGCCTGGTCCTGTCTCCTGCAGCCTCAGGATGGGAAAGGTGCTGTCCAGCATTCCTTTGGTGGAATACTCACAGCCTCCCTCTTTGTTGTTGTTGCTGTTTTTTAATTGAAGTATAATTGACATACAATGTCCTATTAGTTTCAGGCATGCATCATAGTGATTTGATATTTTTATACACTATAAACTGATCCCCATGATAACTCTGGTTACCATCTGTCACCACACAGAATTACTACAATATGGTTGATTATATTCCCTCTGCTGTACATTATATCTCCATGACTTATTTAAGCATGTGCACCAGAGTCCCTAGAACTTCCCAAACCTCTCTTGGTGATCATTCTGGTTTGGCTTTTGAAATCCACCTGAGCAGTTTCCTATGAGTGGATTCTCATGGGAGCCAAGTGTCTGCTCCTAACTGACACTAGTCAAATGCTAGACGCCATGTGCCACGTGTAGCTGGTTGGGCGCGGGTGTCCTATTTGGAGTGTCTGTTCTCAGATCACCTGGTAACCACATCTCTGCCAAGAGCTCCTGAAGTTTTGCCGACATTCACTTAGCTTGGGGAGGTCTTGGAAGTGGGGGAAGGATGCACTGCAGGGAAGGGACTGATTAATGAGCATAGGACTCCTTACTAAGTAGGTCCCAGGGCCAAGGCTGGTCAGCATGTGTAGGAAAGCTGGGTCTTATACAGGCCCCATGTCTTTTCCAGCATTGGACATACCCTTGGTTTCTGCTGTGAAGGTCCCCAAGAAAGTGGGGCCTCTGGGGACCGATGAGCATTTAGCCCACTGCGGACTGAGCCCCAGGACTTAACATCATGGATTACATTGTGTCCCCACAGAGTATCTGCTTGGGTGGTCTCAGTTCAGTGTTCAAGACCAAACATGGAGTCAATTTTGTGCAAAATATTGGTTTGCCACTAGGGGGCAAAGACTTTTTAGGCAGTTACCTGACTATGGCTAAAATGGTAGTTCTTTCTCTTTTTATATTTGAATAGGACTGTAGCCCATCTACAAAGAGTGCCCATAAACTTTCTCTCTCTTTAATTCTGCCTCCCTCAATAAATTTGATTGATATTCTCAATCAGATTGACTGAATCAATAGAACAGACTGAGTGGGTTAAATTAAAAAATGCTCTTGCAGTCCATAGAGTATCAGGCCCTAGAAATCCACATCTCAAACCAGTCACACGTGGGCTTGGGGGGTGGGCAGGGCTGGCTTGTGTGGACTGCAGATGGGAGAAGGGAGGTTCCTGCTCTTTGCCTACCCCCCACCCCCCAAACACCTCTGTCTTGATGTTATCAGGGGGACAGGGCTGAGATGCAGCAGCTGTGGACAAATCCATGAGGTTCCCAGGATAAAGATTTTTAAAAAAATTTTTATTAGTTTTCTTTATTTTTGAGAGGCAGAGAGAGACAGAGCATGTGTGGGGGAGGGGCAGAGAGAGAGGGAGACACAGAATCGGAAGCAGGCTCCAGGCTCTGAGCTGTCAGCACAGAGCCCGACATGGGGCTTGAACCCACAAACCGTGAGATCATGACCTGAGCCAAAGTTGGATGGTCAACTGACTGAGCCACCCAGGCACCCCCCACCCCCAGGATAAAGATTTTTATTGCAGCCCAAGGCAAGGGTTCATAGGCTGTTGCTTCACAAAGTAGGCCAGGGTGAGAGGCCACTCAGTGTTCCCTCTCTTTCCTGCCCCTACCTAGGAACCAACAGCCCAGACTGTCCCTCTTCATCTAACACCTACTTCTTCATCAAAATCTCCTCTTCTAGGGAGCTGCCCTCTTCCTACCCTCCAGCTTACTCACAGGACTATAATGAATTCTTTAGGGTATCTTGAGAGAATCTATGCTGGTATTGAATTCAGAATGGAATTGCCTCTGCCTGGAGTGCCAGTCCTGTGTCATGATCCACACTAGACATCACTGATTATTAAAAGGGATTTAGGTAATTCTCAAAATCAAAAAGTCCTTTCAGATCATTTGTTAAAAATGAAGAGCCAGTGAAAAGGGAACTGAGAAGCACTGGGAGAGGTGAGGAGAGAGCTGATGGCCCCTGGAGAGCATAGAAAACCCTCCCCTCACAGTTAGTCTACACTTGGGTTTCCAGGCAACAGGAGTCTAGGACTGCACAGGCCCCACCCCAGCTATGCAGCTTTCCGGGGACAGGGACAAGCAGTTCCTCAGACTCAGAGACACACAGATCAGAGGTAGAAGAGCACAGAACACATCAGGCCAAACTTCCCCATGTGAGAAGAAGCTGGGAGCCACAAGAGTGGCCTTGGCTTCAGAGGCAGGGGCAAAGCCCTGGGCCCAGCCCCAGACTGTGGCTCCATTACATCATGCTACCTCTTGGTCCTTGCTCAATGTTCCTGATCCTTGAAAAACAACAGTTGACCTTGAACATGGATTTGAACTGGGTGGTTCCACTGATATGTTTTTTTTTTCCAGTGCGGTACTGTAAATTTATTTTCTCTTCCTTATGATTTTCTTGATACTATTTTCTTTTTTTTCCAGTGTACTTCATTTTAAGAATAATGTATAGAAGTATATAATACACATAACATGCAAAATATATTAACTGACTATGTCATTGGTAAGGCTTGTGGTCAACAGTAGGCTATTAGTAGTTAAGTTTTAGGGGTGTCAAAAGTTATATGTGGATTTTTTTACTGTGTTGGAGGGGTCAGTGCCCTTATCCCCCACATTGTGCCAAGGTCAAATGTACTACACATGAATGGCAATCTTTTGCCAGAAGTGGTAGCCCTGACAAACCCTACATGTGATGCTGTAGTCTCTGATATGATCCTTTCTCGAACCCACATGTTGTGGCCCTTGAGAGGTGGAGTCATTGGCAGTGATGCTTTTCCTGGCCAAAGACTGGGTTATGGAGGTGAGTGTCATGTAGACTCTTGCATAAAATGAGAGTAGAGAGCTGCCATGAATGATGGTCATGGGTATCTAAGGAGATAAGAGGCTTTGAGAAAACTGGACTCCCTGTGCTAGTGGGCAAGAACACTCACAAAACCTTGCTTTATCTCTGGTATTTCCATGCAGCGAGTTCTAAAAGATCCAGAGAGCTTTTTGCTACAAAGATGTAAAGGTCAAGTCTCCCAGTTCTGCATGGGACCATGTTCTCCTCAATCATTTTCTTCTGCCTAGGAGAGACAGGAAGCTCTGCACCAGCCTCTGCCAAGCGCTCCTGAACAATAATTGCATTTGTGCTTATGTGTGTGCCCATGTACTGTAGGCATACCAAGCACCAAGAAGTAAAAATCAGTGAGAGACTGGGTCAAGGCAGAAAGTCCCATGTCACATTTCTGTTGTGTGCTTGAGTTCTTTGAAGACTGCCCAAGCCCTCTTAAGCCCAGAAGAGAGTGGGAGCCAAGTACTCCCACAAGTGTACTACTTTTTCTGTCTCAGGTATGTCTGTGGTCTGGTTGCACCAGGGACTGAGAAGGGTCTGGGCAGGAATCCTTGAGGGCTAGGGGTGTAGTAGGAAGGGGAAGCCTGGAGGTTACAATGTTGGTCAGTGGCAGAGTAGATTCTCAGCCCCACTGCAGGGCAGGGCTGTCTCCAACCAGCACTATGTTTGGAGGTAACTGATTTGAGGTCCTTCTGCATCTTCTAGGGCCATCTGGTCTCTACCACTGCTTTGGTCCACCAGCAAAGGGCAAATGTTTTTGGCAAAGCAGTGAGATCATGCACTAGAATAGTTTTAAGTGGTTGATAAAAGTTTAGTTAACCTTCCTTCCGGGTCCTTAACCCCCATGTAATTATAGCTTTAAGCCTGAAATTGGGCTTTCCCAAAGTAGTGATTTTACATTGTCCCCTGGAGCTAAGAAGGTCATGAGTTCTTTCCTCATGTATACAAATGCCTTCCTCCACAAGGACCTGCCTTCCCCATGGAAACATTGGGAGACATGAAGACTGTGCTGGGGTTTCCTTAGCCTGCCCAAGCAGGCTCTTTCTTCTTCCAAATTAGAAAGGGCCCAAGAGGGGCAGTGGGTTCCACTGAGGCTTTACACACAGGAGCAGTCCTTATTAAGGCACCATGACACCTACTTTTACATGAGCAGGGAAATGACATAATGGAGCCATTCAGCCAAATGTCAAAGTCAATATGTGCTCTAAGAGATGTAATAAATGCGTGAATAATTTACCTAAGTTTTCTGGTTTTATGGGACTCTTTAAAGTCACAGATATACCCCTTGGATTTCTTTTAAGTCCGTTATTTACATTTTAAAAAATTACATCTTTCTTCCTCTTAAAAATCCAAAATCAATGAACTTTAAAATGTGGGGAAAAGTTAAGGAGACTGCACTTAGTCTGGCTCCAGATGATGCGCACCCCCAGAACCCTGCACCCACACATGGTGGTTGTCCTTGTTGTTCTGTTTGGTGACACAATACACTCTCCTTTGCCTTGGAGTTCTGGGGACAAAAGGACGACCTGTCAGATTGGGGAGAATCAAAAGCAAGTGGCAGTTGCTGTCCAGATGGCATTATCCTGATGCAGAACCCCCAGACGTTTTGTCAAAGCTGCTAAGTGGACCTGCTATTGCCAGCGGGCTGGGGCTCAGGGTTGGGGGGTGGTGGGGTGAGGCCAAACAAGTGTGATGAGCACTAGTTGGGGCCAGGATCCAGCAGGTCAGGCAGGCAGCTTCCTCTCCCAAACCTGCAAGACTAGGCACCTGACATGTAAGTGCCACTGGCTCCTCAACGTGCCTTTCAGGTGTGGGAAACACCAGGAGGCAAAGTTTACACGTCTTCTGGCTAATTCTACCCAAACAAACACAATTCTTTCAAAATCTACCAGTGCAATTCAACATAGGGTTTCACTTAATTTGCAGAGAGCAAAGCAAAACCAACACATATTTTGAAAAGAAAAAAAATATTTACTTCGGTTGAGGTATCTTCATCCCCAGAGTTCTAATTTGAAAAGTGGCATAAAGCAGCTCCTCTTCCTTTTTAAAGAGGAGCCAAGACATACCGTTGGTCTCCGTGGGGCTTGGCCCAGGGCTGCCTGCATCTTATTCTCAAGAAAACGTATTTTGTATTCACTCTTTGCATCCAGAAAATGCTGACCATAATTGAACCACGCTACCCACAATCGTGACCATAATGCAGATCTGCAGCTTGGTTAGGAAGGTTCATGAACGTCGCTGGAGCCAGCAGACCCCGTGAGTCCTCAGCAGAGCTTTCAGTCTGCATTTGCAGACATGCGGATAGGTATAGCACATTTGTTTCCCTTTAAGAAACGTACACTTTATAGCATGGCTTTTCTTCACTGAGTTCTTACTCTGCTTTGCACTTTCCAGTGCACTTCTAAGGTAGGGATTATTTGAAATTTTATTTTATACTTTTATACTATCAGTGCAGAGCCGGATGCGGGGCTTGAACCCACAGACTGTTAGATCATGACCTGAGCCAAAGTCAAGAGTCAGACGCTTAACCAGTTGAGCCACCCAGGGTGCCCCTATACCTAAAAATTTTTAATTTAATCCTAAAAACTCCTGAGGGGGAAATACATCTTAAAAATCATTACTTTTTTGAAATAAAGATAAAAAAAACTTGTTTCTGGAAGGTTTATTTACCAGTTTATGTAGCCCATAAGCTTGTCTCTGAAGCCCTGAATACAAGTATCTTCAGGTATTTATTATTCTCTGACAGCTTTGAGATTGGCAAATTAGAGAAATTGCCTTTCTTTGATAAATTCAAATCTGGAAACTGCTGCCACACAAGAATTGTATCTAAATTGCGCTAATATCAGTGTCTTGAGATGATGTTCACTTGATAGGAAAAACTATCAGTATTACTATGTCAGATGCTGATTTGGAAATAGCTTTAATGCAATTGATAATTATTGGAATAATAGCTACAGTGAATTTAATATTGAGTCAAGAAGACTATAATTTTGTTTTACTACCTTTACTGTTTGGAATAACAGTTGAATTTTCAAAAAGTAAAGAAATGGTAAAAGCAATGTGATGTGTTCTAAGCTATAAGATGCAGTGGTTTATCATCAATAACCTTCTTACGAATAAACATACCTTCATAACTGTCTGACAACAGTGACCCAGCCTTCATGAATACAACTATCCTATGACAGAGTTTAGGAAGGCAGTAGCAATGACATAAAGGGACAGCATTTGTGGCCCATGTCCCTTCGGCTCAGAGATAAAGGGAGAAAGCATCCAACTTAAGCTTTTGAGCTCTCAGTAGGATGATGATAATCATATTTTTACTCCAAAGTTTCTTGTTTTATGGTAGGCTCTGCATCAGTGATAACCAGTTGCTTTTCATTAGATTTTGCTCTATTTAAGTGTCCATGGATAGCCCTTCCCCCTCTCCTCTGCCCTTTATTACTACCACACTCACCACCACCCTCCCCCCCCCCATTGTATGTATTAAGACTTACATGTGCTTTTAAAATAAGAGCTATCCAGGAAGGCTTCTGATTCAGTGACACCTCCCTCTCCACTCCTAACCCCACTATTTCCAAAGTAGCCCTCATGAGCCACCCTTTCTGATAGTCCATTCTTGTGTAATCTCTTCCCCCAAATCTAGGCTGGCCTGATGACTTGCTCTTGACCAGTAGTATGTGGCAGGGATGACTCTGTGATACGTCAAATGTTATTTAGAAGAACCTTGCAGCATCTACTGGGACCTCTTGGAATGTTAGCTCTGGGGAAGCCAGTGCTATGCAAACAGTCTAACTGCCTTGAGACCTCCATGTTGTGAGGAAGCCCAAACTAATGTGGAGAGATTATATGGAGAAGCCCAAACAGCAACCAGCTGTTCCAGTTATCCCAGTGAAGGAGCCAGACATGTAAGTGATAAACCCATCATAAATATTCTGCCTTGTCGGGCATTGAGATGATGCCACCTTCAGCTGCCATCTGATAGTAACCATGGGACTCCAAGAGAAAGCAATCACCCAAGCCCAGACAACTCACATAACCATGAGGGGTAATAACTTCCCCTATAAATCAGTAAGCTTTGTATTTTGTTACGCAGTGATAGATAACTGGGACATCCACCACTGCAGGACAGGATGGCCATGAAGATAGCTTTCCACATCTATCTTTTGTCAGTCTCCTTGGCTTAAGTATGAAAACATGCATAACTTTCTTATTTTCATATGCAATTTAGTTCTATTAATGGTCATGAGGACTAAGTCATTCCATTTAGAGTCATGATAATTGGAGCATTTTGAAAACATCCACATTGTAGAAACCACGCCTATCCCTCTCTCCCTTATTCCTGCTCTGATTGTGTACCAGTGTACTTCCTGGACAGCATATCACCCGTTGAATGTGCTCAGCTCACTGGAGGGGAGAAGCTTAGGTAGCTACACACATCCAAGGCACATCAGCTTGAAGACAAAGGCAGCAAGAGGAAGGGGCTGAGAATCAGTGCCAGGTGGGTAGGGAGACACTTGGCCTCTCCCATCTCTTGGCACCAGCTTTTCCCAAGGTCTTCTCCCAATATCTGACCCTCTCACTGCCATTTCCATTTTTTCAAGGTATGTTAATTTCCTTTTCCATCTTGGAAAAGAGGTTGGAGAATCCCCTTCCCTTCAAGTTCAATGAGACAAGGTTGGAGTTTTTCAAAAGGAACATTTACTAGGAAACTAAAGGGAAACCAAACAGAATGCAAGAGAACAGAGGCAGAGTTGCTGATGGGTTCAGGGAGTTCAAATTCAAAATGGCCTCTGGCCACAGCTGGACTGGCTAGATAAAGCTTTCTAGACACAAAGCCACCTGCCTGCCATGCAGACAGGCTTCTTTGCCTGCTGGCTCCTACAAAGCCACCTTCTGTTTCATATCAATAAGCCAGTAACATACTCAGTAGTACCCAGGGCTGCTAGCTCTCTGGGCAGGAAGATCTTTGGGTGGGTGGGTGGGGGGGGGACAATAGGCACAGCTGCCCCAGGATCTCCTACCCAGGTTCTCAGTGCCAAGGACATGTCAAAGTTTATTGGGATGGCTGCCTGATATCTGCTGTGGCCAGTCTGGTTTCTCTGGGACCATTCTTCTGGGCTCATCTGCCTGGCTCTAGAGACAGTATATCTGCTGGCTATCCAGCTGGCACATGTCCTTCATGCTTTGGTTTGGAACACTGGTATGGTGGAAGATGTCTGAATGGGGAGGAAAGTTGAATTCTCATGTCATCGGATGCAGGCAGAACCTTGGGTTCTCTTTGGATCCCGGTTGTTGAAAGCCAATCAGAGATGGAAATGGACTAGGCAGGCTGGGGAACACGTGAAGCTGAAGTGTGGTTAACACTGCCTTACAGAACCAAAGGCCTCTATTTAGATGTGAAATCAGTGTAGAGTTTCTTATACCAGGCAGCTGTGGCAATAAGAACTTTCTGAAGACATGCAATGATCCTGCTTCTACCCAGTTAGCCCCATAGTGAAATGTGAATTCAGACAAAGGTAATGAGCTTCCCAGGATGTTATCTTGGAGAAGTGGTGCAATGTGTGGTTGGGATACCCAATTACCTTGCACCCATGATGGGAGAGAGAGGACCACTAGGTAACAGCCACCTCCTCCCCCCACCCCAAGGTATGCTAAGGCCTTTGGTTTCATTTGTATGGAGGCAGAAGCAATGAGGATGAGGAGCAGAGCTGGCAGTGGGTTGGCTGATGTGGTCACAAAGGAAAAGCTGAGTAATGAATGAGATACCCGGGGAGAGCCCTTGACCTTCACTCTTGTAGGTATTTCCATTCCCCAAGTGCTGTGAAAGTGATATATGTGTCTGGAAGTGAAAGGAAACCTGTCTGTGGCTTCCCAAGGCTATGCCCCTGGGTTGTTGCATATGGAAATACCCCAGAAAGCACTCAGACCAAGAAGGCCCAAAAGTTGTGCCTTTCTCAGGGGAGGGTTGTGTTACCTCTCCATCAACTCATCTCACACAATGGTACACCTGTTCTTGACGCCGTTCCCCTGGTGGACAAATATGCCCTGAAAGTGTATTCCAGAATGCTTATGCCATTGAGATGCTTGCCTCCCTAACAGAGATAGATGGCAATTAACTTTCATTCTAATGTCAACACCAGTTGCAAGGAAGTGGCTGCTGGCCATCTAGAAAACGCTGTTGAGGATTCTGGCTCCTCAGAATCTAGGTGCAGCACAAGAAACATCTATGATCAACTGGTACTCTCTGCCATGTGCATGGGAGGGGGCAGTGAATTTGCTGTGAATTAACCCTCCTTGCACTAGATTTTCTCTAGGGGAACAGCCTGTTTATCCTCTGACTCTCCTGGGTCTATTCCTTGCAAAGCTGGAGCACTTCTTGGGGTAAAATTATTTTCTGAAGACAGTTATTAGCTCAAAGGTAGTCCAGTATGAATTAGATCTGCTGCCTATTTAGCACCTGGATATATTTTTAAGTATTCTGTCCTTCCAGGGCATTCAAGCAAATAACATCATGTCAGAGTGACATTGCCAGAGCAGGTGCTATGACCCCATCACCAAGGGCCTCGTGTTAATCACTAAGAATCCCAGTGCTCTAGGGTACTCTTAGTGTTCTCACTACATCAGGTGGTTTCTTCCACAGTCCAATCTTGGTTCTTGGCCATGACAGTCATGCTTCCCCTGCAGCACACCACCTTAGGCCACTTGAGGATGGCCAGGCCATTCATATTCACCAAACCTAATATGGAAAGAGGGCCAGTTATTGCTGTGGTTACAGCTCAGCATTTGGTCACTGCAGTTGTCCGGGTGTTGTTCGATGGGAAAAGTTACTTAAGATCTTTGTAAGGTGGTTGTCCCACTGTGTCCTCGGCACAAACAATCCTCTTACCAATAGTCATCGTTTCTGTAGGAAGAAGAAACAAAGAGAATGCTTTGGTTTTCATCCATATATATTCTTTTATTTTTAAAACTGAAGTATGATTAACATACAGTGTTATTTTAGTTTTAGGTGTACAATGTATTGATTCACAATTCTATACAACACTCAGTGCTCACTATGGTAAGTGTAGTCACCATCTGTTGCCATACAATGTTATTATAATATTATTGACTATATTCCCAATGCTGTACTTTTCATCTCCATGACTTATTTATTTTAGAACTGGAAGTTTGTATTTCTCAATCCCCTTTATGTATTTCACCCATCCCCTCCACCTGCTTCCCCTCTAGCAACCACCAATTTGTTCTCTGTATTTAAGAGACATTTTTTTGTTGGTTTATTCATATGTTTTGTGTCTTATATTCCCTATAGAAGTAAAATCATATGGTATTTGTCTATGACTTATTTCACTTTGCATAATGCTTTCTAGGTCCATCCATGTTGTCACAAAATGCCAAAATCCCATTCTTTTTTATGGTTGAATAATATTCCATTATATATGTGTAGACATACACACCACAGTTTCTTTATCCATTCATCAATCGATAGATACTTGGGCTGCTTCCGTATCTTGGCTATTGTAGGTACTGCTTCAATAAACATAGGGGTGCATGTATCTTTTCAAATTAATTAATGTTTTTGTTTTCTTTGGAATTTTGGTAATTTCTTTGGAGTTTAGTGGAATTACTGAATCATATGGCATTTCTAATTTTAATTTTTTGAGGAACCTCAGTACTGTTTTCCACAGTGGCTGCACCAGTTTACATTCCCACTAACAGTGAACAACAGTGCACAAGGGTTCCTTTTTCTCCACATCCTCACCAACACTTGTTATTTCTTGTGTTTTTGATTCTAGCCATTCTATAGGTGTAAAGTGATATCTCATTATGGTTTTGATTTGTATTTCCCTGATGGTTAGTGGTGTTGAGCATCCTTTCTTGTATCTGTTGGCCATCTGTATGTCTTCTTTAGAAAAATGTCTATTCAGGTCCTCTGCTCATTTTGTAATAGGATTATTTGTGGAGTTTTTTGGTACTGAATTATAGAAGTTATCTATATATTTTGCATATTAACTTCTTTTTGGACATATCATTTGTAAATATCTTCTCCCATCCATAAGTTGCCTTCTTGTTTTGTTGATGGTTTCCTTCACTGTTCAAAAATTTATTATGGTGTAGTCTCAAGAGTTTATTTTTGCTTTTGTTTCCCTTGCCTGAGGAGAAATATCTAGAAAAATGTTGCTAAGGCCAACGTCAAAGAAATTACTGCCTATATTTTCTTCTGGAAGTTTTATGGTTTCAGGTCTCACATTTAGGTCTTTCATTCATTTTGGGTTTATTTTTGTGCACAGTATAAGAAAGTGGTCCAGTTTCATTCTTTTGCATGTAGCTGTCCAGTTTTCCCAGTATCATTTATTGAAGTGACTGTCTTTTCCCCATTGCATATTCTTGCCTCCTTTGTCATAGATTAAGTGACCATATAAGCATGGGTTTATTTCTGGGCTCTCTATTCTGTTCCATTGATCCATGGGTCTATTTTTGTATCTGTACCATACTTTTTGGGGTTTAGAGGGAATATATCTCCACATTATAAAGGCTATATATGACAAACTCACTGATAATATGATACTCAATGGTGAAAAACTGAGAGCTTTTCTTCTAAGATCAGAAAATAGACAAGAATATCCACTCTTACCACTTTTTTATTCAACATAGTACTGGAAGTCCTAGCTGTAGCAATCAAACAAAAAAGAAATAAATGACATCTAAACCGGTAAAAAGAAATACAACTTTCACTATTTGCAGATGACAGGATACTGTATAGAGAAAACCCTAAAGACTCTACAAAAAAAACTATTAGAACTGATAAATGAATTCAGTAGTTTCAGGATACAAAATTAATATACAGAGAGGTGTTGCATTTTTACACACTAATAACAAAGTAGCATAAAGAAAAATTAAGAAAACAATCCCCATTACAATTACACCAAAACGAATAAAATACCTAGCATGGTCACACGACCATGGAGGTAAAGACCTGTACTTTGAAACTAAAACACTGATGAAAGGAATTGAAGACAACACAAACAAGTGGAAAGATATTCCAATGCTCATGGGTTGGAAGTATTAACATTATTAAAATGTCCATACCATCCAAAGCAATCTACAGATTCAATTCAATCCCTATCAAAATACCAACAACATTTTTCATAGAGCTAGAACAAATAATGCTAAAATTTGTATGGAACCACAAAAGACCCTGAATAGCCAAAGCAATCTTGAGAAAGAAGAACAAAGCTGAAGGGACGCCTAGGTGGCTCAGTTGGTTAAGCATCTGATTTCAGATCAGGTCATGATTTCACAATTCACGAGTTCAAGCTCTGCATTGGACTCTGTACTGATAGCTCAGAGCCTGGAGCCTGCTTTGGATTCTGTCTCCCTCTCTCTCTGCACCTCCACTGCTTTACTCTGTCTCTCTCTCTCTCTCTCTAAAAATAAATAAGTAAATAAAGAAGAAGAACAAAGCTGGAGGTATTAGAATTCTAGATTTCAAGATATACTACAAATCACCCAGACATTTTTTAATGTGCACCAAATAAGTGCTAGGCACTGTGATAGTTGCTGGGGATATAGATATCATGAGTGAGACACATGCTGCCTTTTCAAAGGGCTCACAGGGGGAGAAGTTAGAATGTGAGAAGCTGAATGACAGAGTTGTACATAAAATGCATAGGGAAGGACAAGGGGATTGGGGAGGTCTACAGAGAGGATTCTGAAAGATAAGTCAAGCTGGGCTGTTTAGGCTAAAGGGGAGTCCATCAGGAGAGAAGGAGGGAAGGCCAATTTGGGCAGAGGAAAGAGTTTGTGCAAAGGCACAACAGCAGGAAAGGTGTATGTTTGGCCCATTGGAGGAAGTGGCAGAATTTGGAGTGAGGAATAGAAGGGGAGGAAGTAAGGCTGGGGAGGAGAGAGGGGCGTCTGTGCGGTGCCACATCCATTCCTTTTCTTCAAGCTGTGAAGGATGGGCTCTTTCAGTGGAGTCCAGACTTAGAGTAGCAGGATCTCTCATGTTTCACACTCAGTGGAGCATCAATTTAATTTAAACTCAGAGCATCTTCCAGTATAGATTAGGGGTATTAATGCTGCTGTCCCAGAGAGAAAGAAAACTGGAATCAGTCCCAAGGACACAGCAATAACAAAAAATATACATATTAACTATGGGAGATTCACAAACATTGTGAAACTAGAATACATGGACTGCATTTCAAGGATCAAATGTTCACATGTGAGGCTAAAACTTAGAGCAATAAAAGCTAGAGCATACACTGTAGACAGACTGTGACCTTCGAATGTAAAGTGTGTGCCTGGGCTTGGGCACACCCATACCCCTGGGAAAGGGATGTTCCTTTCTGAGTCTAGGAGGAAACTGTGAATGGATATTTGTCTTATATTGTGATTCAAAACAACCTTCCCAGACCAGCTAATGCTCTGGAGCACCCCATGAATGGCTCTCCTTCCCAGCCTACCACCTACATCCTGCAGGATCTTCCCAGAGCCCCTTTTCTCAGCTGTGAGACCCATACCTGCAGGCCCAGCTTGCCAGTCCCTGAGTCTTTCCTTATCTGGGAAGGCAAACTGTCAACAGGCTTAGCCTCACCAAAGAATTAATTGTGCTATTAGCCAACTAGGCCATGTGCCATATTCCTTCAGGTTTTGAGTACCTATTATGTGCCAGGTGCTCAGATATGCACTTTACAAATCCTTAAAAGGACCCTACGAGGCTCTTTACTGGAGGACATAAAAATATAGGAAGATTAATCTGCCCAAAGCCATACTGTTACTATGAGTCAGAGCTGGGATTTGAACCCAAGACTTGTAACTTCAAAGTCTATGCTTTAGCAATTACGTTGTTCCTAAATTCACTCTGTAAGTCCAGTCTATACATCTGAGCTTCTGCCTTGGTTTTCTAGATACTGTAAATCAGGAGAAGGAACACTAAGAAATCCTAGTCTGAGCCAGTAGCATGCAGCAGATACCATAGCCCACTTACAGCTTCCAACCTTACTACTCCATTTGGATTCCCCCGGCTAGTGACCTGCCCATGTACTTCATTTGCCCCCTCAATTTTATGCACAACCTCAGTCTTCCCTGTTCTGACTTTAGTTTCTCCTCTCCATTTGAAGCATTTGAAGCAGCCAAATGGCCAAATTATAGGGCAGCTCTGACCTGACCTCCACAGCTGGGTTTTGCTCACTTGGCGAGTTTCCTTGTGGAAAACTGGAATCAAACGCAGCCCCTGGGAATACTGTGGGGTGCCTATTCTCTTCTTTAGCTGGATCTCCCTCTTCTATGGTTGGGTTTATTTTCTGGGCCCTGATCCTGTCTGGTCCCAGTATCCTTTGTGTTCTTACTCTGGACAGTGCCATGAAGGCCCCAGAATGTTTTTGGTCTTCCAGCCCACAAGCTGACAGGATAAAGGAGTTTCGATGTCTGGTGGAATGGTGGTGTGGTCGTCTCTACCAGGGGTCTTGCAAGAGAAGCTTCTCGGAAATGAACTTTTCCTAGGGAAAGTCAGATATACAATTCAGGTGTGGAAAAAGTAGTTCGGTTGTTACAGGAGAAGGGTAGTTTTGAATGTGGCATGGGTGAATTGTGCTGTGGCCCAACCTCTTTTGTTTGTCTTTTGTCGGGGGAAAGACCGGAAAAGCTCAACAAAACCAAAGAAAATGAAGTAAGTAAATTACAACAACTTCCCATACTCTTACTACCTAATGAGCTGTTTCTCAGCCAAGATTTCTATAAAATAAAGCGTAAGGAAAGATTTTTCTACAGTTCAGAAGAGTACTGACCCAGTAGGGCTTTGGTGGGGGGACAGGGTGGTAGAGACTGACAGCAATGGCAGCACAAACATTGGTGGCCATAAGTCTGGCCTAGCTGGTTCCAAGCTGGCACCAGGCCCATCTCAGTGGGCAGAAGCAGCAGTGTCCTTGTTATCAGACCAGTGCCCTCCCAGGAAGCACCAGGGGCTTGGAAGGTATCAGGAACTTCAGTGGCATCAACAGGAAGTAGTGGGTACAATCTTATCAGAACAGAGGGGAATTTAAGTGAATTGAATTGTCCTGAGACATACAGATCCGATTTAAATTAAATTGAATTGAAACCAAAGATGAGAACTGTCTCAATGAAAACCGTAATGTGAAGTGACATTTCGATCACAAAAATGACAGCTGATGTGAGACAGGCCATTGAAACTGACCCCAAATTAAGAACATGAAAAGACTGAGTGGATCATTAGATAATATCTTCCTGTGAATTTGAAAATGGGTTTTGATTACAGGAAGTGTCTAAGGGCTTTGAACTAAGAGGCTTGTCAAAAATTGAAGTGACTCATTACATGATTCAATCTTACATGGGCTTATTATTGTTAAGCTTGTATTTAAAATTTTTATTTAAAAATCACAAAAATCTCATGATTTTGTTGACTATTACTTAGCACTGCTTTGGAAATATATGAAGAAACATCAGGCCCTCCTGCTTACAATATGATTAGCTTCTTTTTTCTTTCCCCGAAGCGGGCATTCTTTATTCTTCATTGCCCCTCACCCTTTTAAGAATCATGTTAAAGAAATAAAGCAGGGTGAATGTGACTATTCTTTTAGTCAGGAGACTGGGGTGATAGCTGGAAAAGGAGAGTCCATTTGGGTAGTAACTACTATTTGTAGGGCACTCAAGTGCTCTTCTCTATCCTAAGAGCTTTGCATAGCTTACTTCATTCAATGCTTGCCTGGACCCTCTGGGATAAATATTACAGTTACATTTTTTACAGAGGTAACTGAGTCTGAGAAAGGCCAAATAACAAAGGTAGTGAGTGGCAGAGCCAGGATTTGTTATCATGTGTTTACGGGTTCATAATGTATGCTCTTAAGTACCATGCCCAGGACAGCAAATTATCATACCCTGAATGCCAACTACATCATGGCGCCTTTCTTTTTTTTATTTATTATTTATTTTTTTTAATGTTTATTTGTACTTTTGAGAGAGAGAGAGAGAGAGAGACAGAGCATGAGTGGGGTAGGGACAGAGAGAGAGGGAGACACTGAATACAAAGCAGGCTCCAGGCTCTGAGCTAACAGCTCAATGCAGGGCTCCAAACCACGAAGTGTGAGATCATGACCTGAGCTGAAGTTGGATGCTTAACCGACTGAGCCACCCAGGCACCCCATCACAGAGTCTTTCTAAAAAGGATTTCCAATTCAGAGGATAATTCTGAACAGTACAGACTTCATAGGAAAGTGTATTAACATCCACTGTGAAGTCAACCTTGAGGGGAAAGGTGGTGAATGGTGGCGGCATGTATGACATGTACATTGTTACTGAGAAGGTTCATCAGAAACAAGCAAGAAGCAAGGGCTATAAGTGAGGTGTCATTAAAAAGGTATAGGGGAGTCCTGTCACAGTTTCCAGATGAAGGGCCAAGTTAGTGAATTATTGCAAGGCAAAGCTTACTCTACCTGATGGGAGTTGAGCTGATATTTGGAGTTTGTTACTCCGAGTTTATAATTTGTTACATTTATTCATTAATTCATTCAACAAACATTTATGGAGCACCAGGCAAATGTGAGGACCACTAGAAACACAAAGATGACCAATGCACACCCTATCCTCAAGAGCTTGCAGTTGTCAGTAAATGGCTAGAGAAACAGGCCACTGAGGAAGAAAAGAGAGTAAATGAAGTCTCATCAAGAAGCCTGATTGAAATTGCTATGTATGGGTGTGTGTGTGGGGTGGGGGAGAGACTGTGTGTGTGTGTGTGTGTGTGTGTGTGTGTGTGTGTGTGCGCGCGCAGTTGCACACATGTGCATGTGTACAGGATTCCATTTTCCCAAGTCGGAGAAGAAAAAGGAAAAAAGTTATAAAAAAAACTGGGTCAGGGTGAAAGTTGAAAGGTTCCTAGGATATATGAGATGCACTGGATTGTGACATGCAATCCCACTAAAAAAGCACGGTGTTCTCCCACTGACAGTACAGCTAGAAGCCAACTATAAGCCAACATAAGAAGGGACTTGCCTTGTTAAAGCACAGCTCTGGTGAAATATTCCAGGGGGCCATCCACGCCCTTCCCCATGTCCATGCACAGGTATCCTACCTTTGCAGTTTGGGACTTGGACCTCTCAATGGCCATCTGTAATCTCAGGTGCTACCAAAGACTTGGTAATTCTGATCGTATTACTTAGAAAATTAACTTTGTAACACCAGCAAGGTATAACAAACAAGAATTCAAAACAATGAAGTAATGATGCTTTTTTGTGTAAGTTATATTTATTTGAGTGTAAGAACACATTTTGTTATCACAGTTCTGCTTTATGTTGAGGTAAGTGCTTATAATATATTAAAAATTACAGGATTTATGATTTTAATAGATACATTTAGGAAAAGTTGACTTGTTAAATTTACTGAACATTTAAATGCTCAGGAAAATCCAATATACTAAGTTTAGAAATTTATTTTCTAAGATGTTGAAATGCTTAAAGTAGTGTAATCTAAAAGTATATGATTTTATTTATTAGCATTGGAAGAGTTAACAGTGCTTGAGAACCATTTTGTTTAACACCTACTGTGTTAGATGTTTGAAGTGTTTGATGTAATCACTCTTTAGATTTGTGACTTCAGTTTGAAATGTTTAGGGAAATTAGCCAATCAATTGCTTAAACAGTGTTTAAGTATTAGGAGAATTTTACTTGCTAGATGTATAAGGTCTTTTCTTTAATTTGAAATGTTTAAGAGAATTTGATTAAGTGTGAAATCAGTGTTTAGCAGCTTAGGGAAATATAATCTGTCAAATTAGTGAACTAATTGAGAATTAAACATGGAAAAAATGAAAATGAGTACTTTAATTTCAAAACGATATGATTAGTTTCATAAATCATTGTAATAGCTAATATCATATATAGCATTTAGTATGTACTGTTCTAAGAATATTATATCTATGAATTCCTTTTCTCCTCACCACAGTTCTCTGAGGTGGGTACTATTATTATCCCCATTTTACAGATGAGGAAGTCAAGGAACAAAGATGTAAAAGGACTACTTTACCAAGTGCTATGGAATGAACTGTATACCCCACAAAATTCATATATTGAAGCCCTAACCTCCAACGTGATGGTATTTGTAGATGGGATCTTTGCAGGGTAGTTAGGGTTAGATGAAGTCCCAAGGATGGGGTCATCATGATGGGATGACCTAAGAGATGGGATTAGCTAAGAGACATCAGAGAGCTGGTGCTCTTCCTCTCTTTCCACTTGCCATGTAAGGACACAGTGAGAAAGCAGCCATCTACAAGCGAGGGAGAGAGTCCTCACCAGAACCCAACCCTGGGGGTACCTAATCTTTGACTTCCAGCTTCCAGAACTGTGAGAAATAGATGTGGTGTAAGCCCCCCAATCTGTGGTATTTTGTCACGGCAGCCCAAGCTGAGGCATCAAGTGCCTCCATTTCCTAGGGCTTTCATAACAAAATACAACAAACTGGGGGACTTAAAATAATAGGAATTTATTCTCTCACAGTTATGGAGGCCAGAAGTTTGAATTCAAGGTGTCATTGGGGCTGTGCTCTTTCTAAAGACTCTACAGAAGAATCCTTCCCTGGCCTCTTCCTGGCTTCTGGTGGTTGCCAACCATCATGGTGTTCCTCGGCTTTTAGTTGCATCACTCCACCATCTCTGCTCCGCTGTCACACTGCATTCTCCTTGCTAGCTCTCTCTGTGTCTTGACATGGTCTTCTTATCATAAGGACACTAGTCATTGAATTTAAGGACGATCCTAATCCAATAAGACCTTATTTTAATGTAGCTGAATATATCTGCAAAGATTCTTTCCAAAAAAGATTGTGGGTAGATTAGCATTTTGGAAGGACACCATTAATGCAGTATCCCATGTCACCAATATCCAGCACATTGATAAAGTCCATGTCAGTTCTCAGTCTTCATCTTATTTGACTTATTGGTAACCTTTGACAGATCTGATAACTCCCTTCTCCTGGAAACAATTTCTTCTTTCTTGTCTTTGGACACTCCTGGTTTTCTAATCATTTCAATGACTTTCTCCTTCTCAGTCTCTGTTGGTTTCTCTTTTTTTCCTAGCTTTAAGTGTTGGAATGTCCCAGTTTTTAATCCTTGGACTTCTTCTCTTCTCCATTTATATGTCAACCATCTTTACAACATCAGTTTGACCTTTCTCTGGAATTCTAGATTTCTGCATCTAACTTCCACTTGATGTCTCCCTGTAGATATTCAATATCTGATTGCCCTGCACAGGTGCTTGACCTGCTGCTGTCTTTTTCAGTTCACTTCCAGGTGCTCAGGCCCAAAATATTGAAATCATCTTTCACTTCTCTCTGTCATACTCTACATCAGGAAATCCTATAGGTCTCCTTCCAAAAATATATCCAGAATGTAACCACTTCTCACCATTACCCCACTTCTACACCAGTCCAAGCCTATACTGTTTCTGTCTGGATAATAGCAGCAGACTCCTAGCGGATTTCCCCCCTTCTACCCCTGCCCCCTACAGTCTATTCCCAACACAGAATCAAAGGGATCACTCATGACCTCAGATCACATCACATCTCTCTTAAACCCACGAACCATGAGATCATGACCTGAGCCGAAGTTGGGATGCTTAACCGACTGAGCCACCCAGGCACACCCACATCTCTCAAAAATCCTGCAATGGCTTCCTGTTCATCTCAGAGTATAAACTAGAATCCTTATAGAGATCTATGAGGTTTTATGTGATCTGAGCCCTGCCCACCTCTTACTTTTCTGATCTCATCTCTTATTTCCCTCCCTCACCCTTGCAACCCCCACATTGTTTTCAGTGTTCCATGTACAGACTTCCCTAAGGCCTTTGTATTGGTCATCCCCCATCAGCCTGCATACACATGTGACTTCCTCCCTCATCTCCTTTGCTCAGATGTTTTAATTCTCCATGAGACCTATGTTATCTCTATTAAAATTACCACCCCCTCTCTTAAAAAACAAAACAAAACACAACCAACCAACCAACCAACAAACCAAAAAAAACCACTACCATACTTCTGGTCCCCCCCTTACTTGCCCTATTTTATTTTTCTTTTTATTGATTAGTGACTATTAGCTTCAATAATACAGAATACGCTCACTTACAATGTTTCTTTTCTGGTTTTCCTGCTAGAATTAAGCTCCACTAGGGTAAGAATTTTTGTCTATTTTTTCTCACAGATGTATACCCATTGTAGGTAATCAATATTTGTTGATAAATAAATGATTAAATCCCCCACATCCTTCTGCAAAGTGACTGTTTTAAAGGAAACTTGGTTGAGTATGACTTGAATAGAATGTCACAATATAGACAGTAAATGATGCAAATGATGCAAAGAGGCGTCTTGAAAGATTGCAGAGATAAGCAGCCAGCATCATTAAGTCCAAACATGGAGAAATTCTAGAGGACATGGTCATGGTTCTTCCAATCTCTTTTGTTTTGTTTGTTTTTTAAAGTGACTAGATTTTATTTTATTTTATTTTATTTTATTTTATTTTATTTTATTTTATTTTATTTATTTTAATTTAATTTTATTTTATTTTGCCTTGTCTTGTCTTATTTTAATTTTTGATTGGGGGAGAGGCAGAGGGAGAGGGAGAGAGAAAATCTTAAGCAGTCTCCATGTTGCAGTTCTCAATTCCACGATCCTGAGATCATCACCTGACCTGATATAAAGAATGGGGCACTCAACTGACTGAGCTACCCAGGTACCCCAACCCCCCATCTGTTTTTTAAATTAAGATGATTCTGTCACAGAGACCTTTATGAGAACGCTCTGGGCATTTTTGTTGTCACAAATCTCACCTGAGACAAAGACTGGGAACTCGGCATTACTGTAATTCTCACGGGTGCTGCCTTGCACTTGGAGAACTGAGAGCTGGAAGGTAGGTAGAGCTCATTTTCTCCTCAAGACAGTGGAGCTTCTTAGGCTTTCAGAGCTAACACTGGGTTACTTTTATAAATTAATAGAACCACTGTAGCTGTAGTTTTGAAAATATGACATGCAGAGTCCATCTAAGAAATCAACAATCATTTTCCAAGCTGTAAGATAGAAGAAATTGGAATTCTATCCAACAAGAATTTATTCAATGCTGACTTTGTGCCAGGTACTTTGCCAGGTACTGGTTATACAATGATGAATAACAATTGCTATCCTCAAGGAGCAGCTGGCTGTACTGCAGATGACACATACACAAATAATATCAAGTGGCACCAAATGCTATGGTAGGGGTAGGCACAGGGGACCAAAGGGTGAGAACACATACAGGAGACATTTAACACCTAGTAGGAGGATCTCCAGAATGCTTCCTAAAGAAGATGACAACTGATCAGATGCTTAAAAGATGAGCTGGATGTAGCCAAGCAAAGAGAGGTAGCAAGGACAGCACAAGAAGTCAAATCAGGAGCAAGGGCATGGGGGTGAACAAAAAGTATGGGGTGGGCCACCAGAAAGTGGGCATGGCATCAACATAAAGTACAAGGAAGAGATGGATGCAGGGTCACAGAGGACCATGAATAGCAACATAGGGGACCTGATCTTGATCTGAACAAAGGGCAGCTATTGAAGTGGTCAGATTTGTACTTTAGGACTTGGACCCTGCAAGCAGTGCAGAGACTGGATAGGAGAGCAGAGAAACCAGGGTGGAGCAACCATGTAGGAGCAGGTGAAGCACCCCTCTTGCCTTTATAGTCCTCATTTACCCTGGCCTTGTAGAAGTGTTGGTCAGTGGGGAGGAGGTAGCTGGTTTTGGCTCCTGAGAGCTCTATTTGGCTGGTCCTGAGACAGGATGAGAGCATTTACATTCAGAATTTCCTAAAAAGGGACAAATGGAACTCTGAAAAATAATGAAGAGCAAGAAATATAAATATCAAAGAGATAATGAATGGTCATAACTACAACCCAACCCACCAATGTTTAGTGTACAATAAAATGGATGTTCGATCTGCTCACCTGTGAAATTGACTCCAGGATATCACCATTACCACTTACAGATGGTAGGCATTTTCTGGCTAAACAACAAGACCTCAGTATCCTCTAGCTTTTATTTGCCTGACATAAGGGAGACCTTGAAGGGAGATGCATTCAGCCTGCTGCATGTGTGGGTGACTTGTACCCTCCCCTCTGAGTGCTTCTACCCACTTTGAAGAGCTGTGCAGAGTCTATGTGTCTCAATCCTCCCTCAGGACTCTCACACTGACCAGTCCCCCTCCTGCCTGTTGATGATCACATTCTGGAAACTTCTCTAGGGACCACAGAGGAAAGGCTCAATCACCCTCTGCAGTAAAGATCCAGCAATGAGCTCATGTCAGCTAAATACATCAACTGGGTGAATAATGAAAGCCCCTACTTTTCACCATGGGGAGGAAGCGTAATCTCAGACCTCAAGGGGTTCACAGTCAAGAGAGAAGACAGATGACTCTAACGCACTAGAAAGCAAAAGCTAGAGGCAGTAAGTGATCAATATGAATCACAATCACAGTATCATGGGAGCACTTCATTCTAAGTGGGGTGTAGTTCACTTAAGACTTCACAGAGGAGGTGGCACTTATTAAACCCTGAGGATTATGTAGGATTTATATGGTAAGAATGTAGAGGAAAGGTACAGCAGGTTAAGGAAGCATCAGGAGAAAAGGTGAAAAAGAGAAAATTAATTTAGGCACTATAAATAGGCATGGCCAGCCAGTGGAAGCTTTTGAAGGAGGGAGACCTGGTAAAATCTGAGTTCTCCTGCCTAAGGAGAGTGGCTTAAAATGAGAAGGAAACAACCAAGGGGCTGTGGACATTGCTAGCATAGACTACCTAAGGGAGGGAAGGCAGGCACTGAGGGGGACCTCCTTCCTGGGCACCTGTTGGGACCAGCCTCACTGAACTGAGTGGTGGATACTCCCTTCAGCAGGTATGACCCAGGAGATGGTCAACCACACTGAGTTTACACAGGCCAAAGAGAACAGCTGTAGAATTCATAGTCTATTGCGATACCATGAGAGAGAAAATACCCACTGCATGGTGGCCTCAAGCAGGGGTCTCCCCCATAAATTACTCAGGCCTATCATGCTCCCTTTTCCTTCTGTGATTATGGATGTGTTTCCCTTAACTTAGGAGAAGTTCTCAGAATTAGCTTAAACACTGGGATGTCGTTGTATGGAATAAATACATCTAATAGGTTGAACAGAACTACGTTTTGAAAAGTCCATTAAATATGTGGTAATTTAAAAATAATATAATATCTTATAGCTTAGTTTTCTGTGTGAGAGAGAGATCCTTAAATATGTTTGTTGTTTGAAAAGAGGTTATGACATAAGCCACTTTCTTTCCCCCAAAGATTTAGAGGCTTATATTAAGTTATTCACAATATCAACATTTTGGGTTTTATTCCTACCATTAACTTTTTTTTTAATGTTTACTTATCTATTTTGAGAGAGAGAGCGAGAGAGGGTGTGTGAATATGTGTGCATGAGTGGGGGAGGGGCAGAGAGAGAGAGAGAGAGGGAGAGAGAAAATCCCAAGCAGTCTCTGTGCTATCAGCATAGGGCCCGACTCGGGGCTCGATCCCACAAACTGTGAGATCCTGACCTAAAATCAAGAGTCGGATGCTTAACCAACTGAGCCACCCAGGTGCCCCCCTACCATTAACTTTTCATCTCAGCTTCCCACAACATCCAAAAAAAAAGCAAAACAAAAACCAAACAAAAACACCTATCAGCACACTTTTCTCTTATTTGAGTATCTGCTCTTTTCTGAAAAATCTGACTGATAGTTGGCCATGGAATGCATCTCTCTGCACAGTGCTGTTAACACTGGGCCTTTGCGTAAATTAGAACCAGGAGCCCCTCCAGGCACACTCACCACTTGGCAGTGGAAAGACAGCTGACTTCAGCTTTGTGTTTCCAGTCGGCCCAGCTCCCTGCTGCAGGAATCGCCTATAGGAGTATTTGCAAGGCCCTGGGGGAAAAGCTCTTGGGGGTAGGAGTCCCTTGGGGAGCTTAAAGGCCCAGACCTTACCTTGGCCTGAGAGGCTGTATTGTTCTGCTTAATGAGGTAAAGTGTCTTCCTTGCAGGCAGGTTCCCACTGGCAGAGACAACTATGACCTGAGGTGGATGTTTCTTTCCCTGATATAGGATTTTCAGTTTCTTATGATCTGTTTGTCTTGCAGTCACTCCTGTCACCCCCAGCCCTTAGGAAGATTTCATTAAACACTGGCGCCGGGCGCTAGCTGTGCTTTGGGGAATTGCAGAGGAGCTGGGTCCATGCTGGGGGTAAGCAGCGCAGGGAGAGGCTGTGGGCTTGAAGAAGCAGGTCAGAGACCTCTGACAATGACCAGCAGAGAAACCAGGAGCGCGACTCGGGGCAGAAAGTAAGCAACAAGCAGGACTGATGAGACACAGAATTGCTGAGTGGTGTGGGGAAAGGAAATTAACAAGGGCAGACACAAAGGGCAGAGGCTCAGACAGGTAGGACCTGAGGACCCGGGACTTTCATCAAAGGGGCTGGAAATTCAGGGAGAAGGGAGAAAAGTGACCAAGGATGGAGAGAGTACTGGGAAAGGTGGTTCTTCCTGCATGAATTAGGGGTTGGTGTTACCTGTGAAGAAGCTGAACTCTCATAGCTCTGTCCTGAGCACCTGGCCTGGGAGACAAGATGAACCAGCAGAGTGGACAGGCTGAGGAGACTGAGCTCCATTCCAGTCTCCTGGGGCTCACGATGAGGGGTGGGGGAGTAGAAACCCCAGGGGCAGCCACTCCCCTTGCCTGAACCCGGAATCCCTGGGACTCCCTGTCCTAGCTACACCACCTCCTCTCTGCTCTTCCCAAGTCTTTGTTCTGTGGTCTGCTTCTTGTCCCAGGTCCCTGTTAGTGTCACTTCCCAACACCAAGGTGGCTCCATTCACCCCATCATATCTCTCTGTTGTATGTTCATCTTTGAACTTATCATGACCCATTTGTTTACATGTTCACGGTTTGTCTGTCTCCTTCCATCAGAATGTGAGTTTTACATTCAACACTGCATTCCCGGTGTCTGGAACAGCATTTGGCACGCAGCAGGTGCTCAGTGAATGCTGGCTGAATGAATGTGGGAGGGCAGACATCAGGACAGCTGAAGACTGCCGTACCAACTGATGATAAACGTGCCAACGGCCAGCCCTTGGGGTTTAGAGGAACATAGTTTGGAGTGTCTTCCCAGCTCACACTGTCAGCTCCCTCCCTGGGCCCACTCCCTGGGCCTAAATTAGATCACATCACCAATGTGACCAATGAACCAATGCCGGAGTGTGCTGACCGGACACAGCCTGGGGGGACACAGACACATTCCTGGAGCAGAGAGTGTGGTTACGTCCTCCCAAACCACAGGGGCAGAGAGGGAGGTAGGGTGAGTCCTCAAGGCAAATGGGATTATTTTATCAGAAGAAGGAATGCTGCATAAGCAACACATAAATTTTCACTTCAGAGCCTTTGGCATTAAGAGAAAATCATGTTCTACTTTGAAGGAATCAAATCTTTGCTGCTACGAAGTTTAGTCTTATCAGAATACAACATTTAAAAACACATTTGCGGGAAAACCCCACAGAACGTAACAGGACTGCTAAAATAAAAAAAAGAGTAGTCCATTAGCTTTTAGGACTTTTTTTTTTTAAAAGGTTTCAGTTAATCAATTTTACTGCATATTGTTCACTGCATGTCCTACTGGTTTTGAAAATCACGGTTATATTGAAGCAGCAGCTGATTAGGTGGGGAAGAAACAGAAGAAGCAAAACAACTGAAAAATAAATTAGCAAAAAAACTTACATGACGAATCATTTGGGAATGTGAGGTCACAAGGGAGAGGGCATGAGAGCCAGCAGGAGGAAAATGAAAGAATTTTCCAAAAATCCTTAGGCATTGTTTTAGCTTTACGTTATTAATTGAGTTGCGTAACAACAGCACAGAGGAAGAATCTTTTAGAACCAGCATCGCTATGTGATCCATAGATTGCCTGACCCTGTGAGGACCCAGTTGTGTCTGACTGATGTAGCTGCCTGACCAGCAGAGAGGCAGGTTTGAGAGATATGCTGAGAGACTGGGTAGGTCCATACAGATTTGTTTCTAGGAAGAGGGGAGGGGAAGAAAAAGAAGAGAGCAACTGGAACAGCTATAGGCTGCCTGACTCAGCTTGATGAACAGAGGCAGAGAGAGCCTTTCCTAAGAGGGTGGAGGAGGTCCACATCCAGACCCACTCAGAATGGCCTTGGTGTCTGTGCCCAAGATGCATCGGGGCAGGAATCCGAAAAATCTGTATTAGTCAGCTTTTGCTGCAATAAAAACTCCCCAGTCTTCGCTGCTTATAAGAATGAACATGTCTTTCTTGCTCGTGGGTCTGTGGGCTGTCTGTGGCTCTGCTGGGCTCAGCCGGATCTGGCTCCAGACAGGTGGAAGTCGGCTTCTGTGTCTTCTCATTCCAGGGTCTAGGTAATTCCCTGACATATGCCAAAAGCCCAAGGGGATGAGTAGAGTTAGGAGATGCTTCTGAAAGCCCCGCTTGGAGCTGTGACCCCACCCATAGTCTATATTGGTCAAAGCAAGTCACAGGGCCTCACCCAGAGCAACCAGAGTATAAGACCCTTAAGGAGTGTAGAGAGGGCATGTAACAATGGACAAATAATACAAGCTACCTCAGTATGCCAGCTCTATCACGGCTTTGCCTTATGATGTTGGAAAAGTTAGTTCAGCTTCAGTTGTTTTATCTGGGGAGATGCTATCGTCTACCTCACAGAGTGAGGGTGACATTAGATGATACATGTACAGTGCTTAGCACGACGCCCTGGATAGAGTAGGTGCTTGATGTAGGCAAGCTAACGTGATATTATTACTCATCTGAGGTACTATGTCACAGGTAAGGAACTCCTGATTGTCGGGGGCGGGTGATGACTGGCACTAGGGAGAAGGCAGGACAGTGACTGACAGCTTAGATGGGCACAGTCTGGGGCAGCAGTAGGGGAGGTGGTGGTCAGGCAGGCAAGTAAGGATTTAAAGTGGTAGAAAGGCTGTGGACACACTAGACCCAAGCAAGGCTCACGAACACTGGGTGATTAATGAATGAATGGATGCGTGGATGAGAGATGGCTCAGGTTACGTCCCTCTTGAACAACTCTGGAAGAGCAGCTGGTCTCAGGGCTGTTGTGGCTTTATCTTCCCACCCCCAGGACAGCCTGGTCACCTTACTTCTTCCAGGGAAGGCACACTTTGCTCCCTGAGGCTGAAGCTGCCAGGCCTCACTCCCTTTCCTTCTGCCCCCACTGTCCAGTCACCTCATCTCTCTACCCTGTCACCCATATCCTGCTCTGTACTTCCCCTTCCCCAAACAAACCCCCTCTCCGAAACATCAGCAGCCCTCCTCTGGGGCTCCTCACATGCCATCCTCTATTATCCTTGACTCATTATTCAAACCTTCCACCTGCCTCCCTGCCTTAAGTTCTCCCTGGAAGCCATGGCTCTGCAGTCCTCTCAGCAGAAGGCCATTTTGTCCTGTGAGTTCCCTGGGTCCCAGGCTGGGGTGGGGGCACTGTCTCTTTTGCTCCTTGATGCCCCTGCCTCTCCATCTTCTTGTCAAACCACCTGCCTTCCCTCGACCTCTCTTCCCTGCTACCACCAGGAACATCCTTGGCCATGACTAAGACCCCTGCTGCCCCCCGCCTGCCCCTGCTCCGCACTGACAGCCAGTCCAGGTAGGTCTCTCACCTGGGTGCCAACCCATCCCATCGTGAAGCCACAGCCAGCTGTTGTGACAGTGGTGGTGACAGTGGGGGTGGTGAGGGAGATTCAGCTCTCCAGGAAAGCTGCGGAGAAATGGCCTCCAACTCGGCGTGCCCTGTTGCAAAATTATGTTGGAGGACCTATAAAAGGTGATTTATTTTGAGAGAATTCTTTGTGCTCTGTAGCAGAGGAGATTTTTCCCCTTTATCAAATGATTTCAGGAAGTCTGGAAAACAAAACTATGTACTACACCACGCTGGAGACACAGTGGGTACAGTTGCCATTTTCAGCATAGATTGAAGTGAGATAATCGCAGCATGAAATTGTAATAAATGGGCACAGTCATCTTGCTGAAGCCAGCACAAGAGCACGCATGGGCCGCTTTCTTCTTCAGAGGGGGCGTTGTGTGCCACTGCCCCATTCTCTGCCTTGTGGCGAGGGCACAGAGGCCGAGATCTGTGGCGGTGCTCTTTTCACAGGTGCCATCAAGGGCAATGATGTTCCCCCCTCCCCGAGCTTCAAGCCAGGTCCCCACACCTGAGTACCACACCTTGGATGGCAAGGCTATTCTGAGAACAGACCCTGAAGACGTTCTGGAGGCCACAGCCTCTATCCCCACTGCCTCTCCATCTCCTGCCTCCTTAGCTGCACAAGTGAGGTCACCAAATCATCTCAAAATGTGAAATATCCCGGAGTCTGGGGTCTCTGAAGCCCGGCTGTATTTCTCTCCTTGTGGACCTTACAGACTTTCCCTAATAGCCCTTCCAAAGAGGGAGATCCCATATCATGGGGCAAGACCTGGGCCTTTTCCATTCAGCTTTTCAGTGGGTAGAAGTTTGAACTGAAATCTGCTGGAATCATGCAGTGGCTGTCAGTGAAGAATACCCAGTGTGGGGGTCAGTCAACTGGGCCCCGCACGCCTCACACCGAGCACGTGGGAAGCCGGGCCCTCTGGCTTTCTCTCATTCAGCCAATACCAAGCACCTACTCATTGCTGGGGCCTATAAAAGGGTCTAGGGATTCAGAGATGAATGGGATTCACTCCCTGTTCTCAGGGAGCTCATGGTCTATTCAGGAAAATGAATACGAAATGACAAAATCGCAGACACCTGGGTGGCTCAGTCAGTTAAGTGTCTGACTTCAGCTCAGGTCATGATGTCATGATGTCACGTTCATGAGTTCGAGTCCTGCCTCCAGCTCTGTGCTACAGCTCAGAGCCTGGAGCCTGCTTTGGATTCTGTGTCTCCCTCTCTCTCTCTGCCACTCCCCTGCTTGCTCTCTCTCTCTCTCTCTCTCTCTCTCTCTGTCTTAAAAATAAAGAGACATTTAAAAAAATTTTTAAAAAGAAATGACAAAATCCCATTATGGGAGCTATCACAAAGGTATACATAGAGAGAGGAGGCTATACTTGGGTTGAATCTGAAGGAAGTACACATTTGCAGGGGAAGTTCTGAGGAGGTATCTCAGGCAGGTGGAACAGCCCATGCAAAAGCAGAGGGACATCACAGAACACAGTGTCTACACATCCCAGAAGCAGCTAGTGAGGCGTGGCTGAGCATAAAACGTCAAGGGGCAGTGATGGGCTGGGACTCCAGACAGACAGGGAGGGGGTCAGGTTGTGAAGGTCTCTGTGTGCACACTAAGGAATTTGGGTTCTACCTGTAACAGAAAGTCTGAGAGGGCAGGAGGAAAAGACAGAATCGGGGTGAGGTGCCAGAGTGAGACACGTAGTGGGCAGGCAATTTCCAGATGCATTCACTGGAGCACAGGGAAGCTGGCTGCATCTGTCTCCTGCTCCAAAGGGCTCTAGTTATAAGGTTGAGACTGGCCAGACCCCAAAACATAGCATCTCACAGCACTGGAAAACCTGAGTTCCATTGGCCAGTGTTGTCACCTGTCCTGCAGCCTCACATACACTCGCAGGTCGCCAAACCCCATATGCCAAAGCAAAAGGATATGGGTGCCCTTTGGCTCCAGGAGTGAGAGTCATGTTGCATTCGTGGTCAGGTTCTGCTGGGACCCAGGGTGGATATTCCAGGTGGTGCTAGTGTCAAGGTGTGCACTTCCCTAGCTTCCCTAGCTTCACAAGGTGTGCGCTTCCTTCCCTAGCTCTTCTCAAGGATCAGGTCATTCCTGTCCACTGCATGGGCATTTGATTATTTAGGAATCATTGCAAGATACCTGGGGGACTGGCCAAGACCAAGGTGGGCTCACAGAGAGGCAGGGCAGGAACCATCTCCCCACATAACCCAGGAAGAGCAGAGGAGGAGCAGGGAGGTCCCAGTGGACCAGCCTTGAGTTCCTAGATGGGGAGATCACAGAGTATCCCCTGCCTGTATCTCCTTGAGGGAGTCAACACAGGGGCCATGTCTGTGGTGGGTGTTGCGGAGGGTGGGCAGTGAGGGCTTTTTCTTCTTCCCCTCTGGGCAGTGCCAGGATCCAGGTACTTAAAGGACGAGTACCTGTGGTACCAAATGCTAAGTTTAGGGATCAGGAAGCTGTCATGATGTCACTGGGCCTGGACACCACTGGATAGGAGGATCAGCCCTTCCGAGAGGTCCCGAAGTTGGGGAGGGAGGGGTCAGGTATTCCCAGTGTTTCTGGCCAGGACTCTATAAGCCCCATGGAGCCTGGTTTCTCCTTTAATAACAATGACAATAATAACTAGTATCTATTGAGCATACACTAGGCACTAGGCATTCTTATAAGTGCTTTACATTTATTAACTCATTTAATTCTTACAGCTCTAGAAGGTAGTTAAAAAATAATCTTCCCAACAATAACCAAGATCACCTGTGGATGTAAAGACTGGACATCCGGCTCCATGACATCACTGGGTGGAGCTTTTCACTTCCCTGCAGCCCTGGCTACACAGCTGTAGGATCAGGGGGGGTGCTCCAGGCTCACCTGGCACCTTGGCGGTGCTGTGCCTGGGGCTGGTTCCCAGCTTGGGGCTGCCATGTAACTGCTGCTTACGTTAGGGGTGGGGAGGGAAGCCCATCCTGTGGTCCGTGCCATGCTAGCCAGGTGAGTTGGACTTTTTAGCAATTTCATTAGAAGGTGCACATACTGTGTGCAGAAGGGTGAGGCAGGCTGAGCCCAGACACTGGCCAGGAGTGGTGCTGCATCTGGAAAAGCTGGTTTCCAAATGGGGACTTCCCCAGGGCCCCATGGTGCAGAGAACATCTCTGGGATCCCAGCTCTAGGTACAGAGTCTCGACAACTAATTTGGCCTGGCAAGCCCTGACTATTAAAAGAACTGTCTCTCCATGGTCCTCTATATGGAAAACCCAAAAGATTCCACCAAAAAAACTGCTAGAACTGATCCATGAATTCAGCAAAGTCACAAGATATAAAATCAATGCACAGAAATGATTTGCATTTCTACACAACAATAATGAAGCAACAGAAAGAGAAATCAAGGAATCAATCCCATTTACAACTGCACTAAAACCCATAAAATACCTAGGAATAAACCTAACCAAAGAGGTGAAAAATCTACACACTGAAAACTACAGAAAGCTTATGAAAGAAATTGAAGAACACACATTAAAAAAAAAAAAAATGGAAAACTACTCTACGCTCCTGGATAGGAGAAACAAATATTGTCAAAATGTCAATATTAACCAAAGCAATCTACCTATTAAATGCAATCCCTATCAAAATAACACCAGCATTCTTTATAGAGCTAAAATTTGTATGGAACCAGAAAAGACCCCGAACAGCCAAAGCAATCCTGAAAAAGAAAACCAAAGCTGGGGGCATCAGAATCCTGGACTTCAAGCTGTATTATAAAGCTGTAATCATCAAGACAGTATGGTACTGGCACAGAAACAGACACTTAGATCAACGGAACAGAAAAAAGAACCTAGAAATTGACCCACAAGCATATGGCCAACTAATTTTTGACAAAGCAGGAAAGAATATCCACTGGAATAAAGACAGTCTTTTCAGCAAATGGTACTGGGAAAACTGGAGAGCAACATGCAGAAAAATGAACCTGGACCACTTTCTTACCCCATACACAAAGATAAACTCAAAATGGAAGAAAGACCTAACGTAAGACAGGAAGCCATCAAAATCCTAGAGGAGAAAGCAGGCAAAAACCTCTTTGACCTCGGCCACAGCAACTTCTCACTCACCATGTCTCTGGAGGCAAGAGAAACAAGAGCAAAAAGGAACTATTGGGACCTCATCAAGATAAAAATCTTCTGCATAGTGAAGGAAACAATCAGCAAAACTAAAAGGCAACCAATGGAATGGGAGAAGATATTTGCAAATGACATATCAGATAAAGAGTTAGTATCCAAAACCTGTAAAGAACTTATCAAACTCAATACCCAAAAAATAAATAATCCAGGGAAGAAATGGGCAAAAGACATGAATAGACACTTTTCCAAAGAAGTCATCTAGATGGCTAAGAGACACATCAAAACATGCTCAACATCACTCATCATCAGAGAAATACAAATTAAAACCACAATGAAATACTATCTCACACCAGTCAGAATGGCTAACATTAACAACACAAGAAACAACAGATGTTAGTGAGGATGTGAAGAAAGAGGAACCCTCTTACCCTGTTGGTGGGAATGCAAACTGGTGCAGCCACTCTGGAAAACAGAATGGAGGAGGTTCCTCAAATAATTAAAAATAGAACTACCCTATGACCCAGCAATTGCACTACTAGGTATTTATCCAAGGGATACATGTATGCTGTCTCGAAGGGGCACATGCACCCCAATGTTTATAGCAGTGCTATCGACAATAACCAAAGTATGGAAAGAGCCCAAATGTACACAGATGGATGAATAGATAAAGAAGATGTGGTATATATACACGATGGAGTATTACTCGGCAATCAAAAAGAATGAAATCTTGCCATTTGAACAATGTGGATGGAACTAGACCGTATCATGCTAAGCAAAATGCTACGTCAGTCAAAGAAAGACAAATATCATACGACTTCACTCATATGTGGAATTTAAGATATGAAACAGAAAAACATAAGGGAAGGGAAGCAAAAATAATATAAAAACAGAGAGGGGGACAAAACATAAGAGACTCTTAAATACAGAGAACAAATGAGGGTTGCTGGAGGGGGTGTGGGTAGGGGATGGGCTAAATGGGTAATAGGCATTAAGGAAGACACTTGTTGGGATGAGCACTGGGTGTTATATATAGGGGATGAATCACTGTAATCTACTCCTGAAATCATTATTGCACTATATGCTAACTAACTTGCCTGTAAATTAAAATAAATAAATAAATAAGTAAAAGAATTGTCTCTCTAGCATCCACTGTATCCCAGTAGGTCACCAGCCCCCTGTCCCCAAAAGCTGCTTTGTGTGGTATGGAAGAAACAGAAAGTGGCCTAAAACAGAAACCTGGGGCATGAATGTGTCTAACCGTAAGCCCACCAACTCATACAAGAGATAGAAAAGAACAGCTGGAGATGGAGGAGGACAGCAGACTTCTTCTGGGAGCCAGCGGGAGCCAGGAGAAGGCAGGGTCGAGGCAGAAGGGGCAGAGCAAGGCTGGAGTCAGGGGCTCCTGGTGGGTCACCACTGAGGGAGATGGAGGTCGAATGGCACAGCTGTGAAGTCCAAGCTGGTCAGTGAAGCCTGAGGCCTGGTGCCCCCTGCTCTCATCAGCCACTGGGCTTGAGGCAGCACATTACAGACAGTCCAGTTTTCCCTTCTGCTTCTCTCCTTTTCCTGAACATACTTGTATGTTAAATAACATCAGTGATCAAAACGTACCTAGTATCCGTTAAGGGCAGACATTGTGTTAAACAAACATGCCGCATTACTTCTCATTAAGTCTCAAACTGTTCCATTTGAGAGGGTCTATTGCTGTGCTGAGATGAATAATCTGAGGCTCAGAGAGGTTCAGAAACGTGCCCAAGGACACACAGCTCAGAAGCAGTAGAGCCAAAACATGAGCCCAGTGGTATGACTCTAGAGCCTGTGTTTTTAATACCATGGTTCCTGCACTGAAAAGACCTCATCCCTGGCTTTCAGTTAGTGGACAGTGGCCTAGGGCTCCTACAAAACCCCAGCAGGGGAGGGCCCTCCTGAAAGCCTGTTGGCAAGATGAGCCACTCTCTCATCTGGCCCCAGCAGCTGACGTCTAGGTCCCTGTAGTAACCCTGCTCTGAAAGATCATGAACTTCATGGGAGATCAAAGGCAAAGCTGGGTACCGCCTGCCAATCCATTCCCGCCTGACCCCTCCCATGGCTGGCTTCCAGGGAAGCAGCCACCACAAGACCAGAACATCCCTGGCTCTGACTCCACAGGGGAGGCACACGCGGGCCTCCACTGGTTCTGGAAATTGGGCAATTTTTCACTTAAAACCATCTGAAAACAAACTTCATGCCTTCAAAATTATACATTCACAGAACATTTCTAGACTCTGGAATAGGATTAGGCGGTAATGATTTAATTGATGGTTAAGTGCGTAGATAAAATGAATGTGCTGAATCCTTTCTGTAATTATCTCTCCAAGGAGCTCCGGCAGCTGTAATTACTGTCTGAGGCCGAAATTACAAACCAGCTGTAATTTTAAGCAAAACGTGGTGAAGCCCCTGCCAGATCCAGTGAAAGTCAGTCGCTACCAACCAGCACAGGGACACACGAGGACCCGCCAAAGGGAGCATGGCCCTTGTAGAGGCTCGTCTCTCGAACCTGGGGAATGTGTTCTCGCTATTGCTCTGTACCCCTGGCCCTGACCGCCACTACAATGCAGTCTACACCCTGTTGGTGGCCAATACACAAAATTAGGTTATAAATCCAGGTCTGGATTAATCAGAATGGCTGTCTACACTGATCAAATGAGTCTAGTCATGACTAAGTTCTTTGCAGAAGCTATGCTCCTGCCAGATAATTATGTACAGCTCATGTATTCATTCAACAACCACCGACAGAATTATGGTGTGTCTCCTATGTGCCAGGTGCTGTGTGAAGGATTGGGTATATACATAGGCGAACAGAGCAGACAGGGCTCCTGCAATATTGGACCATGCTGCTCGAGTCATTCTTGACTTGGCCAGAAACCTGCTAAAGATCTCACGCATCTGGATCTGCCTGTGGAGATGAGGAGGATGGGTACAAGACCATGTGACCATGTCAGGAAGGGCTGGGTGTCCTGTAGCTGAGAAGGCACAGGAGCTGTGGGTCTCAGCACACTTGTTGGGGGCAATGGGCTTGGTTCTTAGGCCTCTGGTCTGCACCCTCTGGCATGCATTCAGTACTTCCCAAGATGCTCACCACGTGTATAAGCTATGCTCCTCTCTGGTTCATTCCTTCTACCTGAAAACAATGGACCCCGTACCCGATCTTTGCTGTGCAGGACTCTTACTAGATATGAACAAGGCAGAACATAGCAAAAGGAAATGCTTACTATAAGTGTTACCAAACAATCTGTCTGATTACTTACTTTGTCTGTGTCCTTAGACTATAAATTCCAAGGGCAATGGGGCTAGCATTTTCCCCACTGTATCTCTAGTGCCCGTCAGAATGCTTGGCACCTGTTCAGAAAAATTTGGTTTATCAACGAAAACAAACTATAAAATGCCCCGGAGGAAGAAGGCAGACGGGGCTGGCACATTCCACTACTGGAGTGAGATCAAAGGTCCCCAGCTCCATCCCTGAAGAGAAGGGGTGTTAGGTGCAGGTTCTGGGCGGTGAAGTCTGTGGAATGATGAGCAAATCTAGGCATCCCCAGGGGTCCACTACAATTCATCCATTCTCTGTCTCTCTGTCTCTCTGTGTCTCTGTCTTTCTACTTTTCCTCACTAGACCGTGCTCCTGGAAAGAAAGTGGTATGTGTTTGTATTGCTGAATCCTCAGTGTCTAGACATTGCGTAGTACAGAGTGGCCCTAAATAAATGTTTATTGAGTAAGAGCATCAGTAAAGCCATCAGAGCACTGAAAGGTTACCTGCAGTGATGCTGATGGCCAGGGGAGGGCAGCAAAGGGCAGCTGAGCTGAGGCCAGAAGCCCAGGAGAGGGCTATCTGCTCTTTGGTGATCACTTGGCATTGAGGCAAAAGTTCTATTATTCATGTGATCATTTGGAGACATGGAGGCAGCAGGATTGAAGAAGACTGCTGACAGAAGTCCAATGAAACCCAGCGTTATAAAGGAGGGAGACCAGTTTGAGTGGGCAGCTAGAGAGGGTAGGGGCCAGTGCTGGAATAGAGGTATGGGGAAGGAGAGGCTGATGGCCAGGATCTCAAGGGAAGTAGTCTAGGCTCACAGTGTTGGCAGCACAAGGCCTGTGCAGAGTACCTTCTGGAGCTCCAGACTTACTCTTGGGGCTTTGACTCTGGTTCTTATAGTGACAAGTGTCCTGGAAGTTGGGCCTGATACCACTGACAATACTGATTTGGGCTCAGGACCAGTAGGAGGAGAAGGCTAACACCAGATCGGGCTGCGTGGGGGGAGGTCCCTGCTTGGTGTGGGGATAGGCAGAGTGCCAGATCATTAGAAGCGCTCCTCATCTTGGTCAATTCTCTCTGGTGCAGAGTGCTGACAGCATATGCAGAGTCGTGACAGGCAGCAGGTGGGGTGCAGGCCATGGCTTCCTGCCAAGACCACCTCTCACCTGGAGAGGTTCTCAGTGGGGGCTGCTGGTCCAGCAGATGTGGGCTCCAGACTTGATTCGCTATCCTGTGGTGCTCATGTTGGCTAGAAAATGTTTCCAGGAGGGCAGACAACACTGAGCCCAGAGCTGTTGTGGACAGACATCAGGGGAATGGAGGGAATCACAGCCGGAAGGTTAGACAGACATCACTAGGGGAAAAGGAGATGGTGTTTTTCGCCAGTATGAAGAAGGGATTCTGCTTGCGATTGGAAAACAGTGTCCTCCAAATCAAGGAAAGCCCTCTGTGCCTTGAAAGATGTCACATGGCCAGTTAACCCAAGTGGTAGGTAGGACACACATCCCTCCAGGATGCTTTAAGTGTCAGGAGCTTTGGGAGATCCTTAGCCCATGAGAATATGAAGAGGCACATAACCTCATTTTTTTTTTTTTTGAGCAAAGCTTTGATGAAAGCAAAATTGCTGCATGATGCCTCAAAGTGTCTCAGTTGTAGAAAACAAGTAACCCTGAGTCAAGTTCATGGTTCCGTGAAGGAGCCCAGCTTCCCAGTAGAGACAGAAGACCAGATTTCTAAGTTCAGATCTGGCATGGGCCCCTCTAGGAAAGTGGGGAGGTAAGCAAGTTTCCATATTTCTAGAGAGTGGAAGTGCAGTGAAGAGGCAAAATGATGGGGATGAGGTAAGGTGGTAAGAGAGAGACAGAGAACAGGTATTAAGACAAAGGCAAGAATGTGCCGTCCTTACTTCAGTAAAGAAAAACCTTACTGAAAAGGTTTTCTTTTCAGCCTTTGTACATACACGTCCATTTAAGACATCAGTGAGCATATCTTTCTCTGAGTCCTTCCCTTACTACCATTTGTGACTGCGTCAGAACAGCATTTTAGAGAGCTTCTCAAATACACTGAGTCTCTCTATCTAGGCTCCCAGCAACTGAAAATATGTACCTATTTTTTTCTTCTGAGTTTTCGAAAATCTTAACTCAAAAGCTATGACAGAATCTGACCATATCCAAACATTATCTCTTTCACTACCATGATCTCTATGATGATGCAGTAATTTTCCCTGAGGGCCTAATTACTTCTACTTTCCCAAAGAGTTTTTATTTCTCAACACATTTTCTTTCTCCTTCTCTTTCTTACTTTGATATAGATTTTTTTCTGACCTGAACTCACTGTCTACATTTATCAGAAGATGTCTTGCGAAGCACACTGGTAATTACCTGCCCAGCACTAACTCCCCCCCTAATTTCCTCCCTCCTAAATGAACCTTGAATTCGTCAGGTTTCCATTTCTCCCCCACACACCTATGTATCTCAAGGGAAGAGGATCCATCTCTGGAGTTGGATCTGTTTGGCCTACATAATCCCACTCCTTTTGCCAGGGACTGATTCAAAACTTGGCATCTTCTGGCTAATGACATGTAAAGGGAAAGTTTGCTGGGGGCTTGAAGAATATTTTCCTTTTCCCAACAGAAAGCTAGAAGAAGCACTTTTTCTTCTGGTTATTTACATGTCTAGACTTGATGCCTGGAGTGGCAACCATCTTGCCACCAACCTGAAGATGAACTGAAAAGGGAAGATGGCCCAGTAGCCCAGAAAGATCCAGAGTTCCTGATCCTGTCACTAACCACAGCTCCTTAGCCAAATGACACATTTCTCATTGTTTAGCCCAGTTTGTGGCAGGATTTTGTTCTTTACATCCAAAGTGTTCTGATACATCTTGCCAGCAAAGCAACTCAAGAGGTTTTTAATCAAAGAAGACTTCCAGGACATGTCTCTTTGGTGGACTTCCTCCCTCATGCTGAGATTTTGCCTTTGTACTAGTGCTATGATTTGCTTTAGGAGAGCATTGCCCCTCTGCCTGCGATACTCCGTTCAAGGGGTCACTCTGCTAAGCTCCACGTGTACCCTGCTCCTTGAGTTTTCTGCCTCAGACTTTCCAGGCAGGTTAATTGCCACTAACCTGACCGTTTTAAGTGATCTGCTGGCATGCCTGGGGTCCACAGGCCTTGCACTGGATCATTGTGCTTGTTCTCTGTGTGGGATACATTAGAACGCTGGAGGTCACTTCTGGCTGGTCTTCTGATCTTACCTCCCATGGATCACTGACAACCACTGATGCCAAAAGTCTTTTTCCCACATCCTACTTAATATCATCCACAGGGACTAGTCTGGTGTGTTATCTGTTTTGTTGTGTTGTTTCCCTTTTCTTCTTGGCATTCCCTTTTTAAATCATCTTGATGGGATTAGCTAATCAATAGCTAGTTCCCCCATGTCTTTGTAAGATCTGCATTCTTGGCTAAAAAGCATTTCTTCTGGTATGTTAAGCCATGGCTCAGAACCTCATCTAAACATCAGCCTGATTTTTTGCGGCCAACTGTTGATCATCTTTGAGGTATTCCTTCTAGAGTTCCAAAGGACATGAGGAAGAATAAGGAAAACACCATTTACGTTCTCAATTCCTTAATTTTCCCACCCCAAAATCATGATCTCTGAAGATGTATCCATGTTTCCTTCTAGTGGTTTGTCTATGGTTCGTGAGAAACAGTAAGTCTGACCAATCTCAGCTGACTCTTTATTATACTTTATTGACTATCAGGAAGCCATCTTGCTATCAGATCATTTGGGTCTATCTGTAGCTGCCTCACTACGAGGAATCACCAACCAGGCTCTTTTTAAGCTCCTTCCATGCAGCTTTCTTTACATTCAAGTTTTTGTTCTTTATCTGTGTTTCTCTTCCAAAAACTATAGCTTCCTCTCAATAGTTTAAATCTCCTTTCTCTTGTGTGTTATTCATTCTTGCTTCTTCCCTATTCAGGGAGATTTCCACCATTTTCAGGTTTCATCTTGATGAGGGAACATAAGGCAAGCTGAGGTCAAAGCGCAAGCTAGTACACTCCCCCCCCCCCCCCCCCCCCCCCCCCGCCCACCCCCCTGACCCCAGGTGGGATGTGTGCGATATTCCTCAGGCACTCCTGGCTGCCCAAAGACAAAGGAAAGGTCAGGAAACAAATGGTTAAATTGATAGTCTCCATCAGTTTACAAATATCTTGGTACAATTACAAGAAAAGGGCAATCTTATCAATAGCTAATCTCCAGGAACTCCCTACTGCCTTAAAGATAATGCTTTGCTAGAGGGAAAACAACCTTAGCTTGACAACAGCTAGGCTTCCAGTAATCTGTAAGTCTTTAGCATATGGAAATACCTTTAAGAAACTTCCTCTTGACTTTATCTCCCCCAACTCCACAGTATATAAGTAGTCACTCGTCATAACCCTAATGCAGCTCTTTCTGACAATGGGTCCTGTCCCCGTGCCTTAATAAAATCACCTTTTTTGTACCAAAGAGGTCTTTAAGAATTCTTTCTTGGCCATTGACTCTGAACCCCCACCACTACTCCAAAACCTCATCATTATGCACAGCTAGACCATGGCAAACTATGTGAAAACACTGAGTGGCCCAAATCCAACATCCACCAAATGTACTTCTGGGTGGCCCAAGTCCATACATGTTCTGCTGCTAAGCATTTGGGTTGTGAGTAATAAAGGCTCACTCAGAGTAGTTCCATATAAAGGTTAGCTAGGGGTGGTGGTGATGATTTCTTATGAAACCACTCATGGAGCAATAATGGAAATGGACTTTCACAGAAATTCAAGAGCAGGCACCCTGGTAGGAGTAGGTCCTAAGACCAACTGAGCAGGAGTTTTGTTCTGGGTCCAAGGTAACCCCTGGAACCTCAGTATCACAACTTCTAGATCTTGGCTCTGGTCCATTATTAACCTAATTCAGCTGTGCTCTCTTCTTTCTTTATTGATTGGCTGCTTAATCTTCTACTGAGCATATAGTTCTACTCACTACCATTTCAGCATACTTCTAATGTGTTTTTTCCATGGCCTACCAAGACCTCTAAAGTCTCTCTTCATCTCATAGTTCTGCTGATGCCTCATTTTCTTGATATATCCAGGGTCAGTGGCAGTATCTAATGGACCCAACCCACCTTGGGGTATCATGTGACCACATCATATGTTGCTGGGCAGCTCATAGACAGGCTGCTGGGAGCATGTGCCCCTCTTGATCCAATCATCTCTGGCTATGAATACATTTTATAAACGATGGTGTTTAGAACTGTCTCTTCAACAGATGGTAGGGGGTGGAGCTGTGTGTGCATGCAGGGGAGGCTCAGACGGGGCAGGCACTGTGAGTAACATACTCAGTGCAATTCCCTTGCAAGGCTCTGCCTCCCATCTGCTCCGTGTCTCACCCTTGCTTAATTTTCCTGACCTCCAACTTTGAAGTCTGCTCAGCCTCTCCAGTCTCAGCTTACTGTTCCACTTCTCACCTTAGCCTGTCTTCTGATTTAGTGTTGCTGGACTGAAGCTCCTATGGCTTGGCCAGGGGGTCCACTCCCGTCAACCATTTCCAAGTAGCCTTGGGAGGTACAACCCAGCATTCCTGAGCCTTGGCCACCCAATGTGAAATCAGACATGCTCCTCTTCTCTCTCAGCCAACACTCAGTTCCAACACTGGCTCCTCTTAGCTTCCTTCTTATTTTCTGGAACAGAGAAAGCTGCCCAGAAGGTTAAATTCACATTCTAAGTGAAGATTTCACACCATTCTCTTCTATGGTGTGTGCATGCCTCAGTGTCTCAGTGTCTCTAGTGCCTCTTGCTTGTAGGATATCTTCCATTCTCTCTTGGAACTTTGTCTTCTCTATTAAGCTGGGTTTTTAGGAACATTTTTCCAGACTATTTCATCTCTTCCAATGTCTTAGAGTTTGTCTAATTAAAGCCAAAAGGGCACAGTGAGTATTTGTACTCTGAGTTGTGAGGGACAGCCTCTTGCATCAACATTGAGCCCTTTAGGACTCCAGAATAAATGCTCAAAGACTGTCCACAGCAGGACCTGCTGGAAGTGAATGTAGGTGGGGGCTGTGAATTAGAGCAGGGAGGAGAAGACTTAGCAGGAAGAAGCTTCTGCATCAAGGCTGATGCTGAAATCAGAGATGAGGTCTAGGCAGAGGTGTGGCACGTCCTTCAAGTGTCAGGGGTGGGACGTGGGATGTGCATGGGAGGACAGGGAGTAGGTCTCTGATCTGAGGGGCACAGTTTCAAAGTGCAGAGCAGAGCATCAGGAAGAGGCTGGGCTGTTCCAGATAATCTGATCAAAGTTGATGGAAGAATAAGAGTAACACCTAGATGCTGGCAAAAGGCTCAGCAGGACCCAGGTGGAGAAAGATGTCCTTTCAAGGCAGAGTCAGGTTGGAAGAGGGCAGGGCTGCTTTTAGGACACTGGAGTGTGCAGGAAGTATGCAGAGGACACCTGGGGACCCAGAGACATGGTAAGAGAGGAGGCAGGGGATCACCTGGGCCTCAGTTCTGCTCATTAGGGAAGGTAGAAAGGGGGCATTGCATAGATGCTGGGTGCTCTGTGCAAGGCTACTTGCAACCCTGCCTGTGGAGTGACATCTGTTTCTCCAGGATGGAGCCATGCTGTGCCCAAACCAGGTGGGAGGAGCATCTGTGTACTCTGGGAGAAAAGCTGGGTACAGGCCCAGGGCCCTGTGTCTCCAGGCTAACGCCCACACACCCATCATCCCTTTTCTCTCCTGCATCTTTGACCTTTCCCTTCCACTGGCCTTTTCCTCAGCCTATAAAAATGCTCAGATCTCTTGTTGCTGAAAAAGAAAATCTCACTCTCAAAAACTTTCTTTGTTCTCTAGTGATTGGCCTGTCTCTTGCCTTTCCATTTTGGCCAAGAAACTTGAAGGAGTTGTCTGTGTTTATTAACTCCTGTCTGTCACCAATCTGGATGCTACCAGATACCACTTCTCTGCTGAAATGCTCTCCTGGAGGGGAGGAGCCATACAGACATAAAAACTCAGGGCAGTCAGCCCAACCAACCCGTGGATACAGAAAGACAAGAGCACTCTCTCTGAAGACATTTGAGAAATTTGAAGGAAAGCAGAGAGATGGGCACAGTAATGAGAAATGATTTTAAAATGCCATTAAGTTTAATTGGACATTGACTTGAACAGATTTTTCTAACCTTTCTTTTGTCCTGGCCTGCTCTGTGACATCACCCTGACACTGACTGCCTTAGTGTTATGCTGTCCCCTTGGGCCCCTCTCCAGTTGTTGCTCCCTCGTCCATGCCTTGTTTGGAGGGCACCCACGTGTCTGAGTGCCCTGATGACTGCTGTTTCAGAGTTACTTGTTCAGTCCTCACTCTAGGCCTCAGCAGGAGAGGGTGGCAATTCCAAGAATCAGCCTGTGTGAATGGACGGCCCTTCTCTTCTCTGTAGGGTCACAGCTGAGTCTGCATTTTCTAAGGCTGATACACAGGCCACTTGGAAAAACCCGCAACCTCCCCTAATTCAGGGAGAGCTTTCGTTGGTCAAGCTCAGGACTTTCTGACATGCTCTTTCCAAGGGATCGGGACTTAAAATCAGGCTAATTAGCCATTTGTCAGCAGACTACGGGCATAGGCATTTTTACTGCAAAACTGGGTGAAAGAATCTGCCTCCTTCCCATGGCCTTGGGCCCAGATTAGAATCTGATTGGCTCTCAGTTAAGAAAAGGGTAGGAGGTAGGAGTGCTATGTGAGCATGCACATGTGTGTCTGTGCATCTATGTGTGTGTGGTGGGGGGCAGTGGATGGTTAAAATTAAAGTAACTTAGCTGTGAACATTATATCTTTCAGAGGAGCATCTTGTAGAAGGTAACAAGCAAATGGCACACTGTGTCACATGTCACTGCTCTTGGCACATGCTGAAACTCCTTCATCCCTCCCCTGTCTCCTTGTCAGGCTCTGTCCTTTCATCCTCTCCCCAAACACCCTATCCTTTGTCTACTGTTCTGTGGCTCAGAAGACATCAGGACCATCCATCTGGTCAGCAGAGCGGCCTGGGTATCATCCCGAACTCCTCTCTCTTTGGCTTCCCATAAACCTTGGCAAGACTTTCTTCCCACCTCCTCCTCTACTTGTGCCCTCTTCAGGCCTGAGCATGAGCATAGCTCACCTTGACCCTACAGCTGTGTCTGCCTCCAACCTCCTCCCTCTTGCCTATGCTCCTCCAGATGGTCAGTGTGATCTTTTTAAAACATGGATTTGGGCAAGCTGTGCTCTTCTTCAAATCATTCCAAAGCCCCCTACTGCCCCAGCAGAAAGTCCACATTCCTTATCACAGCTGAACAAGCCTTTGCCTCCCTTTTGGACCTCATTTCCATCCCTGTGTACCCTGTGTTTCAGTCATCCTGAATTCCCTTGCTCCAGGCACCAGCCTTCCTTCCATTCACATCTCCATGCCTTTGGATGTGTTCATCTCTCTCCTTCACGTTCCTTGTCCTCTTTGCTCAGCAGAAAGATCCCTACTCATTTTGCAGAGCCTGCCCAAGTGGGCCCAGCATGTCTCTCTGGTACCAGCCTTCTCCAGTGGGTGGCTGAGACTCTCATCTACACTCCCTTACAAATTTTGAAAACAGTGATTATACAATCTCCAGTCAGACCTCCCCAGTAGACTCCTTGAAAATGGGCACTGTGTCCCCACACCAGGCAGGAGTGAAGGAGTCTACGCAGAGACGGTTACCCCAGGGAACTCTTTTGAAGCAGTGATATACACATCCAACAGGAATCACCTCTTCCTTCCTTCTGTGGCTTTACACAATGTTTTTCTTCAATTATAAACACACAGTTGGTGTCTCTGTGCTGTTTAAGCAGTGTAAGGCTAAGTACAGATCCAAACCAGAAGGTTAAATACTCGTGATTAAAAATAACCTATATGTGCTCATGCACATGAGACAACACAGACTCAGGCATGCAGTGTCCTATGCAGAGAAGTAAAGCCAGTGTTTCCTGATTAATATATGTGATGAAAAGCCTAGAATTCCAGTCTTTTGGAGAAAAAGCATTCTGGATGGACCTACAGAATGTAGTTATGTGGTTATGATTCCACATTTCCCTCTTAAAACTGCATCAAAATTACAGTGGTCTTTCGAAAGGTGCATATCCTGTTACTCCTGTGTTTTTCATAGTGTGAACTGTGACCCATCACTGACTGGGTTTGTGAAACCTTTAACGGTTGTGACCAGTATTCTTGTTTTAATGACAAAATTGTTTTAAAAAATGCATCAGATGTATGTGTATTATTTCATGAAACTTTTGTTTCAGTTTTATATCTGGTATGTCATGCTGTAAAATGTATTTCTTACTCTAAATCTAAGCTAAGATCACTTGAGGCCACTGCTTTATTATTTAACAATTGGGAGCTTATTGAAATATGGTGCCACCTCCTTGTGATCTCAACATCTAAGTCTCTGGGTAACACTGGAAATTCCAAAGGCCAGAGAGACGACATGTTGGGACATCCTTGGAAAAGTTACCTTATTTGAGCGCTGCAAGAAAGAGCATCAGCAACAACCAGCGGCTGCAAGGCTGGGCGGGGTTGTATTTTCCTACTTGTTCCAGACTTGTGGAGCATCTTCCACTGCCAGAGACTATTCTGGGCATGTTCATATATGCTGAATCATTTAATCAACATGGCAGGTATATAAACTAGGTACTGACAGTCCATTTTTGTCTAGGAGGAAACTGGTGTCAGAGAGACCAGGGAATTTGCTTGGGAGCAGCAGTCCCGAGTGGTGGAGCGGGCGTCAGGCACCGGTAACGCAGCACAACCGGGCTAGCCCATTGGAAAGTGGGACTGGTCATGCCATCCTCTTTGATTCAGTGATTTTGCTCTCCACCTTTTCTGTCTTCTTCGACCACAGTAGATCTTGCATTTATCTGTTCTGCTCTTTCAGTTTCCAAATTAGATTGGACTTGAGGAAACCGTTCACCAAAACAAAACAAAATAAGACAAAACGAAACTACCTCCCCAAACTGGACACCACTATGTTAAACAATTAGTTTAAGCATTTCGAGGTATGCTTAAATTTGCAAAGAACTAACTTAAATTTGTACATTTACATATGCATATAAACAGCAGATTACAAATAATTTAGAATCACGTAGGACCTCCACGAACCCTTGAGTCCGGGGGCCAGACCCAACAAGTTCTCATATTACACTCCAAATGCAAATCTATGTCAATCCTACTGAAGACTTCCTGGAGCTATTAAAGGCTACCTTGTTTCTGGCCAGCAAGACTGAGTCCAGATCTCACTGAAATGCCTTTCATCTTCCACCATCCTCCCCTCTTCCACCAGGTTCCTTTCCTCGCGGTGGGCTACTGCCCCACAAATCTCTCCCCTAAACCTCCTCTTCCTTCAGCTTCTTCAACCACAGGCAGGGCCCCTTATGCAACCTCCTGCCCCATCCCACTCAATAGGTACTCAGCAGGCAGGTCCCACTCAGCAACACAGAGCTTTAAACACAGAGGTCACCTAATGTTCTCTGAGTATGGTGGGCTGGGCATGGTGGAGGGGGCCCAGCCTTTAACTTTCTCCTCCCTGGATGGGGACCCTCCTCCCTGGATGGGAATGGGCGAAGCCCTGAGTCTGATCCAGATCTGCTTATTCTTTCATAGCCCTGGTTCCCCAGCATTCCCTGGCTCATGGAGTCCCCTTGTGGTCTTTGCAGCTGATTCACTACGTAGAGTTAGAGGAGTCTCGGTCTGTAGTTGCTCAAGGACTCTCATAAAGCTCAGTGCCATCCAAGCTGACTAGAACACAGGGCTCAGCACTGCATTTCCAGTGCTACTCCTATTATTAATGCTGTCCCTAGTTCCTGCTACCGAGCAAGTCCTTATGCAACAGGGCAGTGTCCTGGGGCTCCCATGAACTCAAACACAATCTCCAGACAGTGAAGGAAGCTGCATATGTTCTGGGGGCTTTAGAGAACTATGGCTTAAAGCAGTAAGAGGAACATCTTCTGGGTTGAGTGGTCCTTGAAGACTCCCATGTGATTCAAAAGTCCTTTTCTTGCCTATTATTCCCTTTTTTGCTTTCAAGCATCTCCTCTGGCAGCAGCAGCTGGAGCTAAAAGCTATTTCCCTGTAACAAAGCACAGCTTTCCCAAGGTCCTTGCTATTAACACTTTGGTGCCCGCTGACATGTGAGAGCAGCAGCAGGATGGGAGGTGGAGGGGCAGGCGTGCTGTGCGGGATGGCTTAGATTCTGCTGGACTCAGTGAGTGAGGGCAGCATCCCAGGTTTCCCCTTGTTATCCTGAGAGTGGAGTTTCCTCAGGTTTCCTGAGAGTGGAGAGTAACTATTTCTTTTGCTACAAGGATCTCCAGATCCTTATTCCTGATCTAAGGTTAGGTTCTAGGTATGCCCACATTCACACAATACTTTGGTTCCATACTTGAGAAGCAACGGAACTATCACATTATTTTTAAGCAGCAGCACACAAGCCATTAGCGCCAATACCAGGAGTGGACATCTCACAACTTTAAGGAACATAACATTTAAAATGCAAGCGAAAGATCAGATTTCATCATTCCCAATTACTCATGCTGTTGATATCACCCTGTAGGCTCCATCCAGGTGGGGAGGCAAAACTGTAGCTCTGTGGCTGCCCTGCCCTGCTTCAAGGTCCTATGATGCAATCTTCTACAGCACGGGGACCTCAGTTGTCAACCCATTCTAGAACCTTGTGTGCCAAGATGAGTCAAACTCCACATCCTTTGCCTCCACTATCAGGTGAACCTCGCCTGCCAAGCTGAGATCCTACTTGGATCCTAGCTCAATCCTAAAGGTTTGCCATGAAGACCTCTGCCATTATTCTCTCTAAACAGAAGCCCGCCCTGATTCCTGCACTCTTGGCTTCTTTGTTAGAGGTTGAATCTGCAGCTACAGTCACTGCCACTGGAGGGCTCCACTCACTACCCCTAGATGGAAGCTTCCAGAACTAAGAAGGGAGTACCTGATGCTCTACCTTGATATCTTAGCTATGGACTCTGTGGGCTCCCTGCCCATCTTCTCCTTGTGAGTAGGTGTTGCCTGTTCCAATTCAGCTCTGTTCCTCAGTGTGACTGTGATTCCAGGCAACAAAGAGAGAATGTAGATAAGCCACAACTAAAACAGCACTCTGAATCCACATCTCCATGCCTCCTTCAGAGACTTCATTAAGCATTAATGACACGAAGGAAAATTCAGAATGTTTACACTGCTTAACTTGAAACAATTTGATCTCTTTGGATGGCATTTTCTTGATTGGTTTTATGATCTTTTCTAGTAAACCTTCTAAATCTGGACATTTACTGTCGGTATGTATAGTATTTAAGCACTCTCCACTCAGATCCTCAGCTACGTGGGGAGAAAAAAAAAAAGTACATCTTTGTTTTCCTAACCCTCATTCATAGCTGCTTCTCTTTTGATACTCTGAGCACAACTCACGGTGGTACTCCCTAAACCTACAAGTTAAAATTGCACTTTGTAATTGCTTTGTGATTTTTCCCCGTTTCCTTATAACATTTTTAAGCATTTCAATCATCAATGTCATCACATTTCATGTTCTGAATTTGATTTAAAATGGGAGAAAATATGTAACTCTACCACTATTGATTATAGGCTTTAGCCTGTGAGCTTTAGCTCATAAATAAAAATAAAATTATAAGAATAGGACTAAAAGATAATTTAGAGCTGCTAAAATATCGCTATTAAAAGAATATAGATTTTTATTTTCATTCTAAACAGAACTGTAGTACACGGTAGGGGACATCAACAGGAAATGACAGGCATGTGACTGATCTTCATTGCTGAGGAACTGTGTCTTTATCAACCCAAGGGAGCCACCATAAGCTAGAGAGCTGCCCACAGGTCCTGCAGGTTCATGCAGGGTTTGAATTTCCCTTTGCAAAATAAGATACAAATACAACAGGAAGGCAGATTTCCCCCTCACTTTATACAGCATTTGCATGTCATTAAGAGCAGAAAGTCTCTCTTCTGGCCATGACTGTTTCAACATGTGAGCTAAGCAATCAAACACTGACAATGTTTTCTTAGGAAAATTTCACTGAACGTCTATCATGTGCCATGTACTTTGTTAGATACTGGACATACCATAGTGGGCAAAACAGAAGAGTGGATCTCGTGGCAACTTTGGGAATGGTTCTCTTCACTCCAAAGGAACACCAAATGGGTCAGGAGTGGATGCTTACCAGTGTCCTAGAAAATATATTTGTTTTAAACAACAGAAATCCTACCTCATATTGCTTACATAGCAAAGGGAATTTATATGCTGACATATCCACAGTCCACACTCCATGTTCAGGAGTGGCTTGATCCAGCCGCTTGATCAAGGGTCTAGATTCTTTTTCTTTCTCTATTCTGCCATCCATGGGGTTGGCCTCACCCCATGCCCGGATCTTCTACAGATTTAAAAGGGCCACAGCTGCTCCTGGGGTATACGCTTCTTTGTTTACATCCAACAGGAAAGAGACAGCATCTTTGTCCAAACATTCACACCAAATGTTGTATAATCTTCTCCAACTGAATCAGCTTATGCAGTGCTAATCCCCCATGGATGGTTTGAGTGGTTTAGCCTCGGACCAGGTCATAGTTTCATCACCGAAGCCAAGGAGGGAGCTACGCTCCCTAGAATCCCCAATCAGAGCCATCAAAAAGAAGGTCTGATGCTGGGGAGGCAACTAATTAACACTCACACTGTCTGTGGGCACCTGCAGAACTGGGCAAAATCCTTGTCAGCTCTCTTGCTTCTTGTTCTTGGGATGTGAGAACTAAAGCCATCTACCCCAACACAGCTGTCTACAGAACACACTCTACGTCAACTTGACTGTAACTATTCTACTGTCTTCATTAACACAACTTTACTATTCTGGAGAGTCTTGCCACGAGAGATAAAAGTTGTAAATAACATCATTGCTTATTACAGGGAATTCTCAAGACCATCGAATTCTTCTTTAGTATCAAAAGACAAGTTTATGCCCCCAAACTCTTTGAATTTTGGTCTCACAATCCTCACCTTGCTGGTCTCACAATCCTCACCTAAATTATCACCTCATGATCTTTACAGAATCCTAACCAAGCTCCCCCGTTCCGTAGCAGGCAAGCAATAAACTCAGCTTTGCCCTATTAACAGGTTGTTCTGGTGATATTTGGGAGGCCGCAGTCAATAGGCACATCTCCCAAAAGACTCATTTCCAGGAGCAGTGGCCTTCCAGACATCCCCCTCCTCTGCCAAGATGCACCACTCTTGCTCCAGGCCCATCAACCCCCCAAGTTCCCTCTTACCCCTAGATACCACCTAGGGGTGTGGCTCCTTCCGAGGCTGGCCGGAACTCTTCTGGTGCATTTCATCTATGGGGGAAGAATTGGCCCATTGGCCCACTGTATAAACTGTCACCTCTGAATGCCACTCCTGGAGATGGAGATTGCTGAAGCCTCAAGCCCGTTGTTAACCACTTTTTATTTAATTGCTATTCAAGTGTGCAGCAGGTGTGCTCCAGGGCAGAGACTGCTGGGGCGAGGTCATTTGTGAGAGAGAGGAGAGTCAAGATGCAATTGACTTTTTGTTCAGGCAGAAATGTTATTTTCTAACACACTGTTATTATCTCTTATAACTCTAGCGTTGCCCCAAATGTTTCCATGTTTTATATGATCACCAGCTTTACAGATACTCAGAAGAACCACTGGTTTTGCATCCCAGCTAAAGATGAAAAAATGCTTAGGGTCTTTTTTTTTTTGATAACTAATTCAATACAAGAAAGAAGACTGCTTGAGAAATACTGAGTGCTCTTGGCTTTGTTTGCTGACCATTTCTTCCACCAGCTGGAAATACAATGCCTCATTAACACTAACCGTGCCTACTTGTCCAAACGGCACTCTGGTCACTTGTAACAATTGGCACAGATTCCAAAAGGTTTGTTAACGTTCTTCAGATCCCAAACATATAGCATATCTTTATGTTCTTTGCAATTGGTTTTGCTTCAGTGGTACTGCAGGTGTTTATGGATACTGGCATGCTAAATCTCACCAATAAAAATAGTTAATTTTTTCCAAAAAAAATTTCAACTAAGAGTCCTTTATTTTATCCAAAAAATCATTTTCTTCTATTTTTTTTACTTTTTATTGTCGCACGTAGGTGGAGTGAATCATTACATTGTGTAAAACTGCTGCTAAAGTGTTTCCCTGTTGAGAAAACTAACTTATGGATTAATGTCCTTGTCCCTCCTGATCGGTTCTCATTCAGGGTGCAGCTGTCTACCCTTCACCACAGACATCTCGGTGCTGTTTCTGCTTCCTCTGTCTCTTACAAAAGAAGACACTAAAATACTCTAGAACCCGGCCACCTATGTCAGCTCAGGGGGGTCCTTCAAGATTTAACAAGGTGTCTCTTTACTGTTCTGAATATTTTTCACTTTCACTCAAAATGCAAAGCTATCATCACCAGATGCAGTTTGTGATGAAAGAAAGAAAGAAAGAAAGAAAGAAAGAAAGAAAGAAAGAAAGAAAGAAAGAAAAGCAACAGGCTCAAATGGAGTCACTTGTGCAAACATCCCGCATCATCAAACAAGGACTTAATACCTAGCCTACCTGCAGTTCAGCCTCTCCCAGGAATGTGACCCGTAACCAATCAATCTGGACTTATCTGGTCAGTAGCACTAGTGAGGTATTCTGCCTGACCCCTATTTTCCCCCAGAGGAAGGTTATCTTATCTGAAACAATCCACTCTTTGCTAGAGCAACTTCCTGCTTCATTCACCTCCTTCTGCCTACAGAAGGCTTTCATTTTGTACAGCTCTTCAGAGCTCCTTTCTATCTGCCAGACGGGAGGCTGCTCAATTCATGAATTACTGTATAAAGCATGTAAGATCTTTCAATTTACTCAGTTGAATTTCGATTTTTTAAACAATGGGAACAAAGTGAGGAAATGGCCTCTTCTCATATCCTCCTTCTAAATGGAAAACAGTCAATCAAAATGTACAGCTAAATAAATTAGGGCCATCTCCATTTGAACAGCCCCCTGCAAGTTCTGTGTCAGGACCTTTTACATCTTTCCTTGAACTGACTTGTACTTTGAACTCCATCGAAAACTGTGGAACTTTAGAACTAAAGGAAACCAAATGCCATCACAATATGCCTCATTCATTCATTCTTTCATTCGTTCATCAATACTAATTCAATACCTATGTAAGAGGGATAGTATTTCCATTCTCTGCAAATCATGTTGTTCCATGCAATGAATTAATGCCATAGACTGCTATAAGCCAAGGGCAAATAACACAAGGTCAATTATCAGCCAGTCCCTCATGAAATAAGAGTCTGGAAAGCCAGGCCTTGTTCAGGGAAAAGAGATACATCTAAATTCCAAATGTTCCCTTTGCATGTTGAGAGGAAACCGTAGAGATCTGAACATAAGGCATAAGTAGAGAGGAGTCATGTTATGTATAAAGTAAGTGTAATAGAAAGAGTTAGGGGTTTCCCCAAAAAGAAAGACGAGATATAGCTTTAGTGACTTAAGAGAAGTCATTCTAGGTACCCAGCTAGTTTCCCTCATCTGTGCCTTACCTGGCTCTAGTAGCAGGAGCACACTTCTAGAAGAACATCCTAAGAGATATTAGAATTACAAAGAAATGCAAAAACCTCAGTAGTTAAGGATTTTAAGGGAACAAAGGGAATGTAAAAATCACTAGTCTCCACCAGGCCAGGAAATAGCCTCACCCTATCAGAGACAACCAGTGGTAAAACTCCCAGCGCGGGTTCAAAAGTAAGCAAGGCCCCGCCCTCCTTACCCAAGAGAAGGAGCCCCAAACCCCAGTCAGTTTATACCTGCTCTCAGAGCATACCCGTGTCGACAGTTACCTCTGCTTCATTATAATGTCACAGTATCAGCCTTAAATGGAGCACAAGCTTCTTCAACATGACATAGGATGAATGTATAGGGATGTTTTCTAAGTACACCTACACAACCTTGTGGCCCGCCTTCACAAGTGGTGACAGAGCTCCCCTTTCTGAATACTCATCCTAAACTCTAAATAAAAAGAACCTACTCATCCTTGCTTGGGATGGGGGGTGGTCATGACTTTGGAAGTTATTCCCTATGATCTCCTTACTGGCTGCAAACAAAGTTTCCTTTCTGTGAAAACTCCCCCTGGTGTGGTATCTACCTGTAACTCACCAAGGAGCAAACTCACATTAGTTCAGTTACAGAAGATTCTTCCAGCTGGGAGGAGGAAGTAGAGAGCTTTGGCAGAAGAGACAGGGAGAGGGGAAGACAGGATCTCCTGTGAGGCCCTGGTTTCACCCCTCAGGCCTAAAATCCCAAGTTTCAGGTGGATTGAGGAGGAAGCTGAAGGTGGATGTGTCTCTCTACCAACATGAGGCCAGAGGAACAACGTAGAAATGGCCATGTGGGGCACCTGGCTGGCTCAGTGGGTAGACAGTGTGACTCTTGATCTTGAGGTTGTAAGTTCGAGCGCCATGTTGGGCATGGAACCTACTTAAAAATAAAATCTTAAAAAAAAAAAAAAGGCCATGTAACTCAATGGACATGCAGAGGGCGTCTGTACTGTCATCAAGTTCCCTGAAGCTCCTATATGTCTCTGATGTTTGGAGGGTGTGGAAAGGAGGGGACTATTGGCTGACAGGGTTCCAGGGGTTCCAGCAAGTGGGGAAGTGACCCCGTACCAAGGGGTGCAAAAACCTCCTAGGCCAGGCATCAAGTGAGAGCTGCTGTCAGACCTCAGAGATCCTCAGGGCTGGCAACAGCCACATTCAGGTTTGGCCAGCCTCAAAGGGGCCGAGCTCCCACAGAGTAATCAGGCCTGGCTTGGGCTTGTTCTGTGAGGACAGGTAGCAAGTTACATCAGCAGGGATCCTCAGCGCAGGCAGAGACAGTGTGGCATCTGATGGCCAGAGACAAGAAGGAAAATGTCCCCTGTCAGGTGAAAGCATGCAGTCCACTCCTGTCACAAGGCCTTTAGGCTTCCCCACACCTGGATGGCAGCTTAGGAAGGAGGAAGGAGAGGAGACTTCCAGAAAGAAGGGAAATAGCTCTGGTAGAGAATTTAAGCATTATATTTGACTAAATATTTATCCCAGAGAAACCAAGATAACCTAGAAAAGACCAGAAATCATTAATTAGCAAGATCAATTTTTTTCCCCTTCCTGTTCTTTACCAGGATGGTATTCATTTTAGATAATAAAGAAATTTACATTTTCTTACACTACTTTAATGTACTTCAAGTGCTTCTGGTTCTCTCGGTTCCCATCCAGGCCAAGCATTTTGTTGTCCGAGGCACTGAGATCTTCTGTTGGATCATATTCGGAGGGGTGGGGGGGGGGGTGTGTGTGTCACCACATGCAGAAGATACTGTGATAGCATGTGGCCCTCCAGGTACAGACTCCTCATTTCCTCCATCACTATCTGCTGACACACACATTAGGCTCATGCTCAGCTCAATGACCCAGTTTTTGGGCTACCCCTTCACAGGGCAAAGCATGTGATCGCCAGCCTCAGTTCATCCCTTACTTATCAGAACTGAATTCACGGTATTTCCAAAGACCAGCAATGGGGGTGCTGTAGGCACCTCAGGTACATCCTGCTTCTGTGTGGCAGCACTTTCCAGGGCTCTCCCTGTCCCGTCCTTCACTCCACACTTTCCCCTACCCAGTCTCAGTTTCCTTCTCTGGTAGTCTAGTCCTCACCTGGGCCCACGTCCTGCAATAGACGCCAAGTCCTCTGATGGGAACCTCATCGCCTGCTTGGTTCTTTCTAGCCAACCCCTCCCCGTTGTGGAGAATCACTTTTGTTTCTTCAGTCTCTTGTAAATAACAATTTCCCCAAAGTGCTAAAGCCTCTGAGTCCCTCACTTAAAAATCTGGGTAGCACTGCGTTTCGCCTGCGTCAACGTCTCCGTCCTGCCTGGGCCCTTCTCAGGAAGCTGGAAGGAGCACTGGCTCACACTGCAATGACCCCTGGGGCGGGGGAAGACACCTAACCCAACTGGAGCAATCGGATGCCTTCTCCCGGGAATGTGTGTACCTCGCAGACTTCAGGCAGGTTCTGCGGGGCACTTGATGGCCACTATCTAGAACTGGTTTCAACAGCCTGGTCGTGTAACTCCCAGTGACGTCTGGATAACTGATGCTTGCTGTCGTTCTACAGCTGTAAGCTTACACCTTCAAGAGGTTCCAGAGGGTGGTAGGTGAGTACTCTGGTCATGCTGGGCCTCACTTGTCCCTCAGTTATGCCGGGAACTGCATAACTCTTGAGTTGTAGGGGGCACTGGGCTCAGTGAGGTGGCCCTGAGGACCACCAGACCAAGTGGGTGCAGAACCCCCTTGTATATACACACACATAGGAAAGGCTGAGCTTAGAGAGAGGAGACTTATCCACCCCTAAGCACAACGTGAATAGGACTCTGGGGTTTAGAATCTTGTATCGCCGCCCAGGATAATGTTGCTGATCTTCACTATACATTCTGATTGGATATTCTCTCTTCTCTCTTTTAGAGAAGTAACATTTTATTTAACCAAATGGTGTCTGTGTCCGGTCTTCCCATTACACCAGTTCACTGCTTGTTAATGCAGAGGTTATGCAGCACTACAGGGGGAAAGTGATGAAAACCTGAAACTATTTTTATTATTCTCACCGGGGTTCATGATGTAGGCCAGCTCCACTCCAGAAGGGTGGGAAGGGTGCTGGGCTGTGACCAGGCCAACACCATCTTCTCCAGGATATCAAAGGGGGGGGGGGCTGTAGTGGGAGCTCCAAGAGTTCTACTACCTCCTGAGGCCCCCTGGAAGGGATATTCCTGTCCCCGAGTCCCAGGCAGCTGGCTCTAGGGGAGTCTGCACAGCTTCCCAAGCCTTTAACATCATGGAGAGTGAAGGGAGCTGTATTGGCTGACCTTTGAGTGTGCAGTGAAGCCATCCAGAAACCCTGAGAGAGAAATGGATTTCTGAACTCATTGCCTTTGAAGACTCCATCTGCCACCTGCCCTGGCAAGGTCAGGGTGTGTTGGATGCAGCCCCGCCCGAGCCGGCTGCCAAATCTCTGCAGGGTTCAGGGTTCAGTCTTAACCTGGTCCCTCAGCCCCCAGCGGTGAAGAGCTTCTGCCAGGCCAGACTCCCTTTATACTAAATCCTAACTACCCCATAATCTCTCTCTGCCTTTCTCTCATTCACGTATACACACATGCTTATGTACACACACACACACGCACACATACACAAACACACACAGAACTGGGACTTAATTGCCGTTTTTGCTTTTACACAGAAAATCTAAAGGTTCTCAGACAGTGTAAGAGAAGAGGAGAAGAATCAGAACTTAAGGGCATGCATCTATGTCTAGCCCCTTCCCCCCATCTGAGGGTGCAGGGGGTGGGATTTCCAGCCTTCCTTTTACCCTCCATGGCAAACATGATGGCTGAGGGTTCCATGAGGACACACGGCAGCCCCTCACCATGCGGGGCATACATAGTACTGACCGTAACAGAGAACCTCCCTGAGCGTCTACAGCCACTGTGGCTTCACTGTCTGATCCTCACAACCACCCTTGGGAGACAGGTGCTGTTAGGAGCCACTTTGCAGAGGAGAAAACTGAGATTCAGAAAGGGAGGAACAACTTGTGAGTGGCAGCACTGGGATCTGACTCTAGGTCCATCCAACTCCACAGTGAGTGCCTCTGACCAACGGCTCTGAGTCCAGTTCCCTCCTTCCTTACAGCTGTCAGCAAAGCGCAATGACCTCTCCAATCCTGCTTTTCATCTCATCTGGTACCAGTGCCCCGATTCTGTTGGCTGCACGTTTATTTTTAAAAGGGAAAGTACCGCTTCCACTCTTGGGATGGATGTGGGGTCCTGGGCGCATACTTCAGAGAGACAGGAAGCAACGGGGCAGAGATGGCCCCCTCTTCACTTGCCCCTCACAAGGTGTGCAGGCACGTCATTCTGGGGCAGCAGTTAAGAGACCACTGTTGTACCAGCTGAAGTCATTCTAGCTGCTGCAACACACGACTCCCAAGTTTCGGTGGTTTAACCCTAAAAACACTGATTTCTCACTTACATGGCTATCGTACCCTTATTTGCAAAAAGTCAAGTGCCCAGGGTTTAGGGACCATCTCCCAAGCGAGCAAAGTCAGACAGTGCTTTTTCCTCAGGAGTGAAAAGAAGCCTCCAAGGCCCACATTCCACGCTTCCCGTTGGGTACCATGCATGCACCGCCACTCAGGGTCCCGTGCACAATACACCACCTGTCCTCACTCCCCGGCAAGGGCACTGAGAAGGAGCTGCTGTGCACCAAACAGGGGCTCCTGTCTCAGCCCCACACCACATCCCTAAACTTTACTCCTTTCCCATCCTGGGACCTGAGAGGCAGAGAGCTCTGTGACATTCTGTGACACTCCTGATTACAAACAAGAATTAAAGTCAGCTGTGACTGAAGGGTACAAAAAGTCTATTACCACTGCTCTGATGGTCACTGGTACTGACAGACTCAGGCAGTATAATGAGCCCTCACATGGACTCCTTTGAGGGCTCCCCCCAGGAGCTGAAGAAGTGAGGGGAAGTTGGGTTAGCATATGACTTGCAGCTACTTCTCAGGTGATTCAGGGGGCCGTGGGTCTCCCTCAGGGATTAATTTTGAGTCCAGAAAAGAACGAGTCTTAACTTCACTGGCCCAGGGGCAGAGATATCCTTGGGGACCTATAAATTAGGGGGCCTTAGGTGCTGCTTGAATACACCCCAGGCCCTGAAGCTTAGAATCAGTCCATAGGTTCTATGCCGGTCTTCTCCATCAGGCACCATCTCCAACAAAGGAAGACTGTCCCTTCCTCCCCAGGGCCCCCTGCCTCCCCAGGTCTGCCTCAACCCGACTCTCCTGAATCTTGATGGCAACGGAACCCACACGACTGAGGTTTTGTCTTGGCCTCTCAGGATGGCTTTGATGGGAGTAGAGCTGCCTGTACTGGAAGAATAAGAGGAAAGTTCTCTGCCTGGAACCCATGCTCCCTGGAGTCCCGTTTTCCAGGGGCTCACTTCCCATCACTTAACCAAGAGCAGGAGGGAAAATGCCTTCCTGGACAGTCTCACCTGCCACCTTTGTGCTCCTGTAGCACCTGATATGGATGTTAAAGCTCATGACTGTGCATTTTAGTGGTTAGTTTGCATGCCTTCTTCTGTCTCTTTTGTGGTCTACAAGCTCTTCACAGGATGGTTTCTTATTCACATCTATTCTCTTTACCTAATACGGCAATTGACTCTCACAGGTGATAAACGCAATTTATTTTTGCAATGCAATTTGCATTTTGCAAATTTGTAAATGCAATTTGTTTTTGAAAGAATGAGTTAGTACATAAATAAGAGAGGGTGTCAATGAGCAACGATGGATGGGGGAAGCATGAATGAGAAGTAAATGATCGGGGGGGTGGTAAATGAACGAATGACGGTGTGAAGCAGAATGATGGCCCACTGGATGCAAGTATTCATTCATCTCTTCTTCCCTGCACACAAACCCCGGTTTTTAGTTGGGACTATTTACACCCAGTAAAAGAATACATTTCCCACATGTGTCCATGCGACTAAACTCTGTGACTAAGTTAAATATAAGTAGATGTGTCACATGAGACATCAAAGAAAATCCTTTGAAAGAGAATGTGTGTGCTTTTGGATCTTGCCTCTTTCTACCTTTGGATGACCTGAAAAGATATGTTGGAGCTTAGCAGCCATGTTGTTCAATGAGGTGACCTCAAAAAAACCCCACACTGGGACAGTGAAGCAGAAAGACAGAAGTCTAGTTCTCTACTGTAATCACAGAGCCACTAGGCTGCCTTCTTCTGGACCTTTTTTATGTAAGAGAGATATACATTTCTATTTCATTTGTTGTTTTGTCCATTTTTATCACATGTAGTTGAATCTGATATTAAACAGCTTGTCCAGAATCACAGGTTAATGCTACAGCCAGTCCTGGAATCCAGGCCTCCTCTCTCCTAGTCTCAGGTTCTTTCTGATGCTACACATAAGTCACTATATGGCGACCTGAAATTCCACACTCATCCGGATCCTGTAGACACCTTCCAAATGTCAACCCAAAGCCATGACATGGAATCAGAGAATCTTAGTCATTCTTGAAGACAATCAAAGTGAGGGATGAGTGATCAATGTCCAAAACCCACTAGACAGATAGGGAGCACAGACTCAACCTCAGACTGAATGCAATTTCCAACGGCCTCAGAAAAGGCAACCAGAGAAACCCATCAGTGACTGTAGACCCCGGTACACTCACCCTCTTGGTGTCTTCTGCATTTCAACAGTAAAGCATTTATTCTTCCACAAAGTGGAGCATGTGGGAGTAGGGTCTTACCTCCACCAGGGAATGCCAGTGTGCAATGGGCTTCCGAGGATATGACAACATCTCACTCCAGTGGTCTCTGCCCAGCCTCTCAGCTTCGTTGCCTACTTGACACACGCCGATGATCTCATTATGACCTACACTGTGAAAACGGCCCACAATAACTTTTTCTTAAAATTTTGGTATGTAAAAGCAACAACTACTCAAACTGAGAGGAATTAGGCAAAGGGTGGTTCTTTTCATTCCTTAATTTAAAACTACAGGACAAGCTTAAAAGCCAATAGAACTTGGGATCCAAGATTGTACTTGGTGGCACAGAGAGGAAGAGCAGAGGTTAGCTGTCACACACCTGAGCTTTTGTAACACTGGCATGGCTTAGCTTGTTCCTGATGCATGCTAGGGATGACAACTCTGGTTCTAGAATGAGGCTGACCTCCAGGTCTTCAAACCTATGTAATGAAAAGGAGGCCATCTGAAAGGAGTTCCTTGCATTAATGGCTGCTCAAATTCCTATAAGAGGCAACCAAGTATGTGTAAAAGAGAAGTATTGGGTAGGGCAGCCATAGTCTGGAGCTTACAAAGGGGGCAGGGTGGGGATACTTCCTGAGTCTTCTTGCAACCCCTCTCTTCAGGGAATGTGTGTTCTCACACTCTCCCCTCCTTCCTTCCAAGCCCACCTTTGCTTCTTTGACCCAACTTGATTTCCCTACTGTAGAAAGATACTTAGCTCCTTTAACTTTAGGGCTAATATTTCTGAAACTTTCCCTGGGTAGGTGCCTGCCTTGGGGCAATCTTTCTCCTTAGCAGTTTCTGGTTAGAAGTTGCCTGTGTAACTAGAATGATATGACCCATCCTTTAACTCTTTAGGATCCGAGCTCATGGACTTTCCGTTGTTTTCCTTCCTGCAAAGATGAGTAATTTTTCTCCTATTTGTATGTAGGGAGTAATGGCAAGACACGGGTGGGGGAGTGTGAAGGACATTTGAGTCTGTGCTCATTAAAATCAGTTGTGTGCAGAAGCCCCATGAATTCTGCCATGGATTTTTCCAGGCAGATTCATGAGTTTACTGAGAATTGAATTGAAGCAGAGCTCATATAATCAGATTTGTTGATGCGGGAATCTTGGCAATCGCTTGAAAAAAGCTGGCCTAGATTTCCACGGTTGGTGGGCAACGTCCCCTCCTGTGACCTGACACTACTGGTGTTGTGTTTCGTCCAGAGAAGACAAGATAAGGTTTATTGCTCCATGTGGGCTGTCACACCCATGGGCAGCTGAGCCAACCCATGTGTTCCCTGAGCTGGAAGACAGTTCTGTTTCACCTAGGCATCTGCTAGAAAGGGTGTTCAGGGCACTGATGCTGCCTTAGTGACATTTCAGGGGTATGTGGGAAAATTTTCAGCTACAAATAATATTTGTAAGATTATATTAGAAGTCAGAATGATTTTTTTTATACTTGTGCCCAGACCACGTGGGAGGTTTCCAATTAAAAAGAGACTCTGCATTTCAGTCCAATGACTGGTTTAACATGTCTAATTCCCTGTTGGTACTTCCTTTGCATATTAAAATGACTGTTTTTCAAATCTGTCCTTTAAATACACAATTGGCTACAATGCAGGCTATAAATATCTCTTCTGTGCTGTATTAATTAGAAAGTTGAGCATCTTATACATTTTAATGTACCCTGTCATCCATACTGATTCTAGCATTTTCAAGAGAACATTTCTGTTTGCTTTCAGACTTAAGTGGATGGAAATGATCTTTATTAAACACACTTGGAGAAGGGAAAAAATAACAGAGTTATGTATTTAGAAATGTTGATGGTGTGGCTAAAGTAATCACTCTGCTATTTTGAGTGGAATCTTCCCACGAAGGCCAGGCAGGATTGCGCAGGAGAAGATTAAGACCTGCAGAACCAGGTTTTTCCAAGCTGAGATTCTGGGGAGTATGCAGGAATGGAAAGGGGATGAGGTGGGGAGGAGGGGAGGATGGGGAAGGAGAAAGAAATAAAAAGGTGGAGAGCAAAGAGGCACTTGGGTAATATAACTCTAAAGCATGGTTTGGAAAATGGAGACTCCTTGTCAGTCAGCTTTCCCGGGGTGTCCATTTGACTCATTTCCTGCAGCCTGGGACACCAGCTAAGAACGTGTGGCTGCACTCCCCCTCTTCCCTCCCTGTCTTGGGCACAAGAGACATTTTCCGCCCTGAGAAAAAGCTCCAGGTATCTCACCGGTCATAGTCCATGACGGCTATGGACAAGTGGATTTGGTCAATGTTCTCGGGAGGGACGTCAAAGACTATGGCTTCGTTGTAAACGGGATTCAGAGTGTTCCTCTTGGTGGATGTTTTCCTCTTCTTCAGTCGTCTGCCATCACACATCAGTGACACTTTCACGTAGGGATCTGTACAACCATGAGAAGCGGGGGTACTGAGAGGATAAATGTGGATGTAGGGGGCAGTTCCATCACTGTGGAGTTCCACGGACTACAGGATGCAGAACTCCCTTACCTGCCTGTGGGCTGGAGTTTGGGGATTTTAATTAATAAGATGCCTGGGCAGTGACTACAGTTAGGATAATTAAGACATTCATTCAAGAAAAAGCACAGGACACTGTCTCCTCAAAGTGTGTGGAATTTAAAAATAGTGTGAAAATATCTGTTACCAAATTAGAAAATGTTCCAGCTAGAATTCCAGACTTGCCTGGCTGCAATGGGGAGAGATGCAAAGGTATTTCCAAGGCAGGAAAAACAGGCTGAAGGCCCCGACTCTGAACCACCCCAGACAGTCTCTTCCTAAACATCAGGTCTTTAGGAAAGGAACAGATAGAATGCCTAGACGACAGGGACAGCTTTGGGGAGTACAGGGGCTTCAAGCCCCAGAGCTGCCTGAAGTCGGGTTGCAAAGGGGGAAGCAGTTCAGCACAGCAGAGAAAGGACAAAGCTTGCTTATGGCATGACCTTGGCAAAGGGTGACAGGTGACAAGCTCGGTCTCTGCTTCAGGTGGGACTTCTCTGGTTCTACCTCACTATCCTTCTGCTCCATGGGGACTTCTCTTTTTCTCCTTGCCTGCACAACCACGTGTTTCCCTGACTCCCCATACACTGTCCAGGAGGCACTGAAAGGCCAGAAGGGGCCACAACTTTTTTTATCTTGGAAAAATACTGGAGGCCAGTAAGTAAGCAGAATATACTGCATCTGATGTCCATTGATTTCTGTGATCAACAGCCAATGGACTGGGTGTTCTATGACCACATTTTGGGAGCCCCTGAAGAAGTTGCTTGGGAATGTGTATAGTAGGACCTGCATATCAGGGCTTTCTTGTTATGGTTTAGAATATGTTTAGAATACCAAACTGCATAGTTCATTGACAGGCCTTGTAGGAGGATATATGATTGTTTTCAATCTTCCATAGGCCTGAGATGGTGATTACTTGTATCTGAAGAAAGACCCAATTAGATAAGCTGTGTCAGTATGTGTAAACTGTAGGTCCAGTTCACAACTATGGTGAAGAAGACGTACAAGAGAATAATGACTATTCCCATTAGGTAGCATTTCATATGTGCCAGGTACTGTTTTATGACATTATATGCACTAACTTACTTAATCTTATGATAACCCAATGAGCCAGATACTATTATTACCCTCATTTTACAGATGGGGAATCCGAAGCTCAGACAGGTTAAGTGACTTGCCCAAAGTCATACAGCCATGAGGTCTAGGAGAGGAATTAAACCTAGGTAGTTTGGTTTTATGCACCTTATTACTCTGTTAGAGACTTCATAAATACTACATTAGAACCATGGGAGGAAGTCTGAATTTGAGAATGTCCCACCTGATGCTCCTGTTATGTCCATTGCCTTTAAATTCCTCGCTTTTATAATAGTGATGGTCAGCCTGCCAGCAGTTGGAAGGTAGCAGAGGGAAAACATCAGCTCTCCAAGATCCACATTGTCCTGTTGAGAAAGCACAAGCGGACTCATTGGAAACTGTCCTCAGCCTGGCACGCATAAGGACCAGCTGCAGGACAGCATTGGAAGGGACACCACTGGTCCTCAGCTCATCTTGTGAATCCCTGCTATCTCCTGCTTCACGTCGACCACAAGGAGGAGAACAAATGCCTGGACTTTGGGAGCCCCAGACCCTAAGGAAGTATAGCCTGTCCTCAGATGGCAAAGCTGTGGAGGCCGTCCAGGGCCTCCACCACCCTCTATCTATCTAGCCACTTGCGGCCCCGCACAGCCCCCAGGAATGAAGCCCCCAGAGCCTTGGCTATTTCCCATGTGGTTCCATTCATATTCCCACCACAGTCCCCCAGGCCCCCCCCAGGACAAAGCTACCCAAAGAGGTGCTCCTTAGGACTGCAAAGCCCCACCAACGGCACAGACGTGCTCTGCACACAGCCCCACGCAGCCTCCTGCAGCCTCTCAACAGACCCCCACACAGCCTCTCCCTGTTTCCTATAGCCCTTCCCCCATAGTCTCCCCCACAGGCCCCACATGAGGGCAAAGTCCTCCAAATAGCCACCATCTGTATGCCTCCTTCCCTTACAGCCCTACACACTCCCCTACCCAGTCCCCTCAGGACTGCTGTCATACTTGCACACACTCCTGCAAATACCCCCATCCCAAAACACACACAAGTGCATGCAGGTGCACACATACACACTCAGCCAACAACCCTCCACCCAGCAGAGCACTGCACACAACCTGGACACGCACTATGTATGTAGAACAACACACGGCTCCGCTGGATCCTGAAACACCTTGCCCCTACTATGTGGCTCTAGACAAGGACCCTGCAGAAGGCTGTGAGTGCCACCCCGTGACCTCATGCGTGCCCTCCACAGCCCTGGACACACCCAGATACTCGCCTGGCCCTGCCCAGCCTCAGACAGAGCCCTCTGTAGTCTCTACACAGGGAGAAATGGGTGTGACCCCCTACTGCTGGTCTTGGGGGTTCCCACTTAGCTGTAGCTCTTGCCTTCTCTTAGTGTGTCCCTAAGGAGCCTGTTTCCCTTTGCTGGGGAAGACATCTCCTCAGGCAGTGTGCAGCCATTCAAATAGGTCAGATGACATGGTTCTCTTTCTCCTTTATAGCCCAAGGAGTTACCAGAAAGGGGGAAAAAAAGCCAGTTCATTTACTTTCCATTTCTTTGATACCTAAGGTTATCGAGGTGGGTGTCTGTGTCTAATTAATACGGTTTCATACTGACAATGCTCTGGGGAGTCCGGGTTTTGCCCTCAACATCCACAGACTCCCCTCCCCTCCTCGAGTCTCCAAAGATGCTTCTATTTTTAGAAGCAAAGATTCAGTTCTGGAAGGTCACCTCGCCCAACCTCCCTGCCTTGACCGCTTCTGCAGGAGGATGAGGCGAAGGGAATCTGTTTGGTCGCTAAGGCAGATGGATTGCTCTGCATCTCTGCGCATCACTTGCATCGTGTAAGTAAATGACCTCACTCTGCAAGCCAGGCTCTCCTGGTTCCTGGAACCTGGATCTCAAGACACCCAGGCGGCTGGGCCTTTCCCTCTCAGATAGAGTGAGGGGGAGAGACAAGAACTCTATAGGAGTGTGGGGTGGTGGCACACCAGGCAGGCGCTGGACAGTTTCATGCTGCTGGTTCCCTGTTGCAGGACAGGCATCTGCTTTCCCTGAAGAGGGAGGATCTGATCCAGCTTCCTGCTGGTGGCAGAGGAGAAACAGAAACAACAGCTGTCCCCACAAATTATCTTTTTCCTTCCACACTCCCTGCCCTATTCCTTTGCCCTTTGGATTCTGTCTGCCTTAAGCGGAAAGGCCCAAACACCTGTTCCTCCCTCAGGAGGTTATTCACTGCACCTAGCTCACCACCCCCTCCTCTCATCCTGCTCAGAAAATCTCAGTTTGACAAAGCAAAACAGGAGTAACCAGAATCATGCCGATGAAGCTTCATCTCACCCATTTTCTCAGCATACAGTTCTGGAAGGTCCACACTCACCCAAGCTCTGTCAGGCTCAAGATGTGATGGGGCCTGCACTCCAAGCCCTGCCCTTAAGCCCAATGAACACAACTGAATGTGATGACTCAGGTTACTTTTGTGCTAAGTACATTTTCTTCCCAACATAAACCCCATTCACAAATCACTCACATTATGGCTCTTTGCTCATAAGTTTAAGGAAAAAGAAATCAAGCTTTGGACTTGGTGATACAGTATTCAAAAGGTCAACTAAAGTCCACATGTGTACTTAAAAAAAAAAAGCCAGAAAATTAAAAACATAGTTATCAAAGAGAAAATGTTTGATTAGACTTTCAAGTGTTTAGAAATAAAACAGTTAACATTTTCTAAATCATGAAAGTAAAAATTATGATAAAATTAATATATAGATATTTTTAGTGAAAGAACAAAATATCCCCTTTTCTTCTGTATCTGTTGTCACTCCTTTCCCCAGAGTGACACTGAATAATCTTTGTAGTTTTCTTTTCATTCATCCATCAATCCATCCACTCACTCACTTATTCTTTTAACATCGGCTGCGATGGTGGTGGTTGGGCATTGCTCTTTTCCAGGCGCTGGAGCTGTTTTTGCAGTGGGAACAACAGACAGGGTCCCTTAAGTGCAGATGGGCTTGCAGGGATATGGAACAGGGGTCGATGGTACATAATGTTAATTCTGCTTTTCCCCTATCAGCTGGTGCTGATTTGGGGTCAAGAAACTGTAGATCCCTATGTTTGCAAACATCCCTTTAAACCAATGGTTCTCAACAGTAGTAATGTTCCCCTGGGGGACATTTGGCCTTATCTGGAGAAATTTTTTATTGTCATAACTGGGGAGGCAGTTACTGACAGCTAGCGAGTAGAGTCCAGGGATGCTGGTAAACATCCTACAATGCACAGGGCAGCCCCTTTTACTGCAAAGAATTATCAGGTTCAAAATGTCAATAGTTTCAAGGTTGAGAAACTGCCTTACACAGAAGTGCTTATATTGTTCGTAAAACTTTTTCCAGAGTGCTGATGAAAGTCAAATATAAAAGGGTGGTGGAATATTTGGCTTCTTTTTCAGCTTGACAAGAATACAGAGTGTCACTGGTGGCTGTGTGCCCTGGGGGATACAAGGGGAAGGAAAATGTCATATAAAGAAATGCTTCACTTGCTCCTGCTTTGTGTGGCCACGTTCAGTACTGTTAGCAAAATATACTGGGAATTTATAGCAAGTGCGTGAGAATTCTCTACCTGCCAATCTGTAATGTGATATGTTTGCCTGTAGCGGTCTATGATAGCTGTAAGTTTTGTCTAATTAGTGCACTTTGCATTCTTCTTCTTAGGTTCTTTTGGTGAGCTCCTTCCCAATTCTGTGAAGATCTAGAGGGGCTGCTGCAGGAATTCAGGTTTAACCAAATATTCATGGCCCTGTCCATATCTGTTTAGGGATAATCATGGAACCCAGGCAAGGCCACTTCAAATCTTCTCTGGGATTGAAAAATTGATATTGAAACGGAGCAATTATCATTTTATTGGGGTTATTTGTTGGGAAGATATGAAACTAGAATTGTTCTAAGGTTCTTATACTATATGTAGCACACATGGTATAATATTACTTTAAGTTAGGCTGTGTATATTAAAGATGAACACTATGGGGATGTCTGGGTGGTCAGTCAGTTGAGCATCCAACTCTTGATTTTGGCTCAGGTCATGATCTCATGGTTCATGGGTTCAAACCCTACGTGGGACTCTACGCTGACAGCTCTGTCTCCTTCTTTCTTAAACATTTAAAGATGAACACTATAAACCTGTAAGAAATGACTATTAAAAGGATTTATAGCTAATATGCCAAAAAAGGAGATAAAATAGATGCTTTAAAAGTATTAAATTAATCCAAAAGGAGACAGAAAAAAAGGGAAAGAGAATACTACGAGAAGAGACAAACCTTACAGAAATAGAAAATGAATAACAAGATGGTAAATTTAATCCTATTATTTCCATAATTACATTAAATGTAAGTGATCTAGGCATCCAAATAAAAAGCAAAGATTGAGACAATAAAATAGCAAGACTCAGTTTTATGGTCTCTACAAAAAAAAGTACTTTAAATATAAAATATAAGTAAATTAAAAGTAAAAGAGTAAGAAAAGATATGCCATACTAACACTAATAAAAAAATCTGGAGGACTATATTAATATCAGACAAGGTATATGTCAGAGCAATGAATATTACCAGGACAAAGAGTGATATGATAAAGAAGTCAATTCATCAAAAGCACATAACAATTCTAAATATTTATGCACCAGATAACACACTCTCAAACACATGAAGCAAAAGCTGATAGAATTGCGAGGACAGACAAGTTAGAGTCAGAGGTTTGAGTACTTGAACAACACTAACAACTGACTTGGTGTAACCAGTGGCATTACAATAACACTCTATCAACCAGCAGTAGAATACACATCTTTTCAAGTGCACCCATAACACTAAACAAGCTAGACTATATTCTGTTCTAGGCCATAAAATGAGTCTCAATTAAATCTGAGAAGATTCAAAGTACATTTTCTGGCTGCAATGGAAATGAATTAGAAATCAACAGCAAAAAGATATCTGGAAAATCTCCAAATATTTTAGAACTAAATATCACACTTATAAATAATCCATGGATCAAAGAAGAAATCAAAAGAGGAATGAGAAAGTATTCTGAACTTAACTGAAATAAAAACATGACACATCAAAATGTGTGAAACGCAGCTAAAGCAGCATGTAGGGGGAAATTTATAGCACCAAAATGCTTATATTATGCAAGAAGGAAAGTCTCAAAACAATGACCTCAGTTTCCACTCTAAGAAATCAGAAGAAAATAAATAAATGAAGATTAAAAAGAATAAATAAAAACAAAGTAAGCAGAAGAAAGGAAATAATAAAGATTAGGTAAAATAATGTAAAGATGTATATTTCAAATAGAGTAATCACTAAATAACTAATAGATATAGTAAACCAAGACCAACCATATATGCTGTATACAGGAAACCCATTTAAAATATCATTACAAAGATAGGTTTTGAAAGATTTTTCAAAATTAGGCAATGTAAACACTAATCAAAAGAAAATTTTAGTGACTATATTAATATCAAAGAAGATTTCAAACCAAGGAATAGTTCCAGGGAGGAAGGATCAGATCATCAAGGGGACATAATCTTAAATGTGTATGTATCTACCAACAAAAATTCAAAATTATTGAACAAATCTGAGAGAATTAAGAGGGAAACTAGGCAAGCCCACAAGCAGAGTTAGAGACTTCAACACTGCTCTATCAGTCATTGATTGAACAGGCAAATAGAAAAGAAGTAAGGATATAAAAGACCTGAGCAATAATATCAACAAACTTGACCTAATTGGCATTTACTTTACCCATTGATACTCCATCTAACAACAACAAAATATTCTTTTTAAGTATACACAAAACATCCACCAAGATAAATTATGCTCTGGGCCATAAAAATTTTTTTTCATTAAATTCAAGAAGATTGAAATCATGCCAAATATGTTCCAAATAAGAATAAAATTAAACTAGAATTCAATCAATAATATTTGGAAAATCCCCCAATATTTGGGAATTAAACAATATTTTCTAAATAACCCACAAGTCAAATAAAAACCCCCCACAAGGTGTATTAAACATTAATTTGACCTGAATGAAAATGAAAATACAACATATCAAAATGTGCAGGACCCAGACAAAGCAGTACTATAGGGAAATGTACAGCATTAAATGTTTATATTCAAACAGAGGTATAATTTCAAAACACTGATCTGAGTTTCAAGTGAGGAACACACACACACACACACAAAAGAGAAAATAAAACACAACACAGATAAAAGGAAGAAAATAACATAAGCATAGAAAACAATGAAATATAAAAAATGGAAACACTTAGAGAAAGTCAATGAAAGCAATATCCTAGCAAGACTGACCAGAAACAAAAATTAGAAAATATTAATTATCAATAGAAAATAAAATATCAAATGGAAATGGATATATCAATACAGATACTATAGACATTAAAATAATAAGAAATGTTATGATCATTTTTATCCCAATAGATTTGATAACTTAGAGAAGATGAACAACTTGCTTGAAAGACAAAAAAAAAAACCCACCATACCAAACTAAAGAAAAAAATAGATAACCTGAATTGTTTTATATCACTAAATAAACTGAAGTCCCAATTAAAAACCTTCTCGCAAAGTAAAGTCAAGCCCATTTAAGAAAAAAATAATACCAATTCTATATAAGCTTTTCCAGAAAAGAGAAGAACATTTCCCAGCTCATTTTATGAGGGCAGCAATATCTTGATACTAAAACTAGACAGATATTATAAGAAAACTACAGACTATTGTCCTCATGGACACAGACACAATTATCTTCAATAACATTTTAGCAAATTAAAGCCAGCAATCTATTAAATAGGAGATATATCCTGAATGAGTAGGATTTATCCTGGGAATGCAAGTCTGGCTTAACATTTGAAAATATTAATCAAAGTAAATCAACATATCAACATACTAAAAAGGAAAAACCATATCAACAGACAGAAAACAATCATTTGAAAAAAGTCAATACCATTCAGGATAGATGCTCTCAGAAAACTGGAATAGAAGTGGACTTCCTTCTATTAAGAAAGACACCTGTAGGGGCGCCTGGGTTGCTCAGTCGGTTGGGTGTCTGGCTCTTGATTTTGGCTTGGGTCATGATCTCATGGCTCCAGTTTGTGGGCTCTGCGCTCACAGTGTGGGGTCTGCTTGGGATTCTGTCTCTCTCCCTCTCTCTCTCTTCCTGCCCTGCTTATCTTCTCTATCTCTCTCAAAATAAATAAATAAACTTAAAAAAAAGAGAGATAACTTATAAAAAAACTATAGTTAATGCTAAACTTGATGACAGACTATACATTTTCTCTCCTAAGGTTAGGAAACAAGGCTAGGACATCTGCTCTCACTACTTCTGTTTCACATTGTACTAGAGGGTCCGGCCAGTGAAAGAAAACAGAAATAAAAGATACACACCTTAAAAAAGAAGAAGTAAAACTGTTTTATTTGCAGGTGCAATGATTACTTATGGAGAAAATTCTTAGGAATCTATAAAAAACTACTAAAACAAGTTTAGCAAGGCCAACAAGGCTAATATGAAAGCAAAATTATTTCTATATACTAGAAATGAAACAAGTATTGAAATTTAAAAATACACTTACATTTATACTCACAGATAAATTTAGCAAATCATGTGCAAGACCTGTATACTGAAAACTACAAAACAACGGTGAGAAAAATTAGAGAAGACATAAATAGAGAGATATTTCACATTCATACATCAAGAGACTTATTAACATTAAGATATTGATTCTTCCATAATCTATAAGTTCAGTGTAATTCCAATCAAAAGTTCAACATACCTTTTGTAGATATTGACAAACTGATTCTAAAATTTATATGCAAATATAAAGAATCTAGAATAATCAAAATCATTTTGGAAAAAAGAAACAAAATGGAAGTACTTAACACTACCTATGAGGTGTAGAATAAAACAACAGTAATCAGTAATCGAGGAGGTGTTCACAAAAGGACAGACATACTGATGAACGGAACAGGATGAAGAGGCCAGAATTAGACCCTCATTTACATGGTCAAATCACTTTCTAAAAAGGGAGCACATAATTTAATGAAGAAAAGATACTCTTTTAAACAAACAGTACTGGAATAGTTGGATATCTATTTGAAACAACAACAACAACAACAAAAGAACCATGACCTTTCCTTCACATGATAGGAAAGGATTTCATGCAAATGGATCATGTAAGTACTGAAACTATGGAAGTGCTAAAAGAAAGCATAGGAGAAAATGTTTGTGACTTTGGGTTAGATAAATATCCCTTAGATGGACACAAAAAGCACAATACATAATAAAAGAAACTCATACCGTTTGCTTCATTAATGTTAAAAACTTTTGCTCTTCAAACACATTCTTAGGAAAGACAAAGGTTAAGCCACAGGCTGAAAGATTATATTTGTATAATATACAGCCCATAAAGGAATTACATCCAGAATATATAAAGAATTCCTACAACTTAGAGAAATAACCTAACAAAAACAGGGGCAAAGATCTGAACAGGCATTTCCTCAAAAGAATGTTAAACCATAGCAAGATACCACTACACAACCACAAGAATAAGCTAAAATGAACGACTGACAATATGACTTATTGCCCATGATGGAGAGTAATTGCCTCTCAAGCTCTGCTGGAAATGCAAAATGTTAAAACCATTTGGGAAAAACAGTTTGGCAGTCTCTCTTAGGTTACACATACACATGCCAAATGACCCAGAAATCTCACATTTAGTTATTTCCCTAAGTGAAATAAAATCACACCTCCATCCAAAGACTTGTATGCAACTGTTGTGAGCCCAAACTGAAAAGAAACCCAAATGTAGCATCAAATGGTGAATGGACAAACAAAATGAGGTATATCCATACAATGGAATGCCAGTAGGCAACCAAATGGAAAAAACTACTAATAAAAGAAACAACACGAATACATCACAAAAGCATTAAGCTGAGTGAAAGGATCTCCAACAAAAGACAACATGTATGATTCCCTTTATATGAAACTCTGGGAACAGCAAAATTACAGTGACACAAAGTGATCAGTGGAAACTAGGGACTGGTGGTGGGAGGAGGGAACTGATCATAGAGGAGCACCAGGAAATCTTTGGGGATGAGAGAAATATTCCATGTCACGATTATGGTGGCAGTTACAAGGCTGTATAATTGTGACAAAACTTGTACACTTAAAATTGGTTAGTTTTATGGTATATAAATTAATAATGGGCATTAACAATTCTGAAAAGACACATTTTGTAGAGGACTACACTTTTGTCTTCCAATTTTATGGCCTTGAGTTCACAGGATATGCCTTAATGATTTCAACCATTTAAAATATTATGTTATTCTGTCCTATCCTGTCTCATTCAGTTGTGCTTATATGTGCTTAATGTGTATTCTCTATCTGCAGGGGCCAAATTCCCATGTGTCTATTAAATCAAGCTTGTTGACTTTGTATCCAAGTCTTCTTCCTTCCAGAATTTAATTAATAATGCTTTGTCTTTTAAAATACATTTAAAAAATAAATAAAAATTAAAAAGTGTTTTTTATTTTTTATTTATTTTTATTTTTTGCTATTCCATTATGTTTCACAGCCAAATTAACAAACATTTAAGATATAGTTAAAATATTCCCATTTCTTTGCTCACTGCAGTTTCTTAAAACCCACATCCCCCCCTTTATAGAAACATTTTTCATTTTACTTGAGTATGTCCTTGAGAACTTTTTTTCTTTTTTTTTTTTTTCCAGTGAGGGATCACAGGTAGTAAAAATAATTTTTATTGTGGTCTAATTCTTAAAAGAAAGTTGGCTGGGCATAGAATTTAGGTTAAAATTCTTTTATCTTAGAATCATTTTACATTGTCACAATGTCTCCAAGCACTTCATGTTCTAGCTGGGATGAACATTTGATGCCATTCTTTTGTAGATTTTTTTTTCCCTCTCAAGGAGGTTTTAAGATGGTCTCTTTGTACTTTTATTTTGTACTTACACCTTCTGAAATTTTCCCAAAAGGTATTTAGATATCTTGTTTTCCTTGATCTTGCTTGGTCCTCAATGATCCATATTAATTAGAATTCTTTCTTTTCTTTTAATGTCTTCCGCCCCTCCCCACTCCCTTTCCCCCCACCCCGCCCCGGGATCAGTTGATCTGTTCATTTTGGACCATGATAGTGGTTTTCCTCATGGTCTAGGACATCCCTAATTGTCTATATTTATAATTAAAGGGTCAAAGGAAAGTCTTCTATTGCTTATGGCCTCTGTAATTCCTTTACTATTATTTTATGAGGGGCCTCAGGAGGCAATGCAGGCAATCTCGTTTTTTATCTGATGTATTTAACTAGGAGTTCTGATGAATTATTCTTTAACACTACCTGTAGGATATTAACATTACCAAAATTACTGAACTTTGGCATTACAGAAGGTTACACAAGTTAGGCAAAGGGAATCATTATCAACAGACTTATGATACTCCAGTTTCCTCAATATTTTTGAGTATCATTGTATTGGAGGTCCCCAAGACCACCCTGAAGTTTGATGATTCACTAGAAGGACTCTTAGGACCCAGAAAGCTGTTATTCTTATAGTTAATGGTTTATTACAGCATAAGGACTCAAGATTAAAATCAACAAAGGAAAAAGATACAGGGTAGAGTCTGGGAGAAACCAGGCATAAGCTTCCAGTTATCCTCCTCCAATGGAGTCACACCGACAGCACTTAATTCTCCCAGTCATGATGGGTGACAACACATATCGAGTATTGCCAAATGGGAAACTTAACTAAACCTTGATGCCCAAGGTTCCTTTCCTTTAAACACTTCTGTTTTTTTTTTTTTTAAGTTTATTTATTTATTTTTGAGAGAGAGAGAGAGAGCATGTGGGAGAGGGGTAGAGAGAGGAAGACAGAGAATCCCATGCAGGCTCCACACTGTCAATGCAGAGCCCAACATGGGGCTCTAACCCATGAACTGCAAGATTGTGATCTGAGCCGAAATCAAGAGTTGGATGCTTAACTGACTGGGCCACCCAGGCACCCCAATGTCCAAGGTTCTTGTTGTGGGTGGCAAAGAGTTCCCAAATGACTGACCTTAACAAGTCAGTCCTCATTTCCATCATCAGAGGTCAAACAGCATGGCTCAGGACCCTAGGTGAACAAACACAGTTGTTGACCATTATTGCATTGTTAACATAAAATATCTAATGTGGTCCAAGTTCTGTTATATAATGAACTCTTATCAGGCAGGATATTCTAAGGGCTTAGAGGTTATCTCTCAAGAACCAGTCAAGGACCAGTCCTTTCTTTAAAATGTGTAGAGTTTGAGGGGCGCCTGGGCGGCTCAGTCAGTTGAGTGTCCAACTTCGGCTTAGGTAATGATCTCATGGTTCATGGGTTCGAGCCCCGTGTCGAGCTCTGTGCTGACAGCTCAGAGGCTGGAGCTTGCTTCAGATTCTGTGTCTCCCCCTCTCTATGCCCCCAAGTAATAAAAAGAACTAGGAGCATCTTTTGTTCTATTGAAGCAACTCTGTGTGGGCTCTTGGATGGGGGCTGGTCACCAGAAAGACCAAGCCAGAATAAGAAGCTTCAAATTTTCAGGGGCGCCTGAGTGGCTCAGTTGGTTAAGTGTCCGACTTCGGCTCAGGTCATGATCTCATAGTTTGTGAATTCAAGTCCCGAGTCAGGCTCTGCTGTCAACACAGGGCCCATTTCAGATCTTCTGTCTCCCTCTCTCTGCCCCTCCACTGCTCATTCTCTGTCTCCAAAATAAATAAATACACTAAAAAAAAAAAAAAAAAAAGAAGCTTGGAATTTTCAGCCAGAGGAGAGTGGGAGGAAAGGGGTTAATAACTGATCATGCCTACATAAGGAAGCCTCCATAAAATAGGACCCAATAGACCTGGGTTCAGAGACCCCCAAGTTGGTGAACCTATCTATATACTGGAAGAGTGACATACCTGCCCTATGTATCTCTTCATCTGGCTGTTCATCTGTATCCTTTATCACATTGTTTAATAAACTGTTATGTTTCCCTGAGTGGTATAAACTGTTCCAGAAAATAATCAAATCCAACAGAGAAGAGGTCATGGGAATCCCTGATTTGTAGCCAAGTTGCACAGAAGTTGTGGGTAACACAGGGACCTACTTTTTATCATTGGCATCCAAAGTGGCAGTCAGTCTCATGAGCCTGATCCCTTAACCTGTGGGATCTGACATTATCTCCAGATAGATAGTATCAGAACTGAGCTAAATTTTAGGATACCCAGTTTGTGTTGCAGAATTGCTTGGTGTAGGAAAACCCCACATGTTTTGTGTCAGAAATGTCGTAAGTGTGGTAAGTGGTATCAGAGTAAAGGAGAAACAAACAGGAAGAGAATGGTAGCTTTTTTCTACATAAATGCTTAAAAATCAGATTAGGGAAACATTTTTTAGCTTTAAATGTATAATATGGAACAAAGTAAGGCTGATTATCAGTGATCAAAGCATCTACCTGAAGAACCTGGAAAAAGAACAACAAATTAAACACAAACTAGAAGGAAGGAAATAATATTAGAGCAAAATTAATGAACTGGACAACAAATATATTTAGAGAGAGTCAACAAAGCCAAACGAAGTTGAAGTTAGCTCCACCCCCCCCAGTTTATTTATTTTGAGAGAGAGAGAGAGAGAGAGAGAGAGGGAGAGGGAGGGGCAGAGAGAAAGGGACAATCCCAAGCAGGCTCTACACTGACAGCATGAACAAAATTATGGACAATTATGTCCATAACAGAACAAAGTGGGAACAAATCATATAATTATCTAAATGAATAGAGACAGATATGATAAAATCAAGCATCTACTTATGATAAAAGCTTTTATCAAACCATATATAAAAGAGAAATTTGCTGATCTGATGTAGGGCATCTAAAAACAAGGCTATAGCAATGGTATACTTAATGGTGAAATACAGAAAGCTTCCCAATTAAATTATGAATAAGACACAGACTACTTCTATTTTACATTGTACTTGAGGTCCTAGTGAAATAAGGCATTAAAAAGAAATAAAAGGTATAAAGTTTTGATGTGAAGAATTAATTCTGTCATTATTGCCAGATAATATGATGTGTAAAACTATCCCAAAAACCTTACAGAAAAACCATTAGAATACATAAGCATCTTCATCTATGACTGATGGATTAATGGCCATCAGTGTCAGTAAACAAATGTAAATTTTACTTTTATACCAAAAAAAAAAAAAAAGTTAAAAAGTAGAAAAAAAAACCTTATTTAAAATAGTTTTCAAAAAACCCATCAGCATCCTGCAGATCACTTAGATTCCACCCACACCTGCCTAAATAACCCAGAAAACTGCCAGAAGACTAGCAGAACGGAGTCTCTGGAGCCAAGCGCAGACGAGAGGCCCACGGAAGAGGGTAGGAAGGGCAGCGAGGCGGTGCACGCTACACGGACTGGCGGGAGGGAGCCGGGGTGGAGGGGCGGCCCGCTGGCCAAGCAGAGCCCCCGAGTCTGGCTTGCAAAAGCGGAGGGGCCTGACGGAGTGTGTTCTGACAGCAAGTGGGACTCAACATCTGGAAGGTTATAAGTTAACAGCTCTGCTCGGAGAGCGGGAGGGCTGGAGGACAACGGGAGGGAGAGTTGTTGAGCCCTGGATGACAGAGCTCAGCTTGTCAGGGAACAAAGGCACTCGCCAGCGCCATCTCCCTTGCCCATCCCCCAGCCAAAATCCCAAAGGGAACCGGTTCCTGTCAGGGAACTTGCTTGCACCTCACAAACACCCAACGTTGTGCTTCTGCGGATCCATCCCTCCCACTGCCGCAGGGCCCCTCCCCAAGCAGATCTCTGAAGAAGCGAGCTGAGCCTTCCCCTCCCGCCCCTGTGCACCTTGCTGATCCACCCCAGCTAACACGCCAGATCCCCAGCACCACAAGCCTGGCAGTGTGCAAGTAGCCCAGAGGGGCCACGCCACCCCACAATGAACCCCGCCCCTAGGAGAAGGGAAGAGAAGGTACACACCAGTCTGACTGTGGCCCCAGCAGTGGGCTGGGGGCAGACATCAGGTCTGACTGTGGCCCCACCCACCAATGCAAGTTATTCAAGACAGCACAGGGGAAGTGCCCTGCAGGTCCGCACCACTCCAGGGACTATCCAAAATGATGAAATGGAAGAATTCCCCTCAAAAAAACCTCCAGGAAATAACAACAGCTAACGAACTGATCCAAAACAATTTAAACAATATAAGAGAAAGTGAATTTAGGATAATAGTCATAAAATTAATCGCTGGGCTTGAAAACAGTATAAAGGACAGCAGAGAATCTATTGCTACAGAGATCAAGGGACTAAGGAACAGTCAGGAGGAGCTAAAAATGCTACTAATGAGCTGCAAAATAAAATGGAGATGACCACAGCTCGGATTGCAGAGGCTGAGGAGAGAATAGGTGAACTAGAAGATAAAATTATGGAAAAAGAGGAAGCTGAGAAAAGAGAGATAAAAAAATCCAGGAGTATGAGGGGAAAATTAGAGAACTAAGTGATGCACTAAAGAGAAATAATCTACGCATAATTGGTATTCCAGAGGAGGAAGAGAGAAGGAAAGGTGCTGAAGGTGTACTTGAAGAAATAATAGCTGAGAACTTCCCAGATCTGGGGAAGGAAAAAGGCATTGAAATCCAAGAGGCACAGAGAACTCCATTCAGACATAACTTGAATTGATTTTCTGCATGACATATCATAGTGAAACTGGCAAAATACAAGGATAAAGAGAAAATCCTGAAAGCAGCTAGGGATAAACGTGCTCTAACATATAAAGGGAGACTGATAAGACTAGTGACAGATCTCTCTACTGAAACTTGTCAGGCCAGAAAGGAATGGCAGGAGATCTTCAATGTGATGAACAGAAAAAAATATGCAGCTGAGAATCCTCTATCCAGCAAATCTGTCATTTAGAATAGAAGGAGAGATAAAGGTCTTCCCAAACAAACAAAAACTGAAGGAATTCATCACCACTAAACCAGCCCTATAAGAGATCCTAAGGGGGATCCTGTGAGACAAAGTACCAGAGACATTGCTACAAGCATTAAACCTACGGACATCACAATGACTCTAAACCCATATCTTTCTATAATAACACTGAATGTAAATGGACTAAATGCACCAACCAAAAGACATAGTGAATCAGAATGGATAAAAAAACAAGACCCATCTATTAGCTGTCTACAAGAGACTCATTTTAGACCTGAGGACACTTTCAGATTGAAAGTGAGGGGATGGAGAACTATTTATCATGCTACTGGAAGTCAAAAGAAACCTGGAGTAGCCATACTTATATCAGACAAACTAGACTTTAAATTAAAGGCTGTAACAAGAGATGAAGAAGGGCATTATATAATAATTACAGGGTCTATCCCTCAGGAAGAGCTAACAGTTATAAATGTCTATGCGCCGAATACGGGAGCCCCCAAATATATAAAACAATTACTCACAAACATAAGCAATCTTATTGACAAGAATGTGGTAATTGCAGGGGACTTTAATACCCCACTTACAACAATGGATAGATCATCTAGACACATGGTCCATAAAGAAACAAGGGCCCTGAATGATACACTGGATCAGATGGACTTGACAGATATATTTAGAACTCTGCATCCCAAAGCAACAGAATATACTTTCTTCTTGAGTGCACATGGAACATTCTCCAAGATAGATCACATACTGGGTCACAAAACAGCCCTTCATAAGTATACAAGAATTGAGATAATACCATGCATACTTTCGGACCACAATGCTATGAAGGTTGAAATCAACCACAGGAACAAGTCTGGAAAACCTCCAAAAGCATGGAGGTTAAAGAACACCCTACTAAAGAATGAATGGGTCAACCAGGCAATTAGAGAAGAAATTTAAAAATATATGGAAACAAACGAAAATGAAAATACAACAATCCAGATGCTTTGGGATGCAGCGAAGGCAGTCCCGAGAGGAAAATACATCACAATCCAGGCCTATCTCAAGAAACAAGAAAAATCCCAAATACAAAATCTAACAGCACACCTAAAGGAAATAGAAGCAGAACAGCAAAGGCAGCCTAAACCCAGCAGAAGAAGAGAAATAATAAAGATCAGAGCAGAAATAAACAATATAGAATCTAAAAAAACTGTAGAGCAGATCAACCAAACCAAGAGTTGGTTTTTTGAAAAAATAAACAAAATTGATAAACCTCTAGCCAGGCTTCTCAAAAAGAAAAGGGAGATGACCCAAATAGATAAAATCATGAATGAAAATGGAATGATTACAACCAACCCCTCAGAGATACAAGCAATTATCAGGGAATACTATGAAAAATTATACTCCAACAAACTGGACAAAATGGAAGAAATGGACAAATTCCTAAACACCCACACTCTTCCAAAACTCAAACTGGAGGAAATAGAAAGCTTGAACAGACCCATAACGAGCAAAGAAATTGAATCAGTTATCAAAAATCTCCCAACAAATAAGAGTCCAGGACCAGATGGCTTCCCTGGGGAATTCTACCAGACATTTAAAGCAGGGATAATACCTATCCTTCTCAAGCTATTCCAAAAAATAGAAAGGGAAGGAAAACTTCCAGACTCATTCTATGAAGCCAGTATTACTTTGATTCCTAAACCAGAGACCCAGTAAAAAAAAGAGAACTACAGGCCAATATCCATGATGAATATGGATGCAAAAATTCTCAATAAGATACTAGAAAATCAAATTCAACAGCTTATAAAAAGAATTATTCACCATGATCAAGTGGGATTCATTCCTGGGCTGCAGGGCTGGTTCGCAAATCAATCAACGTGATACATCACATTAATAAAAGAAAAGATAAGAACCATATGATCCTGATAATTGATACAGAAAAAGCATTTGACAAAATTCAGCATCCTTTCTTAATAAAAACCCTCGATAAAGTCGGGATAGAAGGAACATACTTAAACATCATAAGAGCCATTTATGAAAAGCCCACAGTTAATATCATCCTCAATGGGGAAAAACTGAGAGCTTTCCCCCTGAGATCAGGAACACGACAGGGATGTCCACTCTTACCGCTGTTGTTTAGCATACTGTTGGAAGTACCAGCATCAGCAATGAGACAATAAAAGGAAATCAAAGGCATCAAAATTGGCAAAGATGAAGTCAAACTTTCACTTTTTGCAGATGACATGATATTATACATGGAAATCCGATAGACTCCACCAAAAGTCTGCTAGAACTGATACATGAATTCAGCAAAGTTGCAGGATACAAAATCAATGTACACAAATCAGTTGCATTCTTATACACTAATAATGAAGCAACAGAAAGACAAATAAAGAAACTGATCCCATTCACAATTGCACCAAGAAGCATAAAATACCTAGGAATAAATCTAACCAAAGATGTACAAGATCTGTATGCTGAAAACTATAGAAAGCTTATGAAGGAAATTGAAGAAGATACAAAGAAATGGAAAAGCATTCCGTGCTCATGGGTTGGAAGAATACATATTGTTAAAATGTCAATACTATCCAAAGCCATCTACACATTCAATGCAATCCCAATCAAAATTGCACCAGCATTCTTCTCGAAACTAGAACAAGCAATCCTAAAATTCATATGGAACCCAAAAGGCCCCGAGTAGCCAAAGTAACTTTGAAGAAGAAGACCAAAGCAGGAGGCATCACAATCCCAGACTTTAGCCTCTACTACAAAGCTGTCATCATCAAGACAGCATGGTATTGGCACAAAAACAGACACATAGACCAATGGAATAGAATAGAAACCCCAGAACTAGACCCACAAAAGTATGGCCAACTAATCTTTGACAAAGCAGGAAAGAATATCCAATGGAAAAAAGACAGTCTCTTTAACAAATGGTGCTGGGAAGACCTGACAGCAACATGCAGAAGAATGAAACTAGACCACTTTCTTACACCATTCACAAAAATAAACTCAAAATGGATAAAGGACCTGAATGTGAGACAGGAAACCATCAAAACCCTAGAGGAGAAAGCAGGAAAAGACCTCTCTGACCTCAGCCGTCGCAATTTCTTACTTGACACATCCCCAAAGGCAAGGGAATTAAAAGCAAAAATGAACTATTGGGACTTCATGAAGATAAAAACTTCTGCACAGCAAAGGAAACAATCAACAAAACTAAAAGGCAACCAATGGAATGGGAAAAGATATTTGCAAATGACATATTGGACAAAGGGCTAGTATCCAAAATCTATAAAGAGCTCACCAAACTCCACACCCAAAAAACAAATAATTCAATGAAGAAATGGGCAGAAAACATGAATAGACACTTCTCTAAAGAAGACATCCAGATGGCCATCAGGCACATGAAAAGATGCTCAACATCGCTCCTCATCAGGGAAATACAAATCAAAACCACACTCAGATATCACCTCACGCCAGTCAGAGTGGCCAAAATGAACAAATCAGGAGACTATAGATGCTGGAGAGGATGTGGAGAAACGGGAACCCTCTTGCACTGTTGGTGGGAATGCAAACTGGTGCAGCCACTCTGGAAAACAGTGTGGAGGTTCCTCAAAAAATTAAAAATAGACCTACCCTATGACCCAGCAGTAGCACGGCTAGGAATTTACCCAAGGGATACAGGAGTACTGATGTATAGGGGCACTTGTACCCCAATGTTTATAGCAGCACTATCAACAATAGCCAAATTATGGAAAGAGCCTAAATGTCCATCAACTGATGAATGGATAAAGAAATTGTGGTTTATATACACAATGGAGTACTACGTGGCAATGAGAAAGAATGAAATCTGGCCCTTTGTAGCAACGTGGATGGAACTGGAGAGTGTTATGCTAAGTGAAATAAGCCATACAGAGAAAGACAGATACCGTATGTGTTCACTCTTATGTGGATCCTGAGAAACTTAACAGGAACCCATGGGGGAGTGGAAGGAAAAAAAAGAGGTTAGAGTGGGAGAGAGCCAAAGCATAAGAGACTCTTAAAAACTGAGAACAAACTGAGGGTTGATGGGGGGTGGGAGGGAGAGGAGGGTAGGTAATGGGTATTGAAGACGGCATCTTTTGGGATGAGCATTGGGTGTTGTATGGAAACTAATTTGACAATAAATTTCATATATTAAAAAAAACCAAAAAACAAAAAACAAAACAAAACAAAACAAAAAAACAAAAAACCCATCAATACCTTGTAATATATCTACCAAAAAATGTCCAAGATTTTTTTACAGAAAAAAGATAAAGCATTATTGAGTAAAGGAACTGTCTAAATAAATGAAGAGAGGTACTGTGTTCATAGATTGGAAGACTCAATATTACAAAGATATTCTCCAAAATGATCTACATAGTAAATTTAATTCCAATCAGATTACAACTTGATGAAGTAATTCTAAATTTTATTTGAACATGCAAAGTGCAAAGAACAGTCAAGATTCTTTTGATGAAGAACAAATTGGGAGACTTTACTCTACTGGATAGGAAAACTAGTAGAATTCTACTAGACTAGTGTCCAGAACAGACTGGACTAGTGTAGCATTTGTGCAAGGTAAACAAATGAATGGAGTTGTACAGAGAGCTCAGAAACTAACTTGTGTATATGGACATTTGTTTTATTGTAGTGGTTGTCTTCATTTGCCTCTGCACATTACTCCCTGCTCTATTCCCTAAAAGACTGTCCTCTACAGAAAGAAGTAAAATCTGTTGTATTTATTAAGAGAATGTCTAACAGATTTTGGGATGAATTAGTGAAAGGCACATGGGCATACACACCCTCATACAGCAAATAAAACCCATATAATTCATTTGTTTATTCTTCACTCAATAAGCATTTACAGAACACAATTATTTGCCAGGTACTTTTCTGGGTGCTGGGAATCCATCAGTGAACCAAACAGATAAAAATCATTTGCCTTCATGAGGCTTCTATTTCTTGTGAACCTAGGCAATGAGCAAAATAAATTGCACACACACACACACACACACACACACACACACACACACACACACACGTTCGTACATACACATAACACACACATATGGTGAAATGTAGAGAAGAAAAGAGTAAAGAAGGGGTTAAGTAATATTGAGGGGTTAAATAAAATATTAAACAGAAAGGCTTCAAACCGGAATGCCTTTTGAGTAAGGACCTGGGGAAATGAGGTGATAAAGGCAGCAATGTAGCTAACTGGGGAAGATTGAACACAGACCAAGGAGCAAGTGCTTGAGGTAAGAATGTATCTGCTGTTCCTGAGAAAAGAAAAAGAGGGAAAAAGAGAGTAAAAAAGACAAGATGAGAGAGACTGTGAAGGACTAGATCATGCGGGTTATCAAAAGGATTTTGGCTTATCCTCTGAGTGGGAATGGAAGCCATTAAAAGGATTAAAGCAGAAAAGCAGCACAATGTGACTTTTTTAACAGGATCAGCCAGGCTGCTGCATTGAGAATAGTCTGAGGGGACAAGGGCAGAAGCAGGGCCGTCAGTCAGGAGATTACTGCAATGAACCTAGTGAGAGTTAATGTGGCTTGGTCCAGAGAAAGCAGTGGAGGTGGTGAGAAGTTATCCGATTTTGAAGATAAAACAACAGGATTTTCTAGCAGATTAAATGATAGAGAGGAATCAAAGTTGATTCCAGTATTTTTGGCTTGAGTTAATGGAAAGGTGGGATTTCTATTAACCCTCATATCTACATGTAGGAGAAGGCAATGGGCTATGGGACAGATCAAGAACTCAGTTTTTTGTACATTACATGTGAGATCCAAATGGGGATGTCTCATAGCCAATTAGGTATGAGTATGGAAATCAGGGGAAAGAGCCAGGCTAGAGATACAAATGACCAATTCCTGGGGTGGGGGCAGGGGGGAAGAGAATGTAATCACAGCATACCACATAGTTCAGCTGTAAACCAAGTTTACACAATAATGACACAGACATGAATAATTACCTCCACAAATTTATGATAGAGCTAATGTTAGAAGATGGGGAAGAGTCTGTGGCTGTAGTGAACTTAGGAGCTATGTCCTCATCTTCTGCAATAAAATTCAATAAAGCTAAAACTAAAAATAAAGCATTTAAAAATATATGGAGGTATATTTTAAAAGAAACAGTTAAAGTAGCTGAAAGTATTTGCTTCTGCAGAGTGGGAATTGGGATAAGAGGTATAAACATAAAAATGATGACATAATTGGTATTTAAAGGCCCTGAGGTCACAGTACAGTTGATGGGAGCTGAGTTCAAGTCTCAGCACCTCATTTACTATTATGCAACCTTAACCAAACTACTTAATCTCTCAGTGTCTCAGTTCTCTATTCTCAGTCTCCTCAACTGGAGACTGAGACTACTGAAATTAGTGTCTAAAACACAGGGTTGTTAAAAAGATTAAATGAGAAAACATTTGTGTGTGGTCAGTACTGAATATGGGGCATCTGTTACCGCCTCTGCATTGATTACATGTTTCTCACTCTCACTGGTCAGTGTATTCTTCAGGGGAAGTCCCCTCACCCACCTGTCCCAGTGGCTGATTTTAGGAGTAGCTTGGTCAGTGTTTCCTGAATTAATGAACTGATGCACAAATGAAGAGGAGTGCAAGGGTCCTGGGACAGTTGCTACAGCCTCAGTAGCCTAGCCTCCTAGGACCTTTGGATCAAATTTCCAGTGAGGCACCACACTATGGTACATGCGATTGCTACAACCCCTTATATTCTCCAGCACTACTGACTCCCTGAGAAATCCTATTACAGAGTCTTTTTCTCTTTTTTTTAAACGTTTATTTATTTATTTTGAGAGAGCAAGTGTGCACACACATGTGAGTGCATGAGGAGGACAGGCAGAGAGAGAGGGAAACAGAGAATCCCAAGCAGGCTCTGCGCTGTCAACACAGAGTCCGACAAAGGGGCTTGATCTCATGAATGGTGAGATCATGACCTGAGCCAAAATCAAGAGTGGGATGTTTAACCAACTGAGCCACCTAGGTACTTCCAGAGTCTCTTTCAAAAACAAACCCCCCTGTGAGATACAGCAGCAAGAAATCGTTATTTAGCAAGTGGAGAGGAAATCCTAGTTGCAATATTTTTCTTACGTGTCATTAATCCACAAGTGTAATAAATACATTGATGGCCCAAACCTGCCTCACCTGTAACAGGGAAGCTGTTAATGATTTGATCATCCTGTTTTCTCAGAAACTCCAACTGTATTCCTGATACTTGCCACAGACATGATAAAATTGGCAAAAACACCCTTTTCCAGTGACAGATCCTACCAATAATTAGCGATGCACTGTTAAAGTAACTGTTGATTGCACTTTATTTATAGATATTAACATGATTAATTGCACTGGCAGTGTGCCTGGAGGATGACACTTTCTGAGTGGTACTGGGGCACAAGTGAACCCAGCAGCCCTCCCAGGGTGCTGGAAGGGATTGTGGTCAGCCCACTCCTTTTCCTTTTCTGACTCACTCCCTCAGATGACTCTGGGTCACATTCCATAGGACTGAGCCGACATTAGACAGCATTTACTTGGACTAGTGATATGCTTGCACGTGTGTAAAGCACTTCATGGTTGACTAAAACATTCAGTATCCCAATCTTACCTGATCTTATCCAGCTCCCTGGTTTACAGTGCTGACTCCAACATTTATGTCTCCATCCCAGGCTCTTCCCTGCATTATGGACTCATCCAGATGCTTTCTTTAGAGGTCCGTTGTCTAATAGGCATCCCCACCTTGACAGTTCACAAACAGGGCTGACTTCCCACCCCAGCCTTCCCACCCAAGTCGTCTTCAGCTCAGTTTGGTAAAAACATCCTCCAGAAGCTCACAATCTGGTAGTCAGCATATCTAAATTCCTCCTCTTCTCTCACCCTCCCACATCTGCAAGTCATGTTATCTCTCCCTCCCAGAATATCTAGAGTCTGTCCAATTTTCTCCTTCTCTGTACATGTCCCTTTTCCAGAATATTGTCGCCTCGCTCATGTGAACTACTGAAGAACAGCGAGGGCACAAGGAGAGGCGAGTCCATGAGGCTCTGTGCCCAGAGCACATGTCTCTGCATGGCTCACAGATGCCCTGCTGCTTGCTTACATATCCTCATGTCCCCATTGCAACAAGATTCTGAGTCTGGGACTCCCAGTGTGGTCTGGTGCACTGGTGAGTACTCAGACAGAGCTTCAGGAAAGGACTGGCCCCATGAGGGGAGAGGACACTGCAGTTCCCCACCTCCCCCCATGATTGGCATTGGTGCTTTCCCTCAAAGGCTTCTAGAGTATGACCTAGTGGCTGGGGAGCTCCCATCATGCCTCCACCACACAGGAAGAGGCTGTACCTTACTGATGCAATGGCAGATAGGATCGATAATAACACACAAGGGAAAACTTGATGAGAACAATGATAATAGCTCACTCTCAGCAACCTCTCTTCCTGTAAAAAAGAGGTAGATTTGGCTTGTCTCGAGTGACACGATGGCTGAGATTTGAGTCTTTCATATTTCAAAACACTACCTACACAGCCAGGAAGATGTGGTGATGTGGCAGACACTCTCTTCTGTGAAATACTTACTAGGTGCTCAGCTTTTCTCAGCACTAGAGGATGAAAGAAAAGCTTGGTGACTGGTCTGTGCTCTGTAGGAACTGCCCGCCTAGGATGACAGGCAGAGTGTCACCATGGGCAGAGGCTGGGTCCTCACTGGCAGAGAGGGAAACCATAGCCCAGAAGAGAGTTGAGCCCTTTTCTGGGAAAAGTAAACTTGGTGTTTATCTCAGGCATGTTATTGGGGTTGATTATTTTAAAAGTATGGTTTTGGAGGCCCTAAAATTTCAATGAGTCTTCATGGGTACATTAAACATGGGGGGTAGTAGATTAACATCACTTCCTTCTTTGATTTGGGCTACTTGACCCCTATTATCAGGGCCCCTTGGTAGGCACAGTAAATGTGGACCTGAACACAGCATCTGGTGAGGTCTGTCCTGATCCCCTGGTATATGATCTGCATAACTTTAGGCTGGATGATAGTAAAACAAGGTGAATTCACTTGTAGTTGGACAATCAACCATAACAAAGGGTGCTGCTTAATGATTCAACACTGGGGTATTATCCAGTTCTATTATTGTGTCAATAATTTAGAAGAAGACCTAGAATTTGGGTGTGACATGATTGGCATAATAAGTACACTGGAGCCCAGAATCAAGATTCCTAAAAATCCTGATAGGTGAGACGGATAAAGCCTAACAATATAAATTGATTAAGATAAGTTATTTGAGGGCCTACCCAGTCAATGATGCCACCTCTTAAGTAGATGCAACCTAATTAGGTGAAAATAAAAGTCTTTATGGTTTAATCATATTTCGAATCAAAATGTGATACAGTTACCAGAAACTAATTTTGTTTTGGGCTGCATCAATAGAGGTATAGTCTAGAAAGGGAGGGTGTATACCAGCCACCACACACCCAAAACATTAGTTCTGTTCTGGGCATCTCAATTTTAGAGATATGTAATCATCTAGAAGATGGTGAGAAGTGCAACCAGATGGGAGAGGGTCAGGATTATAGACGGAACAATAAAGAGCTATGAAGCTCTAAGGAAGAGATTCAAGAAAGGTTCTTGTCAGCACATATTTGAAGTGGTGTCACATAGAAGAAGGACTGTACTTGTTCTTAATGGTTCCAAGGATTAGAACTAGGACCAAGAAGGGGAAGCCATGGGAAGATGTAGAACATTCTTTTCTATCACAATACAAAACCACAGTCTGCTCGTCTCTGAAAGTGGGAAATTCCCTTCCTGTTGGGCTGCTTTCTCTGCTCTAGAGAAGAATGGAATATCAAGAGGAGGGTTAAACAAAAGCAAAGCCTTTCCCAGCCCTGATATCCTGCAATTCCCTGATCTCAGAGATTAACTGATAGGCAAGAGAGACAATAAAGTTTTGGAGCAAGACAATTGTGTTATCAGAAGCGTGATTAAGGATATCGGATTTGGTGGAGTGTGCAACTGCATTTGAGGGAAAGATCTGGAGACTGGGAGGTCAGAGCAGTGATGGAGGTTGACTGATAAAGTTTACTTGTGCATTTTAGGAACACGCATGCTTTAAAGGGGGACATGGGAAGGAGGAGGTGAATTCCAAGCCATGGTGCATCTAACACAGGAATATTGAGTGCTGGGGTCTCCCTGAACCTTCTTCTTCTTCTTTTTTTTAATGTTTATTTATTTTTGAGAGAGAGAGAGAGAGAGAGAGAGAGAGAGAGAGAGAGAGAGAGAGAGAAAGCACCAAAGCACAAACAGGGGAGGAGCTGAGAGAGAGGGAGACACAGAATCCGAAACAGGCTCCAGGCTCTAAGCTGTCAGCACAGAGCCCAACATGGGGCTCGAACTCACAAACTGTGAGATCATGACCTGAGCCGAAGCTGGACACTCAACCGACTGAGCTACCCAGGTGCCCCTCCCTGAACCTTATTATTATTTCTCAACACGCTTTTCTAATAGATTCTTCGAGATTTGCACATGATTTTTTTTAATGTACCTATTTTCCCAGGGAGCATGTCTAATCAAAGACTGTTGTCTGTAAAAACAAAGCAGATTTCAGAAGTTAAAGGGCTACAGAAAAGGCTTTAGTATTGAATTTGAATGCAAAATAATTTATTCTGAAGTCTTTTTATAGATCTATCAATTTTCAATGGGAATAAAGACCCAGAAGTAATTGGAGATGAAAATTTGTTGTTATTTAAAGCACAAATATCATTTGGGACTGTCAGAGCATCCTTAGAAGCTTGGGCATTGTATGATGGCTCTGGCTGCTATGACGTGTACCACTGGCTTTTGGAGAAAAGAAAACACTGAGATGAGTTAGAGATAATTATGAATTTATCTTGCACTCTAAACATCCTTGTCATCCAGAAAAGGTCTATCAAAACTGAGAATTCACATTTACTGGAGATGGGAGAATGAGATTCTTTCATAGAAATGCCCTCTAAAGAGAAGCATAGCAGTAAGTGAATGAAACAACCAACATGCTCAGTGATAGGAGCAGTCATCAAGAGAAACACATTATTTTTATTCTACCATGGATGGAGACCTGCTCCAAAGAAAATCACAGGACATAGGCTGTTTTTAACCTTTACACTGGAGACAACCACTAGGCATCCCACTTCTCTTCCATTCCCATCAATTGTGCCTCCACCCCTACTACCATGTAACTCTTAGAGTTTAGTACGTGGGTCACCAAGTCGCTTCATCCAACCTCCAAAGTGTGTCTTGATTGCTTAAATTCCTTGCTTAAATCCTTGGGTTAAGAGTGAACCTCTTAGCATATCCTATAAATGATCTTCTGTTATTTCCCCTAACATGTTCAATTCCCCAATCAGTCTGAACTATTCTTAACTCCCTACACATACCTTACCCTTGCATTCCTTTTGTGTGCTGTTTCTTCTTCCTGAATGACTGCTCACTTCTCTGCTGGTGAAATGTTCTTTTGTGTCTTTGAAGACCCAGCTTGCAAGTAATCCCTACTGTGCAAACTTCAGGTCTCTCCAGCCCTGTGCTCTCCGCTCAGGAAGCCCTTTGTCCATATTTCTATTACCACAAGAAATTAGAGATATTTGTGTTAGATTGTGAGATGCTGAAAGCAAGAGCTATATCTTCTTCCTCTTAGCATTTTAGCCAGGGCCCCAGACATTTGACAGAACAGAACTCTAGGTCAGAAAGGTTAAGTAACCTGCCCAAGGTCACACAGCTAGGTAGTGCTGGAGCCCCAGTCAGGCAGACTGACCGCAGACTATAGTGCTCCCAAGTGGAGAGCTCTTGCCTAGCCCAGGAGAATCTTAGAGGATGGTAAAGGGAAGTTGGCCAGATTATTTTTTCTTGTGTGGTGGAGAGAGATGAGGAAGCATGTGGGGAGCTGAACTGGGAAACATTAGTCTCCGGATCCTTCCCTTTACCACACAAGGTCTTCATCCTCAGGGCTCACTTTCACCTTTTATCAGCAAGGACTCACTTCTGCCTTGGCAGCTAGTGGAGAAGAGAAGAAAGAAAAGCAAGAGAAGCAACCTTGACGGAATCCTATTTGAGAACTAGGGCAAATGGGGCTTTAGCAAAAGAGGATCTGCCTCTCCTTCACATACAAGCATCAGACCATTTCCCTCCATATCCACTAAAGTCTCCTAATACTCTTTCGGGAAATAGAGATGTCGTTACAATAAAGGGAAGTGTAGGCATAATTACGAAGCATTTCAGATATACTTCCAATAAAGACAATAATAATCATCTCTCTCATTAAAAATTAAATGAACTAATATATGTAAAACATTTAGCACGATGTCTGAAATATGTGGTAATGCATTATACATGTCACTCCCACACTGCTCAAAGCAGTGCAAGGCACAGAGGAGGTCTCTAACTCTCAGGTGCAATGTATCAGTGAATGAGTGTCAATCTCTACAGGAAGGGAATGAGAGACTGATCAGGGAAAGCACAGAGCAGAAACTCCTCTCCAACAGCTCGTCCCACATTTGAAAACACTCTTACATCTTGATCTACTAGCTGGATAAAGGAGACACACAGATGCTGCAAGAATTTCCTAGGCTATGAAAAGAATCATACAGGAAAGAAAACAAACTATCCCTGCAAAATTGTACAGTCCTAGGAGCTACATAAGGTTATCAGATACCATCAGAGAGGTTGAACAACCTGCCTGAGGTCACAAAGTGCACCAGTGTCATGAATAGGTCTGAAGATCCATTCTACTTCCCTGTGCTCTCTGTGACCCCAAGTCTTCATTCCAGGGTGGTGACTTTCAGGAGGTGTCAAACTATCCTATTAAGAGTTTGAGAACAAACATCCCACTCCAACTCTCACGACTTTTGCGGAGAGTCTAAAGCTTTCTCCACCTAACACCCCAGTTGAGACTCACAGGCATTTTCTAGGAAGAATAACTCAACTGCTACAGAAAGTCTACTTCTTGGTAATGGCCTTAAGCCATTCCATGTGTCGGGGTGTTTTGGGTGACAAACATGGGCACCGAGGTTGCCCTGACCACCTGAGGAATTCCCTGACTCCCTAGAATCATGACAGTCTACGTTATGTAGGAATTCTAGCTTCTCTCTACAAAGGTGTAGTTCTCATCCATCTGGGACAAGAACAAAGGCAGTTATGTAGAAGGCAAGAGAGTCTTGGGAATGTTTAAAAAAAACAGAGAGAGTCTTCACTTTAAATTTATTAATTCATCTATTCAACAAGTATTTGTTGAATATCTACCATGTACCAGGCACTATACTAGGTACTGGGAATACAAAGGGGGAAAAAGGGTAAGAATTCTTGCTGTAATAGAACTGCCATTGCAGTTGATACTCTAGAACTCAGACAACAAACAAATATAAAAAGTAAACTATATATTGTACATTAAATGGTAAAAAAAAATGTCAAAATTATAGTCAGACAGAGGAGATGGTGGAAGGAAATGCAATTTTTTAAATTTATTTTTTTTAATTTTTGAGAAAGAGAGAGTGTGAGCAGGGAAGGGGCAGAGAGAGAGAAAGAATCTCAAGCAGGTTCTGCACTGTCAGTGCAGAGCCTGAGGTGGGGCTTGAACTCATCAAACTGTGAGATCATGACCTGAGACAAAATCAAGGGTCAGTTGCTTAACCAACTGAGCCACCCAGGTGCCCCAGGAAATGCAATTTTAAATAAGATGGTCGGGGAAGACCTCAGAGATGATGACATTAAAAAGAAGACATGGGTGCCTGGCTGTCTCAGTTGGCTGAGCATCCAACTCTTGATTTCAGTTCAGGTCATGATCCCAGGGTGATGGGATCAACCTGTGCATTGGGCTCTGCACTGAGCGTAGAGCTGATTAAGATTTTCTCTCTTTCCCTCTGCTCCTCTCTCCCATGCTCTCTCTCTCTCTCCAAAAACAAAACAAAACAAAACAAAACAAAACAAAACAAAATTATATTAAATTAAAATAAATAAAAGAAGACCTGAAGGAAGGGAGGAAGCAAAAGTGCAGAAGTGGCTCAGGCAGATAAAATGACCCTGAGGCAGCAGTGTGTCAACATTGGAAGGAGCCTCCAGTGTAGCTGTAGTGGAGAAAATATTTGGAAAAGGACTGGATATGCAGTCTGAGATAATGGGGCACAGGGTACAAATTCTGGAGGATTTTGGCTCATATTCTGATAAAACTAGGAGTCATCAGAAGATCTGGGGCAAAGAAGTGACAGGAATCAGCCAAAAATTTAAGAGGGATCATTCTAGCTTTTGTGTAGAGAACTGCATGAGGCAGGGAGGCAAAATAGGATCACGATAACTAACTACGAGGCCATTGCAATAAATCAGCAACTTATGCTATTCAAGCTTCCATTGTTTTTTTAGCTAATTTCCCAAGATTATCTGGATTTTATAAGGTGTTCTTAGTCATTAACAAGTGGCTTAATTGGTTATTGAATTCGTCATTGCTTTTGTTGTAAACAGGTTTCTGCTACTCATCTCATCAGATTCTGCGGGGTATGATAGGACATTCCTTTTGGTTAGGAAGATTCATGATAGAGGCCCCAGGAATTCTGCAATATCAAAACGTAACCCTCTAGGATAATCTAGAAAAATGTAAAAAGAGCCTTGAAAAATGTTCATCAGGAAAACTTCCCCAACACCAGGTGCCCCAGTCACATCACACCTAATGCAGGCATCTCCCTCTAGGGTCTCCAAAAGAAAAGATGTGAAGGCCTCCCCAGCCTCTAGTGCTTCCAGACATCTGCGAGGAGAGAGTTCAAGTATTAGGTTAAATTATGTGAAACTTCCACTTTTATAGGTAAAAAGTGATGGACAATATATTAGCAATTTTACATAGTTCAATCTCTTTCATGGTTCAGAGTCAGTGGGAGCTGACTCTAAATGTTCTGAGCTAGCTGCAGCCCTAAATGTTCTCACAAATGCCCTCAGACTTAGTACATGAGAAACTGTTCCAAAATAAAATGCAAGCCTCAACAGCTCAGGTCAGCCTACACAAAAGATGCTGACAACGTCTGTACCTGAAGCAATCAGACCAAAGCAGGTAAATGGGGGCTTGGAAACATCTGGAACTCAGCACTGGACAGTAACAATCTGGGAAGAGGAGGTGTGAGCTTAAGGAGATCACCCAAGGGTAAAACAGGTAAGGGAATAGGAATGAAAAGGTGACATATGCAATTGATTTATTTAAAAATGTATTCCAGGGGCACCTGGGTGGCTCAGTTGGTTGAGCCTCCAACTTCAGATCAGGTCATAATCTCATAGTTCATGGGTTTGAGCACTGCATCGGGCTCTGTGCTAACAGCTCAGAGCCTAGAGTCTGCTCCAGATTCTATGTCTCTTTCTCTCTCTCTCTGCTCCTCTGCTGTTCATGTTCTGTTCTCTCTCTCTCTCTCTCTCTCAAAAATAAATAAACAACAACAAAAATACATATTCCAGAGGAAAATAGTAACAACTCTTATATTGAGTCTAGTATAACCCTGAAATAATATCTGACAAAGATGCACAAAAGAAACAAACACCTTTACCAAAATAATAACAAACAAGCAAACAAACCTACAGGTCAATTTTTATATGAATATAGTTGAAAAATCCTATATACTAACAAATAAAACCTATTGGTATTAATAATAACCTTGACCAAGTAGGGTTTATTCTAAGATACATGGGTGTTTCAAAATTAATAAATACATTAATGGATTAAGTAGGAAACATCTCAACAGAAAAGGTTTTAGATAAAATTCAACATCCATTCCTAATAAAACAATCATGTAACACGGAGAGCAGTATCATTGAATTCAAGATCAGAACAAGAATTCCTGCTATCACTCCCATTATTTGACAGTTTGGGAAGTTCCAACCAATACCATAAAGTAAGAAAAATACATAAAAGGTAAAACTATTACAAAAAAGGAGTAAAAATGATTCTTCACAGAAGCTATGATTGCTTGGTTAGAAACCAAAGATAACCACATGAGTAACTATTGAAACTAATGAAACAGGTGGCTAATTACATGTATGTAAAAACAAAGAACTCCTAGAAATCATAAGTCAGAAGCCAACCCAATAAAAATGGTCAAAAAGCTAAAACATACATTTTATAGATGATACCTGGAAAGCGAGAAAAGCTTGATGTCATTAGTCATAAAGGAGAACCACAATGAAATACTGTCACTGGAATGGCTAAAATAAAGACACCAATATTGTCAGGGACATGAAGGAACTAGAGTTCATACACACTGCTGGTGTGAGTATAAAATAGGACAACGCACTAGAAAACCATTTGCATTTCTTATAAACATCTATCTATCTACCTTACGACCAAAGAATTTTACTCCTAGGTATTTACCCAACAGAAACGAAATGTATCTCTCACAGATTTATACAAGAATGTTCATAACAGCTGTATTCATATTAGCCAAAACAAAAGCAAAGAAAAAAAAAACCCCAAACAACCCAAATGTCCAAAAATAGAAGAATGGATAAACAAATTCTGGTGTGTTCATACACTGTAATATTACTCAGTTTAAAAAAAAAAAAAAGGAACAAACTACAGATATACCCCACCACATGGCTAAATATCAAAAACATTACCTTGAGCAAAAGAATTCCCTCCTACACAAGTTATTAAGTACAAGAACAGGAAACTGTGGTGATGGAAGTCAGAAATTGGCTGCTGTTAGGGTAGGGTGGAGGGTCTGACTGGAACAGGGCATGATGGAACTTTCTGGGATGATGGCAATGTTCTTTACCTTGCTGTGGATGGTGGTTATATGGATGAACACAAATACTAAAACTCATCAAACTGAGCACTTACAATCTATGCATTTTACCAAATGTAAATTATATCTCAATTTAAAAAGTCTTTTCTATATATACCAGTGAAACAGATTTTGGAAGTGAAAAATTTTCCATTCTCAATGGCAGCAAAAATATGAAGTACACAGGAAAAATCTTAAAAAGATATGTAATGAATCCAGATAAAGAAATTTTACAAAATGGTATTAAATGACTTTTTTTTAAAAAAAAGTTATGAAGTAAATGGAGATATTCTATGTTCCCAGATGGGAATATTTAAATTTATAACTATGTTCATTCATACCAGAATTGTATGTAGACATAAGTAAATCCCACAACAATGTCACAGTTCATTTTTAAGCATCTTTCCAAAATCATATAAAGGATTACTTGCAAGATTACATCGATGAAATACCCAGTCTTCTCACCATTTATTAGAATAAGATGAGACATCTGTCTTACTAGAAGTAAAATGTATTATTAAAAGGCTGTCATTCTAATATCAGTATACTGCTACCAAAAAAAAGTGAAGATGAGTGGGGAAAACCCATAAAGTACAAAAATAGACCAACTATATATGCAGACCAGCACTTGGGTACATAATTATCTCATTAAAATACAAGGGATACTCATGCACAAAACTCGAGAAACATACTTGGATATTTTTATAAAGGAGTTTCTATTCTCTAAGAACTACAGATTTTATTAAAACCCTTACCACATATTACTTTGATAGCACAATTTTTAACAGTATGTTCCCAACATTCTCTTTCATTCACAATAGATCGCAGAATCAATAGGCTAAGTGGAAGAGAGCATCTGTTTGAAGATAATAGTCAATTGCTTTCAAATTCTCACTACTTCCATATTTATCCCATTTTATTACATTTTTGAGGGTCATACTTTATGATTAATATCAGCATTTTTCAATTTCCCATCTTTGTGTGTGCGTGTGTGTGCACGTGCATGTGTGTTTGAATAGGGTGTAGGTTGTTGTCTTATTGTTTTAATTGCTTTGTTAAGAAATAATTTACATCCCATAAAGTTCACCTGTTTTAAGTGTAAAGCCCAACGAATTTTAGTACATTTACAGAATCTATAAACATCACCACGATCTTGGGTAGCCTGGGTGGCTCAATCGATTAAGTGTCTGACTCCAGCTCAGGTCATGAACTCACGGTTCATGAGTTTGAGCCCTGCGTCAGGTTCTGTGCTGATAGCTGGCAACCTGGAGCCTGTTTTGGATTCTGTGTCTCCCTCTCTCTCCACCCGCCCCCGCTCACACTCTGTCTCTTTCTCTTTCAAAAATAAATAAAAATTTAAAATATTAAAACAATAACAACAAAAACATCATCACAATCTAATTTTAGGACATTTCTATTATTCTAAAAAAGAAACCTCATGCCTATCTAGTCTCTCCTCATAACCTCCCTAGCCCTAGACAACCACTAATCTACTTTGAACCTCTACAGATTTGCCTTTTCTGGACATTACATACTAATGGAATTCCATATTAATGGAATCATACAATCTATGTTCTACTGTGTCTGGCTTCAGAATAAGGGCAAGATGAGACTCAATTTTTAGACAATTATGTAAATACCACTAATCAAATGAAGATGAAAATCCTGCTGACACCGATCTGTTTCAGCAATGCCACTTAAAATAGTTTTCAAGAGCTTTATCAGCTGATGTATTAAATGTTAAATTTGGGTTACAAAAGGTGGTTTAGTGATGTGAATGTATAAGGCTCAAATGTGCAGACTGCACAAAAATTAAAAATATGAGTATTTGTTATGTGACAAATTGGCAGGTTAGGAAATGTTGGCTCAATCAGGGGTTGAATCTTTCAATCTTGGTTGAAAAACCAATTATTTGGAAAAATTAGTTAAGATCACTAGCCTACACGTATGCCAGATTCATTCCAAATGGATTTGAGTTTCAAAGTAGAGAGTGCAGTTTAGACTGCAGCCTCTGGAGTCAGACGAGCTGGGCTTGATTCCAGGCTCTGCCACTCACTAGGTAACCTTGAACAAGTCACTTCACCTCTCTGTATCTCAGCTTCTTCATTTGTAAAATAAGTTATAATAATAGCATATGCCTCATAGGGTTTCTGTGATGAATAGAGAAGATGGCATGTGTGAAGCTCTTTGGACACAGGCTGGCAAATGGTTAAGTGCTCCGTAAATGTTATTCCCGAATGTTGCTGTGGTTGTTGACATAGGTGATTTTTGTAATTTCAGGAATGAGGGTGGAGATGGGAGGGACTTTCTAAGCATAACTCCAAAGGCAGAATTCCCTTTCTTTCTTTTGTTATTTTGAGAGAGAGAGAGAATGCCTGCAGGTGAGCAGGAGAGGCGCAGAGGGAAAGAGAGAATCTTAAGCAGGCTCCAGGCCCAGTGCTGAGCCCAACACAGGGTTCAATCCCATAACCCTGGGATCATGACCCGAGCCAAAAGCAAAAGTTGAACACTCAACCAACTGAGCCACCCAGGGACTGCTGAATTTTCAACAGAAGAACATTATGTATGTGAATACATAAACATTTAATAGGGTCAAAGAGCAAACAAAGACTGACATCTTTTTTTTCAAAGAGATCTTAAAAGTTACTAAGAAAAAACAAAAGTAAACCCCAATACAAAAACTAATAAAAGAAACAGACAAGTCACAAAAGAAGAAAAAGAAAAAACAAATGGTCAATAAATGTATACACTGATGTTTATCTTCATCAATATTATAAGAAACACAATTATATCAAAATTATATCAAAAAATCATGCTGTATTTTGCTTGCTACATTAGAAAATAATACAATTATGATAAGAGAAAACCTGGGAGCCCTACACAAACTGAAATAATAACTACAACAACCAGAAAAGGCAAACATCAAAACAGGTGAGAGAAATCCTCTGAAAATGTCAATAAGGAGAAAGCAATGAAAACCAAAAGCCCATTAAGGCTGGATACTCAGCAAGAAAAGTAAAATTAGCTCATTCATTCATTTATTTAAAAAACAACAACAACAAAAGTTGTCACCCACGAGATGTCAAGCACGGCACGAGGTGCTAGAATTTGGGGTTGGCAAATTCTAGCTAGAGTCCCCAGACCCTAAGGAGTTCCCCATCCCATTTGCTCGGAAGTGCAAATAAATTACAACCAACAATTAAACATAATGTTGTCACATAACCAGAACATGGTATACTATAAAATCTTAAAAATATTTTTAGGCTTGCAAAGACAGAAAATGAGAAATGTGATTTTTTTTTCTTTTTTGGCTGAGAAAAAAAAACTTGAAAACGTGCTTTTCCCTATGAAATGGGAGGAGAATAAAGGATGTACTTTTTAGACTGGGGTGTCTGTTTTCCTGACACGTCATCTGTTCCCATTCTCCCAACCCCATCTGGAGGGTTTCTAAGTTCTTTCTTCAGTTTTTCTTCTCTCCACAATCCTGAAGACAAAAAAATGCATACACTCCATCATCACAGCTTTCCATGTCATTGGAAATGGAAAGGTTACTGCAGGGTCTCACTACCCAAGGGACAGAGGGGGGCTGAGAGTGGGGTGGGCCTGGGAGGAGGGAGCCTGGGTGCCTCTAAGGCATACTCACTCAGATACCCCCAGACACAAAGCAAGGGCTGCTAGCAATCCAGAAAACCTGTTCCGGGAGGCAAATCTTCACTGTCCGGATAGAAGGTTCAGTTTAGGACAGATCTTTTTTCTTCCCTTTCTCCCGCTAGCATTTGCTCCCTCATCCATCTGTCACAGCTGCAGAGTTCCCCAGCCATGAAGGAATCTGACCCCAAATTCTATTTTAGTCCAAGTGATGCCTTACATTTAACAGAAATAAATGTAACCACCGAGACGACAAACCCTGCTCATACAGGTTAGAGTTTTCAACTGGGTCACGAACGATCTTAAATATCCATATGAAGGGTAAGCAGGCCAGTGAAGGGATAGCAGAGAACTTCCAACAAGCCAGGGAGAACTGGAGTGGGTCATTTTGTCTTTGCCATGCTGTCTGATGTTTCAAATTAAAGTGTCAGTTGAAAGGCAAACAGATCAGGGGTTCAATCCCAGCTCTGCTATCCACTAGCTGGATGAGTTTGGGCAAATTATCGAACATTTGTTTCCACATCTCTAGAGTGAAAGTAATAGCACTTGACTGGGTTTTGGGGATTATTAGAAATAACGCATGTCCCTGACACTAGAAATTTCAAAGAACATAAGCTATCATTTGCTGGTCAATCAGGCTTCCTACTGTTCCTCAAAACTCTGAACATTATCTGTATCTCAGTATCAGCAAATGACTTTGTTTCTTACTTCATGGAGAAATCGGAAGTCATTGGACCAGAAGTCCCCGAGCTTGTTCACTCAACATCCTTACAAAGACCTCTGTGTCTTTATCCTCCTTTCTGCATCAGAAGACGCGTTCCTCATCTGATCAGGTGGGGGTAATATTCCACCCCACTAAGCCCGCTTAGAAACTTAATGATTATCTCTGCTCTTCTCATTTTTCACCCTTTTCTTCTCCAATGCAGCCTATGCGTCAGCGTTTAAACATACTCTCTAAATTTTTAAATAAATCTCTCCCTTGAAAACATGGCCCTCTTCCCAGCTACTGCCTGCCACTTTCTTGTCTGGCCCAACTTCTCCAAAGGGTGGTTTAGACAAAATAGCTCTAATTCCTTACCTGCCACTCAGTCTTCAACCCACCTTTACTTGGCTTATGCTGCCAGCGGTCTATCCAAACTGCTCTCACAGGGTACCCCCCACATGTTGCCAAATATAGTGGATATCTCTCCGTCTTCATTTTGACCTCTCAGAGGGCACTTGCCCTAAATGTTCACACATCCTTTGTGAACGTATTCACTTCCCCTGGATCTGACAACATTAGATTCTCCTGCTTTTCTTCCTTTTTTCTGACTCTACTGTTTTAGTTTCCCTTGAGAAGGTTTCTACTCCATTAGACCTTTAAATGTAGAAAGCCTCCATGGTGTGGTACCAGGAATTGCTTTCTTTTCCCTCTAGTTCATCTGAGATGATCCCTTTCCATGTCTTCAATATGCTCAGGCCAGCCATGCCTTTCAGTTTTAAACCCATACATCTAATAGCCTATCCAACATATCCACTTGGATGGCCCATAGACACCTCCCATTCACTACGTAAAAAACTAAATTCAGACCTTCTCCTCTAAACCTATTTCTAGTATTCTCCATTCCAATAAATGGTATCACCATTCACCTAGATGCTAATGTGATGCTAATGTGAAAAAACTTAGGATCATCATTTTCCTTGTAAGATTTCCTGGTGTTAACAGTACTCAATTTGTACCAGGTGGATGAGTCAGGAGAATTTAGGTTAGTTGTTTTCTTACTAATTTCTCTATCTAGTTCTGTGAAATCACTCAGAAATAGTAGCAAGAGTGGATTCCAGGAGGCCCATTAGGAGACTATGCAGAGAAATGATAATAGCTTGGGCCAAGGTAGTAGCAATGAAGATTCAAGCTAAATGTAGAAACTGAGATTTACAGAAACTGGTGATTGATGGAACGTGTGAGAAGAACAAAAGGTACAAGGGAGACATTCTGAGTGCCGAATATACGTAACAGGTGCAAAAAAGGTATAGTGGACAACAAAAATAGAGGTCAATTCAATAAACAACAACAAGAAAAAAGAGGAGCCAAAAAATATCAACCATATTAACCAGAAAGTGAAAAATAGTAAGACAGTAAAAGAAATCTAAATATGTATAATTAATGGCAACATATATAGATGGATTAAATTTTCAAGTAAAATTGAGTTCTATGCTATTTATAAGAAACATCCCTAAAATGTAACAACATATTAATGTTGAAAGTGAAGAAATGAAAACTATATGTGAGGTAAATAAATAGTAACCAAAAGTTCACATAATATTGGGCAAAGGATCTTTAGGGTGAAAAACACTATAGGGATAAAATAGTATGGTATATTTGGCTGATTTTTCTGCCAAATGTTCAATATCTCCATTTCCTGACTGATGGAACCCCAATTTTGTTTGAGGCAGCAATGGGCCCAGTTAAAAATACCCAATTTTCTGGACTCTTTTGCAGTGAGGGATGATCATGACCATTTCTGGCTGAAAATATATAGGTGGAAATCTGCTGGATGGTACTTTTGAGAAGTATCCGATATAAAGGAATAGTCTTAACTGATATTGTCATTCAACTTTCTACCATCTTCTTATATATAATGCTGAGCTGATAACTGTAGGTAGAGCAGGCATTCAGTGACTATGAATCTGCAAGTACAATGTTAAGAATAGTAGAGTAAGAAGTTAGAAGGATCTGGGTCCTTGAAAACTTCCTTAAAGAGGGTGACCAGCCCTGAGTTATTATCAGATTTCTTATTTATTGAGAAAAATGATATTCTGTCACTAAGCCACTCTCATTGGTTTTCCATAACATGCAGCTGATCTCATTTCCAGCGGACATAATGATATAAGGAACGATTCATCATTAAGATATAATGATCCTGAACCAGTGTATATGTGCTAGAGATACCAAATTCACAATCATAGTGGGACATTATAACATAGCTTTTTAAGTAAATGATAACCCAAGCAAATAAATTATGTGAGAATACAGATTATTTGAAAAACACAGTTAATTGGGGCGCCTGGGTGGCTCAGTTGGTTAAGCGTCCGACTTCAGCTCAGGTCATGATCTCACAGTCCTTGAGTTCGAGCCCCATGTCGGGCTCTGTGCTGACAGCTCAGAGCCTGGAGCCTGCTTCGGATTCTGCGTCTCCCCATCTCTCGGCCCCTCCCCTGTTCATGCTCTGCCTCTCTCTGTCTCAAAAATAAATAAAAACATTAAAAAAACCCACACAGTTAACAAGCTTGATCTAAGGGTTATACATGGAAGCTTGAATTCAATAATAGGAGAAAACACATTCTTTTTTATACATAAGCATACATAATCGATTACATTGTTCTTATTATTTTGAGTCGTTATTTGTTAATTAATCTGTGAGATCAATTAAAAATAAGAAAAATGAAGGGCACCTGGGTGGCTCAGTTGGTTAAGTGTCTGACTTTGGCTCAGGTCACGATCTCACAGTTTGTGAGTTCGAGCCCCGCACCGACCTCTGTGCTGACAGCTCAGAGCCTAGATCCTGCTTCAGATTCTGTGTCTCCCTCTCTCTCTGCCCACCCCCTGCTCAAACTCTGTTTCTCTGCCTCTCTGTGTCTCTTCTCAAAAATAAATATTAAAAATTTTTTTTTAAATTAAGAAAAATGGAAGTTTTTATTTTACCTTCACTTAGCTCTTCTCTGATGTTCTTCCTTTCTTTATACAGCTCCAGGTTTTTGACCTGTATTATTTTCCTTCTCTCTAAAGAATTTGTTTTAACCTTTTTTTACAAGACAGGTCTACTGGCAACAAATCCCCTTCAGTTTTTGATTGTTTGAGAGAGTCTTTATTTCTCCTTCACTTTTGAATAATAATTTTGCAGGGTACCAAATTCTTGGTTGCTGGTTTTTGCCTCTCAATACCTTAAATATTTCACTCGACCCTCTTCTTGTTTACACAGTTTCTGAGAAGAAGTCAGATGTAATTCTTATCTTTGTTCCTCTACAGGTTAGGTGTTTTTTCTTTCTGGCTTTCAGGATTTTTTTCTTCATTGTTGATTTTTCTGCAATTTGAAAGTGATATGCCTTGGTGTACTTTTTCAGTATTTATCCCACTTTGTGTTCTCTGAGCTTCCTGGACCTGTGGTTTAGTGTTTAACATTAATTTGGGGAAACTTTTCAGTTATTATTGTTTCAAATATTTATTCTGTTTTTTCTTTCTTCTGATATTCCTGTTTCATGTATGTTATACCTTTTGTACTTGTCCCAAAGCCTTTGAATATTCTGTTCTTTTATTTTTTTTTTCTCAGTATTTGTTCTCTTTGCTTTTCAGTTTTGGAGGTTTCTACCGAGATATCTTCAAGCACAGAAATTCTTTCCTCAGCCTTGCCCGGTCTACTCATAAATCCATCAAAGGAATTCTTTATTCCTGTTACAGTATTTATGTCTATCATTTCTTTTTGGTTATTTCTTACCATTTCCATATTTCTGCTTACTGACCATCTGTTCTCTCATGCTCTGTATTTTATCCATTGGAGCCCTTAGCGTATTAATCATAGTTGTTTTAAATTGTTAGTCTGACAATTCCAACATCCCTTCCATGTCTGGTTCTGATGCTTGCTCTGTCTCCTTAAATTGTGTTTTTTGTCTTTTGGCATATGCCTTGTAATTTTTTATGGATAGATGGACACGATGTACTGGGTAAAAGGAACTGCTGTAAATAGGCCTTTAGTCATGTGGTGCTAGGTGGTGGGGGGAAAGGAAGCAATCTCTAGTCCTATGATTAGGGCTCAGCCTTTTGATGAGGCTGTGCCTCTGGACTGTGAACTTCACAAGTGTTTTTAATTTCTTTTTTCTCCCATCTTTAGGTGGGAGAGAATGGCTAGAGCTGACTGGAGTTGGGTATTTTCTTTCCCCCAGGTCAGTGAGGCTCAGGCTAAACAGTTTCTCCCAAGGGCAGGCCTTGTGAAGTAGAACAGAGTACACTAGCACATTCAGAATGGTTCTTTTTTCCTTCTGCTTGCTGGAAACAGGAAGAGATTTTTCTCTGATATTTACTGTGGAAACCTGGTTGAGCTAGAGGTAAATTTCACAAAATTGTGAAGTTCCATCATGATTAGGTCCCCCTGGAGTTTTTAATTCTCAAAGTTGTCTACACTGAGCCTTTAGCAATTCATCAGGTTTTCCTACCCTGGCACTGGTTCCAAGAGTGGCTCCCACTAGTGAGTCCTTATTCCAGGAAGTTGTTACTCTCTGTCCTTGCCTGTCAGTCTCTCCAGCCTTAGGGATTTGCCATGTGTCCTCACCTCTTTTACAGAGTCTATAAGAGTTGGGTTTTTTTTTCAGTCTGTTCAGCTTTTTACTTGTTAGGAGGGAGAGGCAATTTCCATGCTCCTCACATGAAGAACCAGAAGCCAAAAGTTGAAAATACATTCTTTTTAGGGAACCATTGAACAGTTTATAAGAGCTGACCATGTATAAGGCTGCAAAGCAAGCCTCAGTAAATCCAAAACACCGATATTCTTCAAATCTCTGAGCAAAATGCAATAAGATTATAAATCAATAACAAAAAGCTAAACAGACCCACAAATTTGGGAATTTAAAAATCATACTTCTAAATAATTCACCACTTAAAACAGGGATTATAATGGGAATTAGAAGCTGCTTGGAACTGAATGACTCATAGGATGTAACAAAAAACCACATCAAAAAGTTAGACAAAGTATAACAGACTAACCAAACCAAAAACAAACACAAGACCAAAAAATTAGAGAAAATATCAAAAACAAAGACAAAAGGATCAACAGTACAAAACTCGTTCTTTGAAAAGCTCTAACAAATCAGTTAAATCCTTGACAAAGTAGGTAAACACACACACACACACACACACACACACACACACACACACACACAGAAATAAGGAACAAATAAACTGTGTCAGAAATGTAAAAGAGGCCATAACTATGCCTATGTTAGGAACTTTTAGAAATGTCAGAGAATATTATGATCAACTTAATACCAACTCAATTTGAAAACTTAATGAAACATAAAATTATCTAAAAAATATAATTACTAATATTGGAATCAAGAATGGATAACTTGAAAAAATTATAACCATTAAATCAATCAAATCAGTTACTTAAAACCTACCTCAAAAAGCCCTCTATGACAGATAATTTGACAGGCAAGTTCTACCAAATCTTTAAGAAATCAATATTCTTTATCTTACACAAATTTTTTGAGAGAATATATTTAAAGAAGAAAGTTTCTCCAATTTATTTTGTGAAGCTAGTATAACATTGATCTCTTAAGCAGGCATGGACGGTATAAGAGAGGAAAATAATAGGCCAATTGCCTTTATGAACATAGCTGCAAAAGCAGTAAAGAAATTATAAGAGAGGAAAATAAAGTAATATATGAAGGAAAAAACCATCACAACAAAGTTGGGTTTATCACCAGCATTCAAGGATGATTTAACATTAGATACTATAATACTATAAACCCACCACATAAAATGATGGAAATGGCATATGGAAAACAATGGTATCATTTAGACTCAAAAAAAGCACTAGAATTTAACACTCATTCATGGAAAAGATACTATTGAGCAAACTATGAATCTTTAATCTCATAAAAGTTACCTATCAAACACTCACTGAGACTATCATATTTAATGGTGAAATGCTAGAAACTTCCCTTTAAGAAGAAGACAAGATTCCCTGCTTTCACTGTTTCTGTACAATATTATACAGGAGTACTTAACAGGGCTCCAAATAAGAAAAATAACTGGCAGGAGTAATGAAGAGAAACGAAGTTGTATTTTGTTAAAAATTACAACCTAAAGAGAATCTGAAAACTAATTTAACTAATAACCAAATACAAAAGTTTGCTGGACATAAAATCAATGCTCAAAAAATCCAGAGCATTTTTATTCACTAGCCAAAACAACTGTAATTTAAAAGACAACTTTCACAGTGGCATCAAAAACTATATTGTACTGAGAAACAGATCGGTAAAAATTATTTTAAAACTTTAAGAAGGACATTATTACTGAATGACCAAAAAAGGACTCCTTATATAAAACAGTACTAACCTTATTGTTATTCTTTATCCCTTTGCACACAATTTTTTCTTCTTCATAGTATTGATCACCTCCTAACATATGCATTTTTTGTTTATTGTCTGTTTCCCCTACTAGAATATCAAGTCCTCAAAGCTAGTATTCTTTTTGCTTTTATTCTGCTGCATAAGTCTCTGGAATAATGCCTGGTATACTGTATGTCTCATAAATACTTTTTCAGGGGCACCTGGATGGCTCAGTCAGTTAAAGGTCCAACTCTTGATTTCAGCTCAGGTATGATCTCCCAGTTCGTGAGTATAAGGCCCACATTGGGCTCTGCATCGACAGTGTGGAGCCAGCTTGGGATTCTCTCTTTCCTTCTCTCTCTGCCCACCCCCCCCAACCCCTGGCTCTCTCTTTCTCTCTCAAAATAAATAAATAAATAAATGCACTTAAAAAAACAAAAAACAAAAACAAAAAAACAAAAACAAAACTTCTTCAAGGGTGTCTGGGTGGCTCAGGTTATGATCTCCAGGTTCAGGAATTCGAGCCCCACCTCAGTCTTTGTGCTGACAGCTCAGAGCCTGGAGCCTGTTTCAGATTCTGTGTCTCCCTGTCTCTCTGCACCTCCCCCGCTCATGCTCTATCTGTCTCTCTCTCAAAAATAAACATTAAAAAAATTTAAAAAAAAATACTTCTTCAGTGAATTAATGAACATCTAACCCAATGGAGAAATAAAGTATATAAGGTAGAAAAAAAATCAGTATTATAAATATGTCAATTCTAGTCAAATTAATATATCAATTGAATGCAATTTAAGTAAAAATGTCTACAGTGTTTTTTATGAAGCTGAATAAGCTGATCCTAAAATTCTTCAGGAATAATGAAGGGCTAAAAATAGCCTATCCACATAAGAGGGAGGAGAGGAAAGTTGAGAACAGAATTGGGTAGGAGGAGACTCAACAGTTACGAAAACGCTATAGAAATCAATGAAATATAAACTGATAGAGAAGGGAAGACTGCCCAGCGGAAAAACAACGTATGTATGAGAATCTGTTACATGTCAAAAGTAGACTTCCACACTCACGGGAGCTGACACAAGTGGCTATTAAGATAGATTGATTGTAAAAATAGCTCCAACGCTCCACCCCTCTGTACATTCCTTTGGCAAAGTCATGTGTCAGCTCCTCCCATAAGGAGGAGGTGGTCTGTCTCCGCCCGCCCCCCCACCCCCCCTCCAGTGAATCTGGCCAACCCTGCAACTTGCTTTGGCTAATCAAATGACATCCAAGTGCCCATGTGTCACTTCCAAACCTATGCCTCTGAAAGGCCTTATGCGCCTCCACTTTTTCTCCTATTCTGGAACCTCTGCCGGGAGAACAAGCTTGGGGAGCCACGTGGAGCAGAGCTAAGGACAGTCGTCCCAACAAAAGCCCCAGATATGTGAAAGAGCCCAGCCAAGATCAGCAGGCCTGCCCGGCCAACCTCCAGCAGACAACACAGCCATGAGTGAGGCCCATTGGGCCCAGCTCTGCTCAGCACAACCAAGCTCGGGAGCAAAATCATTACATCACTGAGGTTTTGCGGCTGTTATGCAACATTACTGTGGCATTAGGAAATGGATAGTAGATACTTTTATGGAGAAGGATAGACTTTTTTTAGTGAACACTCACACTGCACACATAAAAGAAAAAAATCCACATAGATCAAAGAATAAACTGTAAAATACAAAACCTAAAAAGTTTTTAGAAGACAGTCTAAAAGTTTCCTTTTATAAAGTTGTTTAAAACTTAAAGCAGTCTAAAATTGCAGACCATAAGGAATAGAGACAATTCTGATTATATTAAAATTAAAGGCTTCTGTATGACAAAAGATACAACACACAAAGTTAGAAGTTAAGCTTTAGAATGAGAGAAGGTATTTACAAAATGCATAATAGAAAAATGATTTATAACTAGAAAGTAAAAAACAAACAAACAAACAAAACCCCCAAAACCATAACAATTAACAAATAAAAGTAATCCTAAAAGAAAAATGGCCAAATTATATGATCGGGCAATCCACAAAAATTCCTAATGGCAATACGTATAAACATAATAAACATATAGGGAAATGTAACTTAAAATAATGAGCTACAACTGTCAAAATTAACCCATCAACCAAGTTTTAGGGAACACATACAGACACTGAAAACTATATATTTCTGTTGGGAGTATAAATTGGCATAAATACCTGGAGAAGCAGTTTTTAAATACCTAATAAAAACTGAATTGTGTGTCTACTCCAGCCCTTACCAGTTTCATTTCTAGCAGTGCCCCAAAGGGACATGTAGAAGGATGTTCATTATAGATTTTTTTTTTAGCAGAAAGGGGAATTGATGCAACTATCCATCAGTCATGAGACAGATAAGCAAACTAACTTAATCACAAAATGGAATTCTAAATAACAAAGTAAATCATCTATATGTACAAGTATTAGTGCGAAATAAACCTTGAAAAAATCATATTAGAAGAAAAACAAGCTACAAAGGGACATATAAATTGTAATGCTACTTATTGAAAAAATGTAACATGTGGCAATATTATATTATATATGTTTAGAGCCATAACCATGTAGTAAAATAATAACAATATGCATGGAAAGGATACACACCAACTTCAGTGGTTAGGTCAGGTGGTTGGGAGGGGTTTGACTATGTCTGTACTATTTTATAACAATAAATATATTAGGATCAATATGGCAAGATATTAACATATGAACTTCTATTATGCCTTTTTTTTTTTTGCATTTTTCTGTATGTTAAAATATTGAGAATAAAAGACAAATAAAAAAGGACAATGGAAGGAATTAACATAGTGGCCACCCATTCTCTCCCCACCCTAGTTTTTGTGGATATTTTTGCAAAATGGATGTGGCTGATGAAAGACAAGCAATGGGTCTTCTTGGGTTATATCTTGATTTGTTAGCCTGCTGCCAAGGTGCCTATTTAAAAAAAATTTTTTTTGTTAATGTTTATTCATTTTTGGGAGAGAGAGAGACAGAGAGAGAGAGAGAGAGAGAGCAAGCGGGGAAGGAGCAGAGACAAAAGGAGATACAGAATCTGAAGCAGGCTCTAGGCTCTGAGCTGTCAGCACAGAGCCTGACATGGGGCTCAAACTCATGAACCGTGAGATCATGATCTGAGCTGAAGTCGGACACTTAACCAACTGAGAAAATGAGGCACCCAGCCAGGGTGCCTATTAGAAAAAGTAGGAGGAGAGAGTTTGGGGTCTCTGGTTATCTATTTGTCTGAAAACTATTATACCAGGGGTTTACTTCTCATTGCCTCTCTATCTTTAGGACACTCTTACCCAATTATGGCTGGTTCTTTTGCATTACCTCGCTTGGGGGACCAAGCTTAGTCATATCAATAATGTAAAAAAATGTTTATTATCAGGTCTTAAAGACCCGAGTAAACATAGTATTATTTTTTTCTTACGCTGGTATTCATATCCTGTATTTCCAAACAACCAGACTTTGGCTCCCTTTTGTAATTCTGCAACATTAAGATGATACCAATACAGTCCTTGACAATTTCCCTAGACACCTTACAATCTCTTCTTCACACAACAGCCTGAGGGGGTATTTTTAAAATGCAAATAATTGCATGTCTCTCTCCTCCTAAAAATCCGTCACTGGTTTCTACTTGTTGTTTAGGGGGGAAAAATCCCAAATACTGAATATGGCTTGTTTTTCATCATGAAAGGCTCTTTCCAGAACTTCTCCTTTGTCTTCTTCTTCAGGTTAGCTTCAATTCACACTTCACCCTCAGCATAAACATTACTTCTTTGGGGAAACTTTCCCTGACGCCGCAGACCGAGTTTTGCCCTCTTGTTACTGGTTCTTGGAGTATCTGGTATTTTTTCTTGTGCCATTTCTCACACTTCCAATTAAATAGCAATCTGTGTAATTACTTGTTGGATATCTGCCTTTCCTCCTTGTCCAAACACCATGAAGGCAAAGACCCTCATTCACAGCAACCCAGCGCCTCCCACATACAAACCATTCAACATGTTACCGTGGGATGCACGAATTAGCATGTTTTAATATTACAACTTGAGAAAAGTGACTTAAAGATAACGATTCTCTACATAACAGAAACTGCAAAGTGGAGTTTCAAGTACTGATGGTCATAATTACTTTCCATTACATCGACTGGAAAATGGTGATAGTTGTCTGTAAAGGACTCATTTTAGAAGGTTCAAAAAGGGGTTCTGGTTACTATCTCAAATGCTCTCAAGTCATAGGTTTAAGTACTTAGATCACAAGGGGGAAGCAGCATTAGTGGAGTACAGAAGGGTAATGTGCAAGAAGGCGTCCTTTTCTTCTTCCCTTGCTGGGGGGCTGCATCATATGATGGAGTCCAAGCCCTGCTGGGAAGGAGAGAGAGCAAGAGCAGAAAAGAGCAAGCCCCAAACCAGGTGAGGTAGGCTAAAGCCTAGACACTCACTGCTCCTATTTCAGATCACTGAAAAACAGAAGTAATCATTTCTCCCAAGGGAGAATCTAGATGCTGCATGTCAGGGTTGCAAAGAAGGTACGAAAATTAAATTTCAAGAGCTAGAAAGGTGACTCAAGTTTGAAGATGCAAACAGCAGACTCACCAACAGTTCGGTCTTTCTGTGTTAGAACTACATTGGGATCCAGACAGTTGGCCTTGCAGAGCTGCTTCCTCCATCCTCGACAAGCTCATTACCATTTGTGACTTTAATTTCAGTAACCAATCTCAACTCCTGGATAAGCTCAAACACATCATCAGTTATCTCGGCCTAGACCTGAGATGGTTGATGAGCACAAGAGAAACCACTATTCCACTGGAATGATTTTAGGTTGATTCCCAAATGAAATCCAGGGGAAAGGCTTAGGTGTGACCAGTCAAATTAAATAAGAAACATTTCATGAGCTCTACTCTGTCCAGGGCTCTGGGCCAGGCAGACCCAAGTCCATAAGGAAACGAATGGGCCCCCAAGAAGCTCCTGGGATAGCTGGGGAGAGAAGACACAGCGCGAGAAATGCGAACAGCATGACTGTGGACTAGTTATGAGAATCTTGGCACTCCGATTCCAGCTCCAGGTGACTCTGAGCAAGTTATGCTGAGTCTTGATAAGGCTTCTCTCCTCTGTCTGTGTATCATTTGACCAGATGATCTCTCAAGTCAGTCCCATCCATCTCACTGTGCCCACCTCTTTCTCTAACCCAGTGATTGAATATAAGAGAAGTCCCAAAGCAGTAGCTGAATGTTTCTTCGATTGTGCAATCGAAGGATCAGGCAGTAACTGTCATAGAAGTATATGAGAGAAGGTGGGGTAATCTGCATCAGACAGACGCTTCTCTTCCTTCTGGCTGAGGAAGGCAAGAGACAGCTTAAGGGAAAGGTGGGATTTGAGTTGGGGCCAAAAGGAATAATGGGACAGCTAGGAGAAGAGTAGAAGGTAACTCTAACACAGTGCTTGCCTAATATTTTGCGTTGTGGCAAAGAAGCTATGTCTGTAGTGCACCCGAGAGAAAACCAGCTGGTGGGGAGGTAAGGGTGGAGGCGGGTGTCACACTAGCAGAACTTATTGGAAATCCACCTCTGGAACTTGCTGGGAATCTGCCATCTAGGGACCAGGAAGAGCTGTTCATGGGAAGATGTCTCACGAGAGGCACTCTGCTACAAAACCAACTGAGGAGGGGCCAGGGGGAGCTGCTAACCACTGAGTGCCGGAGGGGCCACCTGTGCTGTGGAGCCCAGCACTGAAGTAGGTGCGCACACCTGCAGGAACAGGGCACTAGGGAAGCTGCATGTGCTGCAGGAGCTGGGTGCTGGAGAAGCCTGGCCTCCTGGCAGAAGCTGGAGAAGAAAACATCAGAACTAAGAAGAAAAATCCCTTCCTCCTACATTGTCTGTCCAGTGCCCTCTCCTGACAGAGTTTAGCAATGTGTTAGGCGGTAAAGGTAAAACAGTTCAAGGTCCCAATTTATTTTTCCAGAGCAGGCAATGAAGGATGAATTTGGAGTTGAGAGGAAATAAATTTATAACTGGCACAAGCAGTATGAAAGAGTTTGGGGCATAATCCTCAATATATGTGTATTTACTTACACACAGCTTACATATAGACAGTTCTAACAAATGTATATAATAAACATACACAAAAAAGAGAAACAACCAAGATAATATAAGCAGAAATTCTAATATTTTATTCTTGCACCTCAATGTACTCCACCCAGTCAAACCCTTAAGGGACCAGAGCCAAACTACTTACTCGGCAATACCTTTCTCATATTTGCAGCTCATGGTAACCTCTCCATAGGTCCCATCCTTGAGTGAATTCTGCTCTGTATTGCTACATCAGTGTTTCACAGGTACATCTCATCTCCTCCAACAACCACAGGGGCACTTGTTATACACTATTCCGTACTATCCCCCACAGGACTGAATAAAAATTATAGTTATCACAGCCTTGCTAATGGCTGACTCACTGACTATCCTTTTTTATTTGCACAACTACTTTATTGAGGTACACTTGACATATAAAAAACTAAAGAACTTAGTGTATACAACCTGATAAGTTTGAAGATAAGTATATACCCACAAAACTATCACCACAATCGATGCCACAAACATACCCACCGTCACCAACTATACTTAAATAACGTCAATATCTACCGAACACCATTTTTCTTTATTATTCAGATAATAACCAGCCAGAGGCAGTGCATGTATCCAAAGTTTAAACTATGATGTCTGGGTCTTGCTTTTTTAACTCACTTCCTCCAAGAATACAAGGTATTTAATAAAACATGTTTGTTGTTGTCAGCTTGAAAGTTTGCTGTACAACTTTCTGATAAATTTAGGTAAATACTCTCTCAATCCCAGTGCAGATGTTCAGGGCAGCTATGCAGACCCAGTTGCCTTGCTGGAAAGACCCTTATCTCTTCTTCATCTCTGAGTGCTTAGACAACACTTGCATAGAAACTCCTATCACTCTAAAACTGTATGTATTTCTGCTTCTTTAGGAAGGAAAAAGCCCACTTCATTTAGGTCAGAAGTCGAGAGACTGCTTCACTGGGTAAAACCACACACACACACACACACACACACACACACACACACACTTCCCAAGTCCTCAGAGATGGCCTGTCGAGCCAATTGGGATTTGGCCAAAGAGACACACAACTGCTCACCATCTGGGCCCTCCTCAGGCTGATGGTGGACAGACACCTGCAAAGAAAAGCAAGGTCTGGTAGTCCCTCTGCTTCCCTCACTCCATCCTGCCCCTACTACTCCTGCAGGCTTTACTTCCTGGAAAAGACATTCACAAGCCAGTCACCCCAGCTCATCCATACAGCAGGCTTTAGCATAGAGTGCTGGTTGCTCATTATTTTTTTCTTCCTTTCTCCTCACTCTCAAGCCTGGCAATGTTTGTAACTTAGGTAGAATCCTCCCAGCCCTGGGTATTCAAATACCAGCACATCTTTCAACTAAGCCCACTGTCTGTGTGAGGATACTTTGCTTAACGGAGCGGCCAAATGTTGACAAAACAGAGCCTAGCCTCATCTCAAATTTCCACTTCCATCTTCAGAATCGATGAGCATTCTGGAAAGTGCATCATTAATCCCATTACATCATCTTATTGAAGACACTGGTGTGGTGTTTACAAAAAGAAAATGCTTTCTTTGCCCATAAAATCAATGATGACAGGCTAAGGGTCTGGGCAGGGAATGAGCAGTCTGGAGCTCCCGTCCAACACACAGCTCCCACACGGGGAGCCTGTAACTCAGGAGCTGCTCTCAAAAGTAGGCCAGCATCACCACTGCATCGTGCATTAGGTGACTGCCACCAGCCAGGCTGCCCAAAGCCACAGGGTCCTCTTGCACTGACTGCGGGAGCTTAACCCCGGCTAGCCACATCCTTGGCCAATTAGCACAGATGGCAGAGTCTTGAAAATGTAGCCACTGCCCCAAATGACACACAGATAATACTTTACTTGTACTAAAGATCTTAGAAAATATTGAACTATTAGTTTCTTCCTTCACCAGAGTTCATGATATTCAACCATTTAAAAATAAGAACTGCATATTTGTTTCAAGGTGCCAAAAAATGCCAAAATTATTTTTTAAACCCTGGCTATTCATATGGGAGCAGAACTTTTTAAAAAAAAAGTTTATTTATTTATTGTGAGAAAGAGACAGCATGAGATGGGGAGTGGAAGAGATGAGAGAGAGAGAGAGAGAGAGAGAGAGAGAATCCCAAGCAGGTTCCATGCTATTAGCACAAAGCCTGATATGGGGCTCCATTCCACAAACTGTGAGATCATGACCTGAGCCAAAATCAAGAGTCAGATGCTCAACCAACTGAGCCACACAGGTGCCTCAGGGAGTAGAACTTTTTTAAGGTGACCATTTTGACATGGATGTTTTTAAAACCATAGCATCCTATCCTAAGAATCACTGGTTTTATTACAAAGTGGATGCTTACCTCATTCCTGACCCCATTCCATGTGACTGTCACTTACAAATAGGATGAGGGTTAGAGACAGGGTCAGAGTTGAGAATCCTCTAAACACGGTTGCTTCATACATTTTTTAGACAAGTTTGTAAAATCTGGAAGTTCATCTGTTCATGTTGAGGCAGTGTCAAAATGCACATACTATTTATTGTCTCCCTCTTGCCCCTCCCTCATTTCTTCTGGAAAAATCCTGCTCTCAGGCTGAAAGTTGGTGGTGGCAGCAATAGCAGCACCAGTCATGAAAGGAGCTGGGGAGTGAGCACTGAGGGAGGAGGGGTGGAAAGAGAGAAGGCCTGGGGAGGCCTTAGCAATGAGTCCTGAGATAAGGAAGATGAAGGAAAGTCAGCACAGGCCACAGGACTGCATTTTGGACATCCGTGTCTATGAGGCAGACGTGGGTGAACAGGACTGTGGGCTTTAGCCTGCAGGACAGACCAGTGCCTGTGGGCAGCTCAGGCAGGATTGACGGGCTGTCCTTTAAAATGGTATTATTTATATACCTGATCAGTGTTTATCGGAAGAGAAGTTGCCTGTACTGGTGGGTAGAGAAAGAAGGTTGTTGGAGGCAGCGCTGGCCTCCCCTCTATCACCTAACAGTGAAGCCTGAAGCTGGCAGTTAACTGGACCTACATCATCAGAAGACGTGCATTCACTGCAAACTGGGCCACTTGGAAATGCCAGTGCTCTCCCTCTGTGGCTTACGGTAATAGTAGTTCCAACTACAGAGAATATTCTCCTGGAGAGAAACTTTGATTAATAGTTTCCTCCACCACGGTGTTTTAGCATCCTTTATTGATTACTTCTCTGGATATCTGTCTGGCCAGCCTGCCCTTATTCAAGATCTGATGTATCATCTATTCATCAAAAACTACACTGGGCGGGGACAAGGTGCTATGGGGGGTTCCCGCTGACATGAGTGACTCATGGGGTAGAGGGGATCTATGGGGAAAACACCAGAAATATTAGTGGCTCTCATAAGTGTGCTACATGCAAACCAGGATGCAGACTCATTTTTATTCCAGAGTTTAGAAGGCATTGTTCAAAACATGTGTTTATGCTGGGATAGATATTTGGAAGTGTGGTGTGGAAAAAAAACAGAGGTTTTGGAACAGAGGCTCTAAATAGGCTTACATTCAAACTTTGTTTTGCCCCTTATTACCTGTGTGACCTTAGGCAAGTGATGAACTCCTTTATGCCCAGTTTCCTTTTCTGTAAAATGGGTATAACACTTCTTTCACTGTTTTAAAGATTCATTGGGAAACATAAAAGCCCTGAAGCTGGGGTCTGGCGCCTAGGACGCGTTCCTTAGTCCAGCGCAGAATCCAGTCCTAAGCGGGCACTGAGTGTGAAAGGTTCAACTGCTGTGCGGCTGTTCTGTGACTAGGCCAACGACTTCTAGGAAAGAAAAACCTCTTCTAATGAAAAATTTGTTTTTCCAGTGGGTGTGCTCAGCATCCAGGAGAGAGACTGGCATGGATGGGGTGGTGGGAGAAGTGAGAATTCAGAGAGAGTGAAATACAAGAGTGGATTTTGTGAGGACACATGTCCATGGGTGATGACCCAGGTCCCCAGGCTGAGAAAAGGCCAGCTTGCACCTCCTCAGGCCTCTTCCAGACTGGAGGGGCCATCCCTGCGATACTGTCTCCTCTGCTGGCTACAAGCCTCTTTGGCATCCTGATAGAGGGTTGTTGTTTTTCTGCATTTTTTTTAATAGTGGAAAAGATATACATAACATAAAATCAATGGTTTTAGCCAGGGGTAAGTGTACAATTCGGTAGAGTTAAGCACATGCGCAACGTGCAACCATCACCACAATCCATTTCCAGAACTTCTGTGTCATCCCAGATACTCTGTATCCATTAACCAATAGCTCCCCACTTCCCCCTCTCCCATCCCGACGATTCCCACCGAGGAGAGTACGTGGTGGCGACAATGGGCAGGGACCCACTTGAAATTTCCTATTCCAGACCCTCTTCTGAATTTTCTGACCCCTTCAGAAGCCACTCCCCCAAAGCCATGGCTACCTCAAAACCCCATCAGGGCGTGTGGCTCCTCTGCCTGAAGGGCCTTTAGTACCCCTCCCCACACCTCACCCTCCACCAGCTGTGGCTTGTACCCTCCTCAGTTTGTGGAGCTCAGCTCCCTTCCTTTCTTCAGGATCAAACTGACTTCGGCTACTTTTTGATAACTGCTGGAATTGAGAAATACACAGACCACAGCCAGGACTAGACCTGATCTGATGCCCATGGCTGGGTATGAAATCTAAAGAGACAGTAAAAGAAAACCCATTTTAAAACAGGACTAGCTCAATTCCTAAAAACCACTCATCCACAATCTGAAAATATAGAAGGATTCTATTCTGTTAAAAAAAAAAGGGGGGGGTCTGGTGGCTCTGATACCTGGAAGGGATTAAATGCTAAAAATAGCTCAAGGTATTAAGAATGCTGAGGGAGTACACAGTTCATGAAACAGAGAGCAGTAAAACCTGGCATTAAATGCTAACAAGAGAGGAGTTCTTCCCAAATGATTGGGATCTGTGAGTCACTAGGACCCTCCTCCATTAAATGAAAAAGGAATTTTCTTTAACAGCAGCACAATTATGGACCTTACTGTCCAACCCAGTGTTAAGAAAATACTAAATACTTAGGAAAGGATCCAAAACTGACCTGAAATGAAGGAAGTGAACTATGGATTCAATTCTCTAATGCCTCCCTGTCTTGGGTGAAACCGTGCTGATGGCCAGGTAACATTTGCAGGGCCATCTGGTGACATTTCTTTTTGGGAACAGATTAGTAGAGACTGGGGAGGGTGGTACAGAGACCAACACAAGATTCTCAGGTGGCTTCTTGGAGCCTGTGTATGTCTCTGAAGGCGGGGTGGGAGGGTATCCCCTATTTTTTTTCTGGAAGGGTGTGGTCAAGCTCTAGTTATTAAGCATTTGGGAGGCATCAGAGGAAACCCTCTGCAGAAAGTATTCGTTTTAATTCTGAGAGCATTTCTTAATACGAAACCCAGGTATTAAGAAAAGTTCCTCATTAGGAAATGTTCTCTCTCCACCTCCAACTCTTCCAGGATGAGAAGGGAGTAAATGCAGCTAGCGATGAATTGCTTCCTCTTGGAACAGCTTCCTGCTCTGATGCCACAGGCTTGGCCTCTGCCAGACAGTGGTGTTCTTCAGTTTCTATGGGTGTCCCAGAGCCTACCATCAAGCCTAATGTCTGTAGAAAGAACAAATGCTTCACTGGATCTTGGACCCTACTTTCCCTCATGCTCTGCTCTCACTGAGTTGGATCTCTGGCTCAATATGGCAAGACTCCAAAATTTCCTCTGTTAGGCCTCCATCCCCTTGACAAGCTGCTGTCCACATCTGCTGTGGAAGGACAGTGAGACCTTTCCCTCCAGGCCTATGTGGAAGCACCATAGAACTACACACTTCCCCACTCCCTGGGCCTGGCAGCATCCTTTAGTATAGGGAGGCTGGCCCCAAGACCCCAGAAGCTGCATATGAGATTTGCCCAGTGTCTGGCCCTGCAAGCATTACCCTACTTTGATTGGAATATTTGCTAAGAACTGTTTGAAAGCACTATTGCCTAATTGGTCAGTGCCAGCTTCTCTTTTGGATATACTGACTAAGATCCCTCAGCCTCCAGAGAGAAGGAACAAGCCAGACCAGCTTCCTCCGGAGGTGGCACACTGGATTTGGGTTTGCCCTGGGCTGCCTGACTGCCAGCGAAGCCCTCACCTCAAGACAAGTGGACAAAGGGAACAAAGTCCTGTCCAGCTGTTCAGGGACAGAGGCTCCACCCACTTGCAGAGGGAGTCCTCTGAGATACACAACTGTGCATTCTGCTCCTTTCCTGAAACACACTAAAGCAAAGAGGCAGGCCAAATCATGTTACAACCATATCAAAACGGCCACCGGAGAGCCATGCTCAGAGTTTACATGGGAGAGACATATCCAAACTTTAACAGTGGTTATCTCTGGACAGAGGGATTATGAGTGACTTTGTACTCAGTATTATCTGCCCTTCTGCTTTTACTCAAGTTTTCTGGATTGAGCATATTACCTAAGAAAGGGAAAAGCCAACAAATTAATTTTTGAAAAGTAAAATATGTTCTAAAATTTAAAACAGACCAAACTGAGATTAATAAATCATGTCTTGCAGTTACCATAAAAGAACTCATCAGACCAGCACCAAGACCACAGGCTCCCTGAGGGCAGGGGCCGTTCCATATACACTCTCAGCACGCAGCTCCGTCTCATCCTTCTCGCCAGATGGGGCTGAGCTCGACTTCCTGCTTGTGTGGGGCCTCCCCGTCCCACTGTGACATGGGGGGAAGTGCCCTGTCCAAGCCAACCGTCAACGCTGTTCCTCCATTTGGGGTCCCATCCACTCTCACCTTTCACCAGGCTTCTGGCCACGGGGTGTCCGCTGCTCATCTTCTCTCTCCTGCACCTGACGCTCTTCCCCTTTACCTGCTCTTACCTGTCAGCATTTAAAATATCCCTTCCATCTTGACAAAACCCTTCTTTATTTCAATCTCTCTCGTCTTGGCAGACCCCCACCCCGCCTTCGCTCTCATGTGTTTCTTAGTCTGCTCCACTCTGGCTTCATTTCTCACCACTAGCATCCCTTAACTAGAGCCACCAAATATTTCTTGTCGAAGAATCCGACAGGTTCTTTTCAGTTCTTTCTTAATTGACATCTGTGCGGCTTTTGACCCACGTGACCACTCACAATTCCTCGAAATATCCTTGTGACTTTGTGACACAATCAACTAGTTCTCCTTTACTGCTTCAACTGTTCCACTTCAGGCCCTATGAGGTCTCAGGAATTGGTCCTATACTCTTCCTTCTTCACCCCAGATTCTCCTAGTAAGTGACTTCCTCAACCTATATGATCCAAATAGCATAAACAGTATATGTTGACGATTCATGAATTCTTACTTCCAAAACAGACCCTGCTTCTGAACCACAGCCTAGGGTATACGACAGCTTTTATGCCTTTCACTTGAATGTTTCATTGAAAGTACAAACCATATATGCTAGAAATGTAATGCATGAGCTTATCCCACAACAAAAATATAAATACCTGTTCTTCATCTAATGATTCCTATCTCAATAAATACCAACACCTTCCTTTGGGGGTTGCTTTCTCTAGAAACCCAGAAATTATTTTGACTACGTCCATTCTTTAAGTCTCAGAGAAAATGACAGGGAGACAGGAAATGAATTTACCCTCACATCTGAAACAATTCAAAATCTGGACAAAGTACATGAAATGATGATTTCTAAAACACTGAACACCAGGCCATGAGGATAAGTGATACTTGAATGACAGGAAACAAAGGAGACAAGTCCTACAATTAGCCCAGCTCACTACCTGGAACAACTTTTTTAAGACACAGCATAGCACCAGGCGGAGCCCAGTGGCCTCCCAGCATTGTGGAAATGCACTCCAGAAAGGCCAACCCAACTAGAGTGCAGGGCATAGTACAGAGGGGAGAAAGATGAACACAGAGAGCTCCAGAGACATATACTAAAAACATTGCTGAAGTAAATTACAGAAAATGTATTACATGGAGAGATATATATTCTTCATGATTGGGAAAACTCAGTATTTTTAAGATGTCTCTTCTTTCCAAATTGATTTTATAATCAATGAAACTCCAATCAAAATTCCAACAGCGTTTTATGCATGTGTATGTGTGTGTGTGCTAGGAGTTAACTATAAAATTCATGTGGAAATGCAAAGAACCTAGAATAACCAAAACCACTTTGAAAAAGTAGGACGAAGTTGAGCACTTATATTACCTGATTTCAGGACTTATAAATCTACAATAATCAAGACACTGTGGCATTGGAGTAAAGATAGACAAATAAACAAAGGAAAAGAATAGAGTCCAGAAATAGACCCATATATTTGATCAATTGAGTTTCTTCAAAAGTGAAAAAGGCAATTATGTAGATGAATTATAGTCTTTTCAACAATGGTGTTCGAACAATGTAATACTATATCAAGAAAAAAAATGAACTCCAATCCATAATTCATACTATATATAAAAATTAACTCAAAGCATATCATAGTCACAAATGTAAAAGCTAAAGGTATAAAACTTCTCAAAGAAAATGTGAGAAAATCAGACTACATAAATTTGAATTGGGCAAAGATTTCTTTGACATGTCTCTAAGTGCATACTCCATAAAGGATTAAATGGATAAAATGGACTTGAGCAAAATTAATGACTTTTCCCTTTCAAAAGACAATGTTAAGAGAATGAAAATACAAGCTATAGCTTGGAAGAAAATGTTTGCACATCATACATTTGATAAAAGATTGGCATCCATCATATACAAAGAACTCTCACAATACAATAACAAGAAAGCAAATAGCCCAATTAAAAAATGGATAAAAGGTTTAAACAGAAATTTCATCAAATGAGATAAGCTGATGGTAGATAAGTATATGAAAAGATGCTCAACAGCATGAGTCCTTAGGGAAATACAAATTAAACCCCAATGAAGACTCCATTTTACACCTGTTAGAATGTATAAAATTAAAGACCAACCTTACCAAGTGCTGGTGGTAATGCAGAGTGACAAGAACTTTCATACAATGCTGGTGTGGATGTAAAATGGTATAGCCATTTTGGTAAACAGTTTGGCAGTTTCTTAGGAGGTAAATATATAACTACCATATATATGCGATCCAGCCATTCCACTCTTAGGTAATTATGCAAGAAAAATGAAAGCATATGCCCATACAAAACACATGAATGTTGATAGCAGCTTTATTTGTAATTGTCTCAAAATGAAAATAATCCATTAATAATCCAAATAAGCAACAGATAAACAATAGTATATCCATGTGATGCAATAATACTCAGCAATAAAAGGACTGAACTACTAATACATACAATAAAATGGATGAATCTCAGAATAATTATTTTGATTGAAAGAAGCCAAATAAACCAGAGAACACACTGTGTACTTATTATGTGTATAAAATTCTAGAAAAATCTCCACTAACCTATAGTGACACAATCCAGAGCAACAGTTGCCTGGGGACTGGAGGATGGGTGGCAGGGAGGAGACACAGGAAGGGATTACCAAAGACAAGTTTTTGGAGTGACAAGTATGTTCATTATTTTGATTTTGGCAGTGGTTTCACAAAGCATATACATGTCAAACACTGTCAAATTGTACTCCTTAAACATATGTAGCTCATTGTATACCAATTCCTCAACAAAACTATTTTTTAAAAAATTCTTGTCTATTACCACCAGCCTGTGGGAGAAATCATCATTTCCCTCCTGGCCTTCTACAACAGCCTGACCTTTCCTTCACTGTTTCCTCTTGTCTGTTCTCTGCACTGCAGCCAGAGTGACTTTTTAAGAATGTGAATCTATTTGTGTCACTTCACTGCTCAAAGTCCTTCAAAAATTACTGAAAAAATAAAGACTGAAAGACTTACTCTTGTTCCTGCCTGAGTTCTAGTCTCTTTCCCATTGTGTTTCCCTCTTTTAAACCACTCTGTGCTTTCAGTTGCTGGAACTTGCCCAAAGTGTTTCTGTCTCGGGGCCTTTGTACATGCCAGTGCCCTTTGCCTGGGACTCGGCCCTTTTCCAGGTGAACCCCTAACCTGCCTTTAGTCCTTTAGTCTCAGTTTTGATGGTATCTCTTCTAAGCATCCTTTCCCAATGCACTGACCAGATCAGGTCTTGAAAGTAGCACCGACCTATGTTTCCTTTGTGGCACCAACTGCACATGTAAGTAATCAATTATCTCTGTAATTTTTTGTCTACTGCCCTTTCTTCCCACATTCCCATCTCCTAAGACCATAAGCTTCCAGAGAGTAGGGATCATTATGTACTTGATGCTTAGTGCATTGTCTTGCACACAGTAGGTACTCAAAAACACTTGTTGAATAAATGATAGAGACAGACCCAGAACTCACTCTCTGAGTTCTAAATTAGATTTTTCTCAACCCACACACGCAAAACCCATCCTTCTGTATCTGACAGCCAAGTATACTTTTTCTATAATTAAAACTTAAGTCTCAAATTGGTAAGAATTAGGAAATGTAATGAAGCAGTTAGCTTAAGTATTAAATAAAACAAAAGTATTAGACTTAGAAAGGTTAGTAATGTTTAACACAGCTGAACTGATAGATCAGTTGAGGTTTTTAAAAAGTCACTCATGCTCATTTTAAGAATACATTTATTCTGAAACTTACACCCCAAGACAGTTACAAAGTTAGTTAACAAGACAGTTAACAAAGCATGAAGGAAATAGATGGAGGTGCGGTGAGAGAGGCAGGGCCTTGCCGGAAATGCAGTCACAGCCTCCTGAAAGCTGACCACTGACCCAGCACTACCATGTTTTTTAGCAAAGCAGTGCCCTAGATTCTCAGTGTAGCTGAGTGTGTGGGGCTGAAAAGATAAAGATTGCAAACATGGCCATTTTCCAAAACAGCTTCCTAAGAAACAGCCTACCTTCCCCTCCCTTTCACTCCCCCACCATGTTTATAGACTCCCCTTAATTAGAGCATTTCAGCATGGAAGCATAATCCAATTTGAAAGAAAATTTCCCTTGAGAGCCATCTGTCAGAATTAGACTACACTTAAGCTACTGGACAGTAAGGCTGTATTGTAAATACCACGGACTGCTTTGATTCTCCAAAGGCTCAAAACTCATTTCTGAGCAAGCAAACACCAATCCATGGGATAAGGCTCTCTGTCAGGAACTGGCTTGCTATTTTGGACACTAATCCTTCCACAGGTAGAAGATCATTAAAAGCAGTCTCAAGGGAACATTCTACCTGACTAGTCTCACCCTTCTTCAGGGATGAAACTGCTGCCCTTGACAACTCCATTAACTTTTCCTTCAGTTGTTTCAGGTTTGCAGAAGATTTTTTTCATCAAGCTAGGTTGTCCCCATGTGCTCAACCATGGAGATATCTGATTGTGTACAGGGGGGGACCAAGTAGAGCCCACTTCAGCTCCTTGCAAAGCCAGCCTCTCTCTCAGGAGTGGACAGCTCACCATACAGACACCTGCCTTTGGTGCCCTTGCCCAGGCAGCAAGTAGACTCTTGGCTGCAAAAAGAGCATGTAGGATGGGGATGGTGGGGAGAAGAGGGTCCCTTCTCTCCATCATTTGACTCCACCTCAAAGATCACGTGAGTCAGCGTCTTTCCTGTGTCCCCATAACCCCTCTCCCACTGTGCTGTTCTATCACACTGCAGCAGACCCCACTGTGTCTCGACTAGATCCCCTTTACCAGGCTGGTGTGCCCATTCCTTAGCTGCTGTGACTGTTGGCCGCTAACATCCAGGGCTGCATCCTACTTGGGAGAATTCCCATCAGCTGAAGGCAGCCACCTTAAAAATGATTGGCAAGCCCGGAAATGGCCTGTAGCCAATATCGAAGTAGTTCAGGGTTTACAGGCAGCACCCCCCTCTTGACACGGGGTGGGATTCACGCTCCCACAGCTGCCTGTGTGATCAGGCTCAAGATAAGCTTTAGCCTCCACCTTTGCCTATCCCATTCCCCTTACTTCCTCACGGATTTCACATGAGAGCCGTCCCTCAGTAAATCACCTGCACAAGAATCCCTCTCAGCCCCTGCTCCTAAGGGAATCCCACTTAAGATACACATACTACATTGGAGCCATCCTCATTTTGTTCATTTATTCATTCAAAAGCATTTATCATCTATTTCTCGGGTTGAGTAACAAAGATATAGTCATAGGCTTTGTCCTCAAGGTGCAACTAACTAGTTTAATGGGGTGGGCCAGGGTAAACAGATACTTACAATCGAGTGGGAAAAATGCTGTGAAGAGGTGCATGTAGGATACTTGAAGAGCACACAAGGGACACCTAATCTGTTCTGGGTGGATACAGCGAGGGCTTACTTAATGAGGTGGTGGCTGAGTGTAGGACTCCTAAGACGAATAACATTTACTTGAACAGGGAAGAGGAGCAGAAAAAAAGGTCATGCGGACAGAGAATAGTGTGTATACAGAACACATACATGAGTGAGCAATTAGAGAGAATGAGCTAGAACAGCACAAGGGAATTGGTTGTCCAAAACTTATGGCAGTCATTGCTATCGGATCCTGGTCTTCTCATTTGCTGGGCCATGATATTGCTTCTTAAACCTTCTTCGTGCAGCCCACTAGTCAGCTACCGCCAGTTGATTAATGTTGGTCCTCCATATGAAAACTCCTTTCCATCCCTTTTGCACATAGGTTATGTTTTATCTTCCATTACACAGCTCCAAATCTACAAACTTCTTTGTGTCTGCCCCCACACTTCTCACTAACTCCTATAACAAAGAAAATGATGTCCCTGTATTTATCTAAAGTCAACCCCTATACCTGTATTTTGGATTCTGTCTCCTACCTTCTCAGGGAACTTTTACTGATTATCCTATACTCTCTATCGCTTCACACTGTACCTTTTCTTATTTTTTCATTTGATTTTTTTTTCTCATTTAATTATTTATTTTCCCCCTCAAAGGTGATTTTTAATTTTTATTAATTTGTTTTTAATTTAAAGACAGTAAAATTCACTGGTATGTTAGACAGTGGAATGAATTTTGACAAACTCGTAGAGGCTTGTACCCACCACCACAATTATAATGATTCCATCATTTCTCCAAAATTCCCTCTTGTTGCCCCTTTGTAGTCCCCCCATCTCCTTGCCCCCACTCCGGACAACCACTGATTTGTTCTCTGTCCCTGTAATTTTGCCTTGTTCCTCATATCCTATGGGGGAACAGGGGATGCACACCCTGTTCCCTTCACTACTGAATAGTATCTTATTATCGTATGGATGTAACATTTATCTGATTACCCACTGAAGGCCATTTAGGTTGTTTCCAGCTTTTGGCAATTATGAATAAAGCTGCTATAAACATTCACATACCAATCCATACAGATATTTTTATAAATGTTTTTATTTCTCTTATAAATGTTCTCTTTTCCAAATTCCACCTAAAATAATCAAAACATGGGTAGATTTTATAGAGAAAAATATCAGTACCCCCTGCTACCATTTTTTTAAAGAATTTTTTAAGTGTTTATTTTTGAGATAGAGAGCACAAGCAGAGGAGGGGCAGAGAGAGAGGGGGAGACACAGAATCTAAAGCAGGCTCCTCGCCATCAGTGCAGAGCCAGAAGTGGGGCTCAAACCCATGAACCATGAGATCATGACCTTAGCTGAAGTCAGTTGTTTAACTGACTAAGCTACCCAGGCACGCTCCCCCACCCCACCTGCTATCAATTTTGAGCTGTGGTACTGTCTCCCTGTATGTACACAGGAATCCCAACAGAGCCAGCCTGCTTTCTCAGGTCTCTGCCCTGTCCTCCTCTTTGTGCAACCCAGAGCATCTAGATGGGATACTTAAGTTCAGACTTGGATTCAATGAAATGTTGCTGAGCATCTCCCTCTGGGCCACTGGGGCAGACACTGTGCCAGCACTATAACCCCCTCATCTGGCCACATTCCAGCATAGGGGATGAAAAATGGAAAAATTATGTTTTCAATACCATTCTTCTTTTTTTAAATTTTTATTTAAGAGAGAGAGAGAGAGAGTATGTGAGCAGGGGACAGGGACAGAGAGAGAGCTTTTTTCTTAAGAGAGAGAGGAGAGAACAGGGGAGAGGGGCAGAGGGGGAGAGAGAGAGAGAGAGAGAGAGAGAGAGAGAGAGAGAGAATATTAAGCAGGCTCCACACTCAGCATGGAGTTTGATGTGGGGCTCGATCCCACAACCCTGGGATCATGACTTGAGCCTAAATCAAGAGTTGGATGCTCAACTGACTGAGCCACCCAGGCACCCGTCAAAACCATTCTTAAATGTGAATATGGTTATATGACACAGTTTTGGCCAATAAGAAATAAGCAGAAGATATCAGTGTGACTTTGAAGTCTTTCTTTCCTGATGGAAATTCCAAGAGGTAGTAAGCATTGCTTTTTATTCTTGGCACTTTCCTTTTGTTTCAAATGCAGAAGTGATGTCTAGAATCATATTATTTTATTTTATAATTGTCTGATTGAAAATATTATGTAAGTAGATTGATAATCTTAAAGAAATTTTTAAAAGATATCAAATATGTGAAAGAGGATCACGTAATTATACAAATGACCAAAGCTTTGGAAATCAAAGCTGCTAGGAATGAAAATTACATTAATAAATGGGAAATTCAATGGATTTGTTACATAGCTAATTAGAAATTGCTAAAGAAAGATTTACTGAACCAAAAGACAGATCTAAAAATGTTGCCTAGGATGCATCAGCAATAAAAAAAAAAAGAGTAAACAAACATAAAAGACAGAGTGAGTAGGTCTAAAAATATCCAGAAGGAAAAGATAGAAGGTTATCAGGAAGAGACAATATTTGAAAAGATTATGGCTGGGAATTTTCAGAATTGATGAGACACTTATCCCCAGACTCAAGATACCCTGTGAATCCTAAGCAAAATATACAGCATCCACACCATCATAGAATTGCAGACAAAGATAAGTCTTAAAACAGAGAAGAGAAAGGTATATTACAATTAGATTGTAGCTGATTTCTCAAAACCAAGAGTTTGAAGGCAAGGAGACAACAGATTTATTGCTGAGAAAAAAATATTATCCTCCAGGGGGTTTTGGGTGGCAGTTGGTTAAGCATCCGATTCTCCTGGTTTCGGCTCAGGTCATGATCTTGCTGAGTTCAAGCCCTGTGTCTGGCTCTGTGCTGACAGCACAGAGCCTGTTTGGGATTCTCTCCCTCTCTCTCTGCTCCTTTCCCCATTTAATCTCTCTCTCTCTCTCTCTCTAAGAAAATAATAAATGTTAAAAAATTTTAAAAAGTTATTATCCACCAAAGACATGTATAGTCATGTTTTTTTTTTCACTTATAAATGTGAAATAGCAACATTTCCAGACAAAAAAATCCTGAGAGTTAACAACGACAGGCCCTCTCTTGAAGCAGTATCTTGAGGATGTGCTAAACATGAAAAGTCATCTTTAAGGAAAGCCTGAAGAAATGGCAAACACCAGTGATGAATATGTGATAAATGAAAACCATCATTGACTATGGAAAACATTAATTATAATGTCTAACTGAGGGAGTAAAAAAGCAAGGCAAGACAGAAGTAAAACACTGGAAAATGGTACCTGGAATGAGGGAGACTGCAGCTGAGGGCTCCAAGATATAAGTATAGTTTTGATTAACTCCTTAAGTTTATTAAATTAACCATGCATGTCACAATTTTTAGGAAATGACGAACAAACAGATTATAAGTTAGTGGAAGAGAGAAAGTGAAATAGAGAGAAAACTTAATTCAAAAAAAATAGGAAAAAATATCAGGACTAAAATAAGCATAATATAAAAGGGTAGAATAACCCCAAAATACTAATGTTTGCAATGACATAAACAGACTAATCTCACTTGTTAAAAGTAAATGATTTTCAGAATGGATTTTTTCAAAAATCCACCTATACATTGTTTTCAGTATTTACAATTACTTATAAGAATATAGGAAATCTGCAGGTAAAAGAACAGAAAACAATATATAAGACAAAACTAACTGAAAGGAAGGGTTTATAGTTCTATAAATACCAGAAAAGATGCACTTGGAAAGGTGCACTTAGAAAGCAAAAAATATTTCTCTAGGTAAAAGCAGGCACTAAATAATGATAAAAGGTTCAAATGGCCAGAAAGATATAAAAAGTGCCAATATTATAAACATAAATACATATATATACATGTATATATGAAGCAAAACTGATAGAACTACAAGAAGAAACTGAAAATCTACTATCATAGTAGGAGATTTCTAAGCATGTTTTTTGACAACCAATATGTTGGGCAGAAAAAAATATCTACTAAAATATGGATGTGGGTAATGCATAATCTTTTCTAGCACATATAGCATATATATAAAAACAGGCAAAAGAGAACATCAAGCAAGTATCAACACATATCACATAATATGCAAAATATAGTCTACATACCTGATCACATTCTAATTAGGGCAGTAACACTTAAAAAACTATTAAATATGAAATTTTTAAGACACGCTTTCAAGTAAAATATGTAGATCAAAGAAAAAAACATACTTGAAATTAGAAAACAGATCAGAATAATGACAATATTAAATATCAAAATTTGTAGACAGTTAAGGTAGCATTTCAAGGGAAATTTATAGTCTTAAACGCATATCTAAAGTTTCTGTTATGTAAGATACATAAATTCTAGAGATCTATATATAGCATTGTGCTTATAGCTAACAGTACTATACTGCATATTTAAAATTTGCCAAGAAAGCAGATCCTTTGCTAGTGTTCTTACCACACAAAAATAATACTATTACCACTACTCATAACAATAATAATAATAATAATAATAATAATAATGATAATAGAGAAGATGGGGGGAAACTGTGGGAGGTGATAGATATGTCAATGGCCTTGGTGGTAACAATGGTTTCATGAATGCATACTTGTCCAGAATATTCAGTTTTTCACATCAATCATGCCTCAGTAAAATAGGTTTAGAAAGGACCTAGAGATGTAAGAAATAAGAAATAACTGAATAAACCTAAGGAATAAAAAAAAATCATACCATCAAAAGAAGAAAGAGTAAATAAAAATTAAATATAATCAATAAAATTCAACGGTTCTTTGAAAAGACTAATAAAAACTGACAAACCTCCAACGATATTGATCAAAGAAAAAGAGAATAGGAACAAATAATTAATGTTAGAAATGAGAAAAAGGACCTAGCCAGGGATAAGGTAGAAAATAAAAAGATAAGACTATGAAGAGCTATAAGTCAATACATTTAAAACAGAAAAATCTAAATCACCAAATATGATTTATAAAGAAATAGAAAACTTGTATAGTGCAATAACAAAGGAACGGAATCAATTTCCCCCAAAGTAAACACGAGACACAGAAGGCTGATTGGGTCAATTCTACTAAACACTGAAAGAAAAGATGATTTCAATTGTACACAAAACCCTCAAGAGAATAAAAAGAAAGAATGCTCCATCAACTCATTTTGATCACAAAACCAGATGAACAGAAAACAAGAAAATAAAATCAGGGGCTGATCTCACTCATGAATTCAGTTACAAAAATCTTTAACAAAACATTAACAAACCAAACAACTGAATAACACACATACATTTATGTATATCTATGTATATGAAAAACAATACATCATGTACAAGTTGGATTTATCACAGTAATGTTTTTACCAAAATTAGAAAATAAAGCAATATACTTTATCACATTAAAAGATAAAAGGAGCAAAACATATGATTATCTAGATAAATTCATAAAGTCATCTGATAAAATTCAATATCCACTCAGGTTTTCAAAGTCTACAGCCAATGGCCTATTAGTATAAAAATTCAAAGTATTCCTTTTAGGATGGGAACAAGGCAGATTACTCTGTGGACCTTTGTTTCAGCAGTCCTGGCAAATACAATAAAGCAAGCAATAAAGATGGTGGGGAGAGAGAAGCCAAAAGGAGAGAAAAAACAAAACTGTCCTTATTCATGCATGGAATAATTGTCAGTGTACAATACTCAGAAGAGTCTATGGTCAATTTTTTAGAGAGTGACACAACACCAAGTGTTGGAGGGAGCACAGACTAACATGGGCTCACACACTGCTGCCGGGATTGTTGTTAAACCTCCTTGAGATATAATTATCTTTGATCTAGAGTATATACCCTAACAGAAATTCTTGCACATATTTCCCAGGAGACATGTACAAAAAACATACACACAGGGGTGTCTGGGTGGTTCAGTTAGTTAAGCATCTCACTTCGGCCCAGGTCATGATCTCACGGCTGGTAAGTTGGAGCAATGCGTCAGGCTCTGTGCTGATAGCTCAGAGTCTAGAGTCTGCTTCGGATTCTGTGTCTCCCTCTCTCTCTGCCCCTCTCCCAGTCATATTCATTCTCATTCTCTCTCTCTCTCTCTCTCTCTCAAAAATAAACATTAAAAAGAAATTTAAAAAACATACATTTAGCAGAATTTCCTGAAATAGAAAAAACTTAATTCAAATATCCATTGACAAGAGACTAGATAAATTTTTTTGAGAGAGAGAGAGAGAGAGGGCACAAGTGAGCAAGGGGCAGAGAGAGGGGGAGAGAGACAGAGACAGAGAGAATCCCACAAGGGGTAGAGAGAGAGGGGGAGAGAGAGAGAGAGAGAGAGAGAGAGAGAAGCAGGGCTCATGCTCACCCGAAGCGGGGCACTTGGGCTCATGAACCGTGAGATCATGACCTGAGCTAAAGTCAGATGCTTAATGACTGAGCCACCCAGATGCCCAAGAGATGAGATAAATTATGGTACACTATACGATGAAATGCTAAAACACCCCTGCCAAAAAAAAAAAAAAAAAAAAGGACTATAGTATATACATGAACATAAGCGATTCAAAACAAAATACTGAAAATAGCAGTTTGCAGAAGAATACATACAATATAATTTCTCCACAAAATTTCAAAAATAGGCAAAACTGAACAACCTGAATTTTTACGTGGTAAAGTGATTTTAAAAACAAGGGAATTGTAGCTCTAAAATTCAGTTTATTGATTATCTCTGGGGAAACTTGAGGGATGGAGGAAAGTCACACTGAGAGCTTCAAAAAGATAAACAATTTTCTCTTTCTTGAGCTAAATTCTGGATTGACTGATGTTATTTTGTTATTATTATTAAATCATACATATGCATTCTATATACTCTTGTACATGTCATCTATTTCATTGAAAAAGCAAAAGCTTTGTCCTAGGCAAGGATAAAAGCTATCAAAGTCTCTGTCAGAGACCTGCAGCTTTAGTAATCCCTTCCTTCAGATGTTCTGTTCTACAGTTTTGCCACTTTTCACTGCCTCTGAATAATCTTGACGTCGAGGGGTTGACATGTCTGAGGGATCATGACTGGAAAAAATGACAGGGTGGGATTCAGTGGATTTTCGTGAAGATTTAGCTCATGAGCCTCGGCGATGGCCGACTCCACTCACACCCACATTATGGAAGGAACTTGGCTTCCCTGTCATCAGCTGGAAGCCAGGGCTTTCTATGGGGTTTTTCAAATTGTTGTTCTCTTAGGATCAGTTATCCAACCAGTGTTAGTATTTTCAGCACTAGATGCAGTTGTGTGCTGAAGCCAGCTCTTATCAACAGGCACCAGCTTGCAAGAGCCAATGTGAGCATCTTTTGCTAGCTCCACCTTCAGTGATGTCACATTGGTAGCTTGAAAAATCAGCGCCGCTAGGAGTTATTTCCTCCACGGAAATAAAGAAATGCTACAAATCAGGTCCCCTTCTTGTCCCTCCACCTCTACCAGCCAGATGTTACACATCTACCAGGATGCCACTGAATCTGACATAGCTATACAATCATATGATAATACCTCGGACTCATGGTGCAATGGAATGAAACACGATTAAATTAATAAACTTCTTCAGTGACAGAGACTGCCTGCCCCATCTGCATTCAACTGGCTTCCCTGAATACTTATATTTCCTCCTGATTGGTTCCAGGTATACACCTCGGTCAGGTCTAAAAATGGCCTCAGGGACTTAGAAGACAGAACAGGAAAATTCCTAAATCAGCCACTGAAAGATATGGGACTTTGCAATGACTCACAAAGTCAAATTTTGATGGAAATGTACAGTTTTAAAATTCCTAATATTAAAAGAGAGTCTATGCTATTGTCAACTGTACCCTTCCCTCTTCTGAACTGGGGTCCATATGGGCACAGAGGAAACCTCATGGCTTCCACTGTTACTACGTGAAAACTCTGCCATCTCTCCCAAATTAGAGTGTAGCTGAGATGATCAGAGATTCCCAGAGAAAGTCTCTGAATCAGTTTCTAAGAGGGCCATTGAAAGAGAGATTCCTGAATGCTCAATGCCTATTCACCAGGGAGTCAGTGATGAGTGGGGTATATGAAAATGTCAAGACTCAGGCATGACAACCAACATTCACCCAGACCACTAAACTCATGCTCTCTCAACTTCAACCTTCCCCCTGATAATGTCTTCTCTCTTGTTGACTGAAACATATCCCACAGAGATGCATCACACTCTTATTGATTGATATAGCTTCAGTTGAGAGGTCCAATTAAACTACTGTTTTTACACTCAATAACTGCCATTTTGTTTCTTCACAGGAAGGTGTGAGGATTAGTTTTTATTTGACTGCTAACATTTGTAAAACCCATAATCTACTTGGAGAAATAAGGAACAAGATTTTTTAAAAATGGAAAGATTAGTTTATGGGTTTTAGCACTGCATAAAGCTCCTCTCCAACCAAATCAGTCCCTGGAGCCTCACCAAATTAGCCCCACATAAGGAGCTTCATTTTATTCAGTAAGTGCATATTAATTATTTTACTTCCAGGCACCATTCCAGAGGCTGGGCATGCAGTGAACATGCCAGACATGGTCTGCGCACTTACAGAACAGTCTAATGGGGAAGGTATGATGAGTAATGACAAAAGTACAGAGTGTCACGGAAACAAATACTAAAAAAACCTACCCTTCTAGTCCAGGTCTCAGATACAAATTCTCTGAGGCAGTGGCATTTATGGTGGGATCTAAGAGCTTAGTAGGAGATAGCCAGGCAAAGAGAAGCCAGCCAGCATGTATGATAATTTTGAAACATCTTTTCATGAACTGACTGAACTGGCTTGAAAACCTTTGTCCTAATTCCTGTTTGGCCATTATTCAGCTACGTGAGATTAGCTGAATCTCCTAATGGCCCTCCACCTCAGTGCCATGGGCCAAGTGAGGATTTCAGATTACAGAACCTCTAAGGTTCTTTCTGGCTATTCAATCACAAGGCAAACATCCAATACACAGATTACTATCCAGTTAGTACAGGTAACAACTGCTTTTTTGAACAATCTTTAAACAATATACTGTAGCACACGATATTTCCAACAACAGGGTAGATGCTCACAGAAACTCCTCCAGGTAAAAATACTGGATTACAAAATCCTTTTCTTTTTTTTTTTTTTTTTTAACATTTATTTATTTTTTGAGAGACAGAAAGATCATGAGCAGGAGAGAGCCAGAGAGAGAGAGGAAGACACAGAATCCAAAGCACACTCCAGGCTCTGAGCTGTCAGCAGAGAGCCCGATGCAGGGCTTCAACCCATGAACCATGAAATCATGACCTGGGCCGAAGCCAAGACACTTAAAAGACTGAGTCACCCAGATGCCCCTACAAAATCATTTTCAATGCATGGCAGAGCTGATGGGACAAAAATGCAATTTTTCAGTGGCCAGAAACAGCAAGAAAGTATGAATCCATGGAGGTAAGTAAGCCCTGGAACTGGAGCTTTAATGAAGGTAAATGTGAATCTCTAGTGGTTTAGTGTGTGGTTTTAAGACGACTGTGGGAGAACCCTGCATAGAGCTGGAATCCTAAAGATTAAGGGTCACATCCTTAAAGGATAAACAAAAAAGAACTTCTACCCTGCATAAGTAGAAGCTAAAGATATATCCTGTCCTTGACTTGCTCTAGGGAAAGCAAGGAAAAAAAGTCTCCCCTGCCAATTTCTAACCATTAATACAAGCCTGCACTTACACATTTGGAGCCTATATTCACCCTACTTCTCTGTTGCCCCCAAACCCTCAAGCTCAAAATTCAGTTTCGAATGGTTCCCTGTTGGTTACCTCACAAATCATCCCTGAAGGAATGCACTTTCAGAATGCAGAACATGAAGCCCAGAACATGAAATTTTCTACTGACAAAGTTTCAAGCCATATGAACTCACAATCACAAATCATTAAATATAGGAGGCAACAAGGCATGATGAGTTAGTCAATGGAAATACCAAACAAAAAAATCAGAGCTACAAAGATTATAGCTGGTGCAGTTAGGAACAGAATATAAAAGTAATTTGTACATAATGGTAAAAGAAATTAAAAAGGGAACTGAAAGTATGTTGAAACAAAAAAAAGAGATTATTAAGGATACTAGTCAAGTGTGGAAACACCGCAAATGAAACTTCTACAAATGAAAAGAGGTAAATGGGTGAGAATTTTCTAGAACTGATAAAAGGAAACAATCTCATATTCAGGAACCCTATAAATCAGTCTGAATAAATAAAAATAGCCACTTAGCAACGTGAGCAATTAAACTATGGAACACTAAAGAGGAAAGCAAGATATTGAAAGCAAAGGAAAAAAAACTGCATACAAAGGAATAAACATTATACTAAAGTCAACTTCTCAAAGGCAAATGGAGGTCAGATGACTATGGAATGATAGCTTTGTAATGCCAAAATCATTTTTGGCAATGCCAAAAACCCTATTTTTATACCCAGAAAAACATTCTAAAAACAATAGCAAAACAAAGACATATGCGGAACTGTGGCTTTCAGTTGAAGGTTATTGCCAGCCTACAGATACCCTAAGGAGGCTATGTAGGGGAATAAATATGCCAACCTTGCTCCCTTCTCTTCCTCACTACCTAAACCTCACTACTAGCCAGAGACTAAAAGAGTTATTTTCAGTTCAAAGAAAAATAAACAAACCCCAAAGCCTCCAGGAGCACCAAGGAAAAACAAAAGGAAAGTAGCCAAAATAATCCCCCAACTAATTTTATAAAACAAGAATTATCTTGGTTCCAACCCAGATAAGAACCATATGAGAAAGTAAATTACATGTATCACTCATTAGCACAGATTAAAAAAATGCTAAACAAAATATTAGCAAAGTGAACTTAATATGCAAAATAGGTAATATATCAAATCTAGTGTGGATCATACTAGGAATATAAGATTGGTTTAAAATTAAAAACCTGATCAATGTAATTGAGTAAAATAGCAAATTATAGCAGAGAAAAACCTCACAAGATCACAGCATTTGACAAAACAAATGTTTACAATAAAAAGTCTTAGTCATGAAGGAATGGAAGGATACATTCTTCTTCTTTTTCTTCTTCTTCTTCTTCTTCTTCTTCTTCTTCTTCTTCTTCTTCTTTGGGATACATTCTTTTTTTAAAAAAAATTTCTTTAATGTTTATTTATTTTTTAAAGAGAGAGAGAGAGAGAGACAGAGACAGAGACAGAGTACGAGTGGGGGAGGGGCAGACAGAGAGGGAGACACAGAATCCGAAGCAGGCTCCAGGCTCTGAGCTGTCAGCACAGAGCCCAACGCAGGGCTCAAACCCACAAACTGCGAGATCATGACCTGAGCTGAAGTCAGATGCTTAACCAACTGAGCCACCCAGGCGCCCCAAGGGATACATTCTTAATATGGTAAAGACATCCACAAAACATCTACAGCAAAATTATACTCTATGAAAATGTTAAAAACATTTCACTTAAAAGTAGGAATAAGTCAAGGATGACTACTACCATAATTATTATTTGGCATTATACTGGAAATTCTAGTTTGTAAACTGAATTAAAAAATAAATAAAAGCATCCAGATTAGAAAAAATCCCCACAAAACTATCAAGTCACATGTCTGATTATCTATAAGGAAAATTCAGAAGATTTTACAATCAAATTATAAGCATTAATAAGAATTTTACAAGATTGCCAAATTGAAGATAAATTTAAACTGCATTTATATAACAACAAAAGTTAGAAAATCCAATTTTAGAAAAAATACTATGGTTGACCTTTGAACAATGTGAAGGTTAGAGTGCTGACCCCCCAAAACTTACCTATTAATTGACTACTGTTGACTGGAAACCTTATTGATAACATAGTCAATTAACACATATTCTGTATGTTATATGTTTTATACATTGTATGCTTACAATAAAGTAAGCCAGATAAAAGAAAATGTTATTAAGAAAATCATAAGGAAAGAAAATACATTTATAGCACTGTATTGCACTTACTGAAAAAAAATCCATGTATTAGTAAACCTGAGCAGATCAAACCTATGTTGTTCAAGGGTCAACTGTACCTAAAATAATGAAAAACATGGCACCTACCAATAAATCTAACAAGAGACATGCAAGATCCTCATGAAGCAAATTATAAGCCTCGAATGAAAGAATTTAATTTAATTAATTAATTTATTTCAAGTTTATTTACTTATTTAGAAAGAGCGCACCCACAAGCAGGGGAGGGGCAGATAGGGAGAGAGAAAGAATCCCAAACAGGCTGTGCAATGTCAGCACAGAGCCTGATATGGGGCTCAAACTCACAAACCGTGTGATCATGACCTGAGCCGAAAACAAGAGTCAGATGCTTAACTGACTGAGCCACCCAGGCGCCCCTAGAATTTTACAGAAATAAATAAATGAAACAAAATACACTATGGTAATGAATAGACTCAATATCATAAAGATGCACAATTTCCCTAAATTAATCTACAGACTTCATACAAGTCCAAATACCAGAAAGAATTATTAATTTGGCAATTTGATGCCAAAATTTATGTGAAAAGTCAAGTACCAGCCAACTGAATTGAAGAAAAATCAGGTTGGATGATTGTTCTTTCTGATAGTAAATCTTATCATAGAATGATAGTAATTTGCAAATTGTGCTATAGGTAGATTTAGTGAAAAAGAACAAAACAAAGAAAAAAGACTTCAGAAACAGACTCTTCGCTCTGCTTTCTCCAGCTCTTTCTTTCCTTTCTTCATTCTTGTGATAAGGGCCAGCAAAACTGAGTGCCACACTTTGCTTATGTGAGTATCAGGACAAAGCTGGCACCAGTATCTAGTGCCATGAGAAGAGAAGATGTCTCTTGGAACAGCCAAAGTATGGGTGAGTCCCCAGTTCACAAAGGCAGACAAGAGTGAGAAGACTAGTGTGGGTAATTGGTCACCACACAGAGATTTTTGCGTGTTCTCTTCCAGAGCAGGATGAGAGCCTTTCACTTACTGGGCTCCAAATTCAAGCTGGATCATCATCTGAGCTGAGGAAGGATTATGGAGCTTGGTTTCTTTGGATGCCAAGGCAGAGAAAGAAAACTATGCTGGCCTCAGAAGGGCTCGCATTCTAGAAGATGTGCGAGCAAAGTTGCCTGAAGGAATCTGGACTGATGTAAGAAGCAAGTGGCTCTAAAATATCAGCATTACCCAAGAAAGTCCAGTTTTCCTTCTATTTCAGCAGTGTCAATACATGTCTGCAGGAGAGTGATAAGGATGTAAATGGAGTAATAATATCACCACTGCAATCTCATTTAAAATGTAAACATGGGTGTGTGGTGTCACTGCCGTAGCCCTTCAGACCTCTCTCCTGAGCTCTAAATTGGATTTGACCTATTGATTAGCTTTGCCAATATCTGCAGATCTTTTCAGACTGAACTCCCTGTCACTTTGATTCTGTATTTACAAATGTGGTACAAACTCTTGTCAACCATTCTCACTTCTGGGATTCAAGTTGAAGATCTGATCATGGGAAATGCAACTGAACTGACCTGGGCACACAGGCAAGGACATAATGCTCTCAGAGAGCCTGGCAATGGTCTCGTAGCTGCAGATTACAGCGAATAGGATGCCAGGATCCATTTAGCACAAATAACCTAAGAAAGCTCTACAGAAAATGTGGCAAGGAGGGCAGATAATATCTACTGCCAGTTAGGGAATAGCTAAGAATTAGAAAGTAGAAAAGAGAGAACGTTGCTCTTTAATACTGTTTTCATGAGCAATTCCGGGAACTTTTAAAATGAATACTGTTAAAGGTCTGCTTCTGGGAAGTTACAAGGAAGGTTCTGAAACAACAGCTATCCAGACATGAAAGTGAGTTTTATACTTTGCCCCCAAAATAAAATAAGGTGTAAGTAATCTGTATGCATGCAGACCAAGAAGCCTCCCCCCAAATGGAGAAATGCTGGACTTACATTGGTGACATACTCGATATCCTTCCAAAGGATGCACTCCCTGGGGAAATCAGCCAAGTCTAAGAAGTGATCCACCACCACTTGGCCGATCAAGTCATGGCGAGAGAACCTGTCAAAGTCATACACAGAGAAGTGAAGCTTCCGTGCTGCAAGGTCATTGTAGGGAACCGGAAACAAAAACACTTCATCAAACACAGGGTTTAGGGTCTTTCTGTGCACTTTAGTCTGGTGTTTTGTTTTCCGATCAGGAAGCAAATAGATCTTGACATAAGGATCTGAAGTCCCAGAGAAGTCCTTGGCGGGCAAATTGACAGCTTTGTGAATCTTCACTATGAGCTGCTCTAAGTCACAGTCATATTTCAAAATGAAATTCAGTTTCCCACAGGCTTTGCTGTTACTCCTTGTCCCATCATCAGTATCCAGTGACCTCTGCTTATATAACTCTGGTTTAATTCGGCCAATTCCAGTCAACTGTTCCTGTTTTTGAAGCTGCTGGATATTGAAGTCCGGGTTTGACAAGTTGAGCTGTCTCCGGATTGAATTATGCCTTGAATGAGGAGGAAGAGAGAAGAAAAGTTACAACCTCAATAGCTACGGGTCTTCCAGAAACTTGTGCCTGGGCTCGAGGTAGTCAGTTATGCACTGTTAAAAGCTCAGATCCGTGGGTTTTTGGTTTTGGTTTTTTTTTGGCCTAAATTCAAAAGGCTCATCAATGTGAGTAAGCTGTTCCCCAAGGCTTGAGGCTCAAAATCGAGGCTTGGTATCAGGAAACGAACCTACTGCCACGTGACCTTGGAGCTGTAAAGGTTTAATGCACTTTCTAAACTACTATGCCAATAAAGAAGCCTATTCGGTTGGTGGAATGTAAAGATTTGTACAAACTGCTTTAAAAATAAAATTATTCACCTTTTATATATAATATCATCCTGAAATTGAAATAGTTAGCTATGTGTTTTTGCCTTAAGAAGAATGCATCTGTCTCTAAATTAGATAGAATTAACTGTCTCTGGCTTATAACTTTATTGGTAAAGAAATTCTTACTGGTTAAAATCAAAGCATTTCACAAGAGCACAGTTCTTGCCCTTGTGAGAATGTAGGTGACAGGATGTGTCCGCTTGTGCTGGACTGTGTTGGCTCTGACAGGTGCCCCTGGCAACTCCATGACAGTGCTTCTGTCATACTATGTGGGTGATTAGTGATCAGGAGCAAGGGTTTTATTTCTGCAATAAACACTAACAGCATAACAATTAAAGGTAAGCTACTACAAACGTATAGAGGAATTCAAAGAAGGTTGGATACTGATATTGGCAAAGTGAGTATCTGCTGACAGAATCTAGTCTTTACTCTAGAAGCTTTTTGGTTTGGGTTAGTAGCGTCCCGGAAATTCTCTATGAAACCTGCCTTATCTGTGCGAGTCCTCATAAATTGAGAGTAGTCATTACACACAAGGTTGTTTTCCATGTTATTTTTGTTTGTTTTCAGCTCAGAGTCACTATACCATATTTTTCTGGTGTCTCCCAATAACCTTAATTAAAGTAGCCTCTGTCCACCAGTAGGTGAAAGAGAACAGCCAGGTTGTCTCTGAGGGACTTACAAATAGTTCGAGAGGCAGAGTAAACATTTGAGTTTGTCTTCTTTTCCTTTCTTGAGACTACTTTATGAAATAAAGATGGAAAATGGGATTAACAGACCCCCAAACATGTCTGAAATTATTCTCCCTGGTAATACAGATGTTGTTATACTAACCATTCCTCTTCATCTTCAACCTATGCTCCTGGTCACTAATTAATCACCTACATGGTACAACAAGAGCACAATCACAGAACGATCACATGTACCTGTCGGAGCCAACCCAGTCCACCGCAGGCAGACACATCCCAGGCACATGCATCCCCATATGTGCAAAAACCATGTGGTCTGAAAGATTCTGTTGTCAGATTTTAATTTCTTACAAAGAAATCCACAATCTTAAGTTTTCTCTGCATCTTAACGATTTTTCAAGTGGGGGGGGGCAGTCAGGGGATGCTGCTAAACACCTAAAACCAGCTGTCTGTGCTGGTACAGCTCAGTCACTCCCTTGTCCAGACATTGACCCTCTGCAGTGCCGGAACAGAGCTCCAGTCTCACTCTACTGGGATCTCTGGGCAGAAGGGACTGGCAGGGAACAGCATGTGTCCAGCTCTATGCAAAGGCCATAAAGGGGTGGTACCAGTTGTGGCCCCTGCTACTGATTTTTCCCGCCAGTCTGGATTCAAACAAGGGCCCTACTTGGGGCTGGTGTCAGTTCCCACTTACAACAAGCCATTCCAGAAACCGTCTAGTGATGCTGTTTAAATATTAAAAGTGCTTCCTTAAGGCCCACCTTCTTTGGACCAATGTCTGATGGGACACCAGTCCTGGGTCTACACTGGACCCAACCCTGCCACTCTGCTACCACTTTTCTCCCAACCTGGTTGCTGAGCTGACTTTCTGTGCATAACAACCTACCTTTGGGTTTTTTGAGTACTGCCTTTAGACTCATCACAGCAACATTTTGTCTTATATGTAGGACTAGGCCTGCCATGCAAATTTTAATTTTAATTTAAAATACACGACTCTGTTTAGCAATGGCACATATTCTGTTTTACTTGTACATTTTCTTAGACAGTAAATCTGAAGAGAAGTAAGTCCCATGTGCTCGGCTCTTCCTAACCACAATGGATTGCCAGGGGGTTGAGGGAGTAGACTGGGGAGGGCATCATGAAGAGATCCTACTTCAAAGACCAAACAAGATCCCAACCACACAGGATGCCTCCATTCAAAATTCTGATATAGCTGAAGATTCCTTTTAAAAACCAAGCACAGATATGAACACTATTATCTACCCAAATGTTTTCCATCACTAGTTTCATTCCCGATACTTCTTCCTCCATTCAGGATCACACTGTTAGGGAAACAGTTGAATCCAACCGGAAGGTGGTGGCTTAAAGCAGACAGCACAGACTGTAACAGGCCATGACAGTTCTCACTCCCTGGGGCTCTCTTTCAATCGCTTTCAATTTCCTTTCAGGAGAGAGTCAGGGATTACCAGAGTTGGGGGGCGGAGGGGTGGGCGGGTAGACTAAAGAAGCTCAAAGGAGTAGGAACCAGGGTAATTCACCACCTCCCTGTATAACCTCTGCAGCTCTCTTGGCTGAGACATGAGCAAGTAGGGCACGGAAGCTGCCACGGGGATAAGAAGACGACAAAGGAGAAGAAACGGAAAATCAATATCCCATAATTTCATAGGCTATTCACATGGAGGTGGGATCGAAAGGCAAGTCCAAAGCAAGAGAAAGGAAAGATATGGAACAGAATATTGTGATCTGGCCCCTGTCACCCCAGGTGAGGTGGTTCTAAAAATGGTCAAAGGAGGTGGCCCTTGACTACAGTAAACCACAGGAATCCAGGGCAAGGGTCTGGAATTTTAATGCTACAGAATGAGTGTGACAAGGAGAGATCTGAAGCAGACAGTCCTCTGAGTAGGTCTGGGGAGTCCTGTATTTTGGTATTCTCAGGACTTAATGTGCACAATTAAAGGAAGGAAAAGAAATGGTTTCCAAAGACTGGGGGTGCAAAGGAAAGCTGAGAGATGGGGTCCTCTGTAAATAAGTCACACTCTGACGCTGTCTTAGAGAAGCCAGCCACTGGGATTGAGACCCTCAGCTCCCCCTACCTCCCACTTTCCCTCAGTGCAGGCAGAGCACATTTTCCTGTTGTGGAGAAGTGAAAGATCGGGATGTGTTTGTCCCAGATCTGAGGTGGAAGATTGGTGGTTGAGCCTGGAGAAATCCTTATTTCAAAGATGATTAACAAAATCTGTAAAGCAGATTTCCTACAACAAACTCAAAAACACTTTAATGCCTGAAGGAATCTGAGCCTTGTGCTGAGATGCAGCCAAGGGTCAGTAGAGGCAGGGACCCAGATATAAAAAAGCTTTTCCAGGGGCGCCTGGGTGGCTCAGTCGGTTAAGCATCCGACTTTGGCTCAGGTCATGATCTCACAGTTTGTGAGTTCGAGCCCTGTGTCTGGCTTTGTGCTCACAGCTTGGAGCCTGGCGCCTGATTCGGATTCTGTGTCTCCTTCTCTCTCTGCCCCTCCCCCACTTGTGCTCTGTCTATCAAAAATAAATAAATGTAAAAAAGAAATTTTGTTTTAAATAAAAAAAAAAAAGCTTTTCCTCCTCTCCTTTCCTCAAATTTGAGTTAGCCAGTTCCAGGGTCCCACTTTGAGTCCTCCAACAAACTCTTGGTCCCCGAACCATCACCCAAAAAGCCAACTACCTCCACTGGATTTTAAGTAAGAGGACATTACCACAATTTACCAAATATGAATGTGCAAAGCAAAGGGTCAGGTAGGGTGGAAGGCACAGACAGGCAAAGCCTAGCCACTGCCTGCAAGGAGTTGGCTGGCCAGGAGAGTAATAAAATAGTCAAACACTAACACACAGCAGGTAAGAAGAGGGAAAGAACTGACCAGACGTTAGGGAGCCACAGAGACAGATAGAGAGGCCTCTGGCTTGGGAAACTGTCATGGAGGAAATGGTACTCTCACTGAGCCTGGTTACTTAACTTGGCCTCATATTATCAGCTTCCAAGCTGGTGCTGTAGACCTCAGTAGGGAAATCAAGCAAGTTTCCACCTTGGCAACCAGCTCTTCAGCAGAATTGGATCTTCAACCCTTCTGTCCCCACAGCTTTCTCCTCATATATGCCAACATCTTCTGTCTAGGCTCTGGGTGAGAGCAGACAGTCATCATTCCCACTATCCTTTGCACCTCCAAATATCCTGTGCAACTACAGACAAATTACACTCTTCTACCTGCCATCATCTCAGTGACCCCATCTTAGAGGTGAAACTTGGCCTATCCCTTCCCTGGTTCTGGGGCACCAGTGTTGACAGAGCTTCAAGGTTCAAGGGAAGGAAAGAGAGAAGCAAACTATGATTTCAGAACCACATGGGTTTCTTTATTAGGTTCAAGTCGAGACAGGGAAGTTTGGAAATGCTGGGGATGGGATTGTTTGCCTTCTTGAAAACTCCCCAGGTGACAGAGAGGAAGAGGTTGGGTTGTCCTGAGCTGTAGGCAGACACGGAAGAGGAAGTCTCAGAAGTGAACTCACTACAGGGCAGGAGGAAATGGGGATCTTTCTCAGTGCAGGATTCAGAGGTCTCCAGGCTGAGTGATATAAGAAAGATGTAACCATCACACCTTGGCCAGTGGAGGTGTAGGGTCAAGTGCAGTTGGATATTCTGATGCATGACCTGCTTCCTCCCACACCTCCCAAGTTAAACAAGTTTGAAATCTTGGTGTCATCTTCCAATGTTTTATTCCCTATTTCTAAGATGATCCTATGTCCACCAACACCCTCTCTGAAGTAGCTCACAACGCATGCCTCTTTCTACTTCCATTGCTTCCAGGAGTTCAGACCTCATCATTATTGACCTGAATCAGCCACTATAGCCAGTCTTCACCCTATCTCAAGCCTCTTATACACTCTTGCCAGAATGATCTTCTAGAAAACAATTTGAGTACTTTAATGTGCATAAGTGGAAATAGGCTCTTCTTGCCTATTTCCCCAACTAAGCTGTGGATCTTTTAAGGTCAGGGCAATACATATATGTATATATATGTATGTGTACATATATATATATATATGTGTGTGTGTGTGTGTGTACGTATATATATATATATATGTATGTGTGTACGTATATATATATACATATATATATATATATATATATATATATATATATATATATATATGTTTTTTCATCTCTTTACTACCAGTATATGATATGGAACTTTTCACATTGAAGATGCTTAATACAAGTGTCTAGAATAAATAGATGAATGCCAAGGAAATAACAATTTCCAATAATTAAACCCCAGTAGAGAAAATACACATTTACATCTAGTTTGAGAACCTCATGGGAGTTGAGAGAGGTCTAAGCAACTTCCATTTTCCAAGCTGTCAGTTTATTAAAATTTGGAGAAATATCTAAGACTCATCCAAAACACTGTTGTGTTTTAAATGTTCACATCTAAAAAAATGTTTTCAACACACACACACACACACACACACAAACATAGCTTAATATAACTGTGGTCCTCATAGAGTAATTACAACATTCAGTCTCAGCATACCACTTACTGGAGTTGTGGCCAGTGATGGGACCCGAATCTAAAGTTCAATAATTGTCGAGGTGCCTGGGTGGCTCAGTCAGTTAAGCATCCAACTTTGGCTCAGGTCATGATCTCACAATTCCTGGGTTTGAGCCCCACCTCAGTATCTGCGTGACAGCTCAGAGCCTGGAGCCTACTTCAGATTCTGTGTCTCCCTCTCTCCCTGATCTTTCCCTGCTCTCACTCTGTCTGTCCCTCTCTCAAAAATAAATAAACATTATAAATAAATAAATAAATAAAGTTCAATATTTGTCATCTTCTTTCAACTCTGTCAGTATATTTCTGTGAGTCTGTGGCTTGCTTAGTTTGGAGATAAGGCCAAAAGCCTAAGTGTAAGGCTCTGAAGTCAGGTAAGACTTGGGACAAAAGGTCTTCCACCGGCCTCATCCCATATAGGCCCTTCTTCAGTTTATACTTCTGGCCTTTTGCCATTCTTGTCAGTGGTACATGATAAAAGTGGCTGGATACTGATGAAGGTATTCTGTCAGCTATTCATGGAAAAAGTCTGCTCTAGGGGCGCCTGGGTGGCTCAGTCGGTAAAGTGTCTGACTTTGGCTCAGGTCATGATCCCGCAGTTCATGAGTTTGAGCCCCACGTTGGGCTCTGTGCTGACAGCTCTGAGCCTGGAGCCTTTTTCAGATTCTGTTTCCCTCTCTCTCTGCCCCTCCGCCCCTCATGCTCTGTCTCTCTATCTCTCTCTCAAAAATAAACATTAAAAAAACAAAAAATAAAAAGTCTGCTCTATGCCAGGGGCTGCACTAGGTGTTAGATATATAGGGAAAAACAGCGGCTATAGTTTTTGAGTTCACAGAACTCCTAGATTAGAGAAGGGGTACAGGCAACAAGCAAACAAGTAATCATTTAGTTAGAAAGAGAGTTTGATCCTGTGAAGAAATGCAGGCAAGGTGACATGTGAGAGAATGCAGAGTGGGAGGGAGTGGAGGAAAGAGCACATACTTCAGACAGGATGGTGGGGAGGCCTTTCTGAGGAGGTGATGCTTTAGGTGGGACATTAAAGCTGCAAAGGAGATGGAGGGGAAAAACAAAAGTACTCCAGGCTGAGGGAACAGCTTGTTTGTGAAGGCCTCAAGGCAGGAAAAGGCAGGGGATACTGAAGGCATGGAGAGAGGCTAGTGTAGCTGGAACATGATGAGCTTTTCCAGGTAAAGCTTCCTAGTGAGTCCTTGTCCTCTGGGGCAGCGCTGCATGGTGCTGAGGTGGGGAGCTGACAGAAGCAGACTGTGGCAATAACACACAGGTTCTAACAGGCCTGATAAAGAGATGGCAGTGTGGTAATTGAAATTTTTATAAAACCAAAGTGTTATATAAGAAGTTTGAGACGACTTAATAAAACAGGTTGGACTTTCATCTTGGGATGTGAATCAGGAAATGCATTAGATGCCTTGCAAAGGCTCCTTCTATTTTGAGGACCTAGGGATTTTTATATATTTAGAATAGAGATATTTAAAATGTTCTAGTATTGAAGCATTCTGAAAACAAATCCATATTTCCAGTATATTATACAAAAGGGATTTCATCTAAAATTGAAAAGAATTAACAGGGACTTTGGAGGGTTCTAATAGTAACTGAGCTAGCTAGAAACAGAATGTTAATGTGCTCGATCGTGGGAAAACAACAGGAAGTTGTCCTGACTAGAAACCTTCTGAGAAGACAAAACTCATCTTTAGGGCATTCCATAGACATCGGTGGGAGCTGCACATATTCATGATCAAGAGGCCAGGAGAGGGTGAGCTTTCCAATGTCAGTGCTGTGACAGAAGCTATGCTGAGGGACTGCAGGGACAGTGGGGATGCCCTTAACTGGGAGTCTAAGGCTTATGTGCTCTGGGTAAAGGAGCTGTCCTGGGACTCTGGGGACAAGTCCCCAGACAGCTGCAGGAAGGAAGCAGTAAGAAAGAAAGTGATTACAGTGAGGAAGTAGGAGCATTACAAGAAAAAAAGGAAGAAATAAGAACTAGCAGAGCAGACTGTTTAGAGCCATCTCAGCACAGTACCTTCTCCCTCCCCAAATCAGTATCGAGAACATTACTTAAAAAGAATGTTAAAAATTTTGGAACGTGAAGGAAATTTCATTCATTTCTCTCATTTTGTCAGTAAAAATGTTTTGTGTGTGTTTATAAATAACACAATTCCTAAAGAATGAGAAGACCATATACCACTCATTATGATAAGACTATAACTAATACATACGTATTTCCCAACATAACCCATAAAACTAGGTCGGTAGTAATTTAGGTAAGAATGTTTTAAATGCACAATGATACAAATTATCAGTATTAGATCAACACAGCTGGAAAGAGTTTAGTTTTCTTACGGTAGATCAGATATTACTAAACTTGATTTTGCCCATCAGAAAGATAATTACATGACTCTCAAACTAAAATAAATCTAAATGTAAATTCATTTTATAGAAATAATTCCTTCGCTTTCTTCTTTTTTTCCCCTTCTACCCAATTTCTATAAATCAGTGGTGAAGATACTACAATTTTCATTCTTTCTTTTTTAAAGTTTTTTTTTTAAAGTTTATTTAATTATTTTGGGGGTGGGGAGCAGAGAGAGAGAGAGAGAGAAAGAGTCCCAAGCAGGCTCCACTGTCACCACAGAGCCCAATGCAAGGCTCGAACTCACAAACCATGAGATCACGACCTGAGCTGAAATCAACGGTCGGATGCTCAACCAACTGAGCCACCCAGGTACCCCTACAGGTTTTATTCTTAAATGAAATACATTTCTTGATAAGTAGAGTACTTATATATTTTTCTAGAATAAATACTGTGATAATTATAGTGATATGATTGCTATCAATTCATTAGAATCATGGCAGAGTCCTCAGATCCATAATCTAATAAAAGCACAGTACTATCACCTTGTATTGATGGGACCTAGGTCAGAAAAATTAACATTCAGAGTAAAACCGAATAGGAAACAATTTCAATGGATACTCCATCTGAAAGACTCCAGTTATTGAAATAGTGAAGGGATTTTATTACGAGTCTACACCACTGCATGAACGCCATGACAGCATCAAACAGAGCTCCAGCTATATTTAAGTCATATCTAAAGAGAAATCCTAGTGATAAAATCTGAGGAGTTCTTCTAAATCAAATGGCAAACAACCATCCATTTCCTCACAGAGGAATATTTTAGGTTTAGCTCTTTGATTCAGAATTGGAAATGATGCTAAAATAGGTTTGTAGAAAAATTAAATTATAAACTGTCATATTCCATCCCACTTAATGTGAATGAGCAGAGTCTCTAGGATAAACTCGATTAACATAAAAAAGGGTAAAATCTTACTTCCGTTTCTAGAGAACAAATAAAAAAGATTTTTAAAAAATGCCCCCAAACTGTGCTCGCACTCTCCAAATAACAGCACATGCTATTCCTCTGGCTATTGCTCAAGCAAATATTTTCATTTTAAAAAAGCTACTTCCTGTATCTCTTATCTTGAAAACTCCTGTCGAAAGTGAATTTTGAGATCTGGGGATTGAGAATTGTCTGTTTAACGTGAAAGGCATGTTTATGCAACATCTGAGTCCTGGAAGAGGCCAGCCACAGGGCAATGATCACGACAAAAACAACACGGAAATCAAAATGGCCGTTCACGTTTTGGAGTACTTACCAGGTGCCGCCTATGTAAAGCACAGGATGTGCACGTTATTGCTTCATTCTTAAAAGCACCTATATGTTGGTATTATCACTATTTCTCTCTCACAGAAGAGGAAATGGAAACATATGGAGGTTAAGTAATGTGTCCAGTGTGTCATACATGTAAGTAAAGCCAGTTCACTTGACCCCAGAGCCCTGGGTTTTTATCACTGCACTACATGATTTCTCTACTGCTTAAAGAGGAGCATGCAGCCCACAGAAAGAAAGTGACCCGAGGCCTGGGTACTCTAGGCCTTACAAAGGCTGAAGATGCACAAAGACCTCCAGCCACTTTGTGGACTACAAAGACAGCCTGTGTGACAGCTAGGCTAGGTCAGAGGCACAGAGAATGAGTCCAATAGCACTAGGAGGATAGTGGGAAGAGTGGCTAAGAGGTCTCAGGCTCTGGTGTTGGTTGAATCAGGGTCCAAACCCTGAATGCATACCAATCTATGATGTTTTTACTTAAACTCTTTGACTTAAGTTTCTTCTTCTGTGAAATGAAAATAACTTTTGCATCTCATGCAAAGTTGTGAACTATAATAAAACAATGCATAAAGTTCTTAGTACTTATCATGGTTAATCTTGGCAATGTAACTATTATTATTATGGACTATTATTATTGTGGACCCTACACAGGGAACTCAAGAGAAGTAAGGAGCCTCACTAGAGCATAGGAAGCACCACATTTTCCCATATTCGCATCTCTGAAACTGAATGGACATGTGAAATTTCAGTTACAGGATCCTTGGCTAACCAACACTACTGCTGCCAATAGAGGGGAACGAGGTGGCCCTTGCCTTGCAGTCAGAAAGGAAGGGGGCATTACTGACCGGGCCGACGAGGTTGGCTCTGTGACTTGGCGCTGTACACGGACGCCATGGGCACAGTTCTCCTGGCCCCCCGCTTGGGTCGAGAGGGGAATGTCAGGGGAGGTGTGGCTGATCTTCATGGAAGAGTCAGGGCAGGGGGTGGGAGGGTCTAGGAAGCCCTCACTGTTCTCCTGCTCATTGGTCTCTGTGTCCGTGTAGTTAAGAGGTTCCCGATTGTCGTCTTTGCTACCAGAGAGCAGGCCTCGTTCTCGCCATGGAACCCAGCAGAGTTTCCAAGACACGAAGAGAGACACGCCAAAAAGCGCGAGGCCACAGGCAGTGACCACAAGGGTCAGCAGGCTCACTGAGATATCTGCAAAGAAGCAAAGATCAAAGGTCAGTGTGATTGCTCGTCCTGTGCCCATCCATTGCACAGTGCAGGCAGAATGACTCTTTAATCCATTCATCCCTCAGGAGCTGGCCGCAGGAGATAGGCCAGGGATGCTGCCGGGTCACCTGATTCTGGCGCAGGGATGGTGAGACTCAGACACAGCACAGAGAAAGTGACATGCAGGCCATGATTCAAAACAATGAACAGTCTGCTCTAGCAAGAGACGGGGTATATTCAGGGGGACTAGGAATGCCCTCCAAGTCAACTGAGACCCTACACCACAGCAATACAAATCATTGAGGCTTTGTGAGCAGGGCAGTTTCAACTGTCCTTAAAAATTACTCAATCATTTCAGAGAGCTGTATAATGAAATTTGGGAATTGTTTAAGTAACAACTTTCTAATACAAGAGAAACTAGAGTGCTTTCTTTCTCTTTTTGACATTGACTTTTAAGGGTCTCAGCAAAATGAAGCTCAAGTCCTCTGAAGCCTCAAGAATACCCCCATCCAGTGGTCAGGTACCTAGGACCCAGTGCTGACCACCGTAGTTTGGGTTTCCCCAGTAGCAGATCCTGAGACAAGTATTCAAGGGCAGGTGGTTTATTCAGAAGGGGAAGAAAACACAGGTAGGGGAGTAAGGAAGTGATCCAGGGAAGGCAGCCAGCGAAGGGGGCTTTACCAAGCCAGTTACCCAAGGGGCAAGGGGCTGGGCTATTTATAATGTCAGCTCCCTTCAGTCATGGATTGGAGGGCAGCTCTCAAGGGGCATTTCCCACCTGCAGCACGAGTGGCAAAGTAAGCTTCAGTGGCCAGAAAAATCGAACGTTCAAATAAATGCAGGGGCTGGCCTTTGGAGGTGAGCGGGCATGTGCTGAAGTGGTGAGAGTGAGCAAATATGGCAAGGCAACCACGGCATCTGAGGCCCGGACTGTATGGCCTCAGCTAGGGTCCGTGGCAGTGCAGTGGCTGTGCCCTTAATGCCCAGAACAAAGCCCAACTCCCTCCAGGCTTCCACTCCACGCTACAGTAGACCCAGGGAGGCTAAGACATCAACCTGAACTCATTCCTGGGTGGCTGTAAGCCCTACTTTAAACGACACTCCCACCTGCCCTTACTGCACTCCATCACACGTAGGAGCTCCAAGGATTCTCCCAGGCTTTGCCTTTACTGTCCATCATCAATATTTGCATTGCTTCAGCCAAAGTTTTCTGAATGTCCATTACATGCCAGGTACTGGGCTAGGTTTTGGAGAGAGTACAATGGGGAACATGAAAGGCACATTCCATACCTTCCTCATAGACTCATATTCTCGTGAAGAAGAAAATTAGGAATAAGTTAATTTTCCAATATTAATTATCCACAGCATACTGATAATCCATGACATGAGACAACTGACATTTCTGCTGAGGCATGTGAACTCCTACTGCAGGTCACTTACCTACTGAGTCACGCTGACCACCCACCATCCGTGTGCTTTTCAACATGACTCTGAAGGTACTTGATCATTCTTATGAAATGATAAAGCAGTTTCCTCATGAAAAATGGCTCTTGAGAGAATGCCAGCTGCCAGGACTGGTGATGGAGCTAATGTATCTCCTCTACACCTCCCCATCAATCTCTGCCTTTTCAGTGAAATAATATTCTGTCTCTGCTCGACAACACTGGGGCTCCAGTTTCACATGGGTAAGTGAGCTCAAATCTGCCACCTTTCTCTCCTCAACCCACTGAAAGGGGATTAGCAAACTATACAACAATGTGAAACAAGGATGACTTCCATCAATCCATCAGTGAACCAGTATAACATTGAGAGGTTTCTAGAATTGTTTTAAAGGAAAATCCAATCAGTATTGAACATTTAACACAAGCAAATGAAGGGACACTAAGGAAACAATAAAAATTAAAACTCCCAGGTGCAGAGAAACAAGGGCAAGGATGAGGACAGGGAGTAGAGTCAGTGGGGGCAGAGTAAAGGGCACCAGAAATCACACCTCATGGAGCCCCAACATGAGGTAGGAAGAGAGCGTGGTATGGCCACAGGCTCCATTGGGTTCCATCAGCTCACACGGAGTATGGGAAATTCAACTGTGCAAACTCCTAGGATAGGTAGTAGTGCTCAGGACACAGAAAGGAGGAGACTTTATCCTCATTAATCAGGTGGCCACAGCAAACATCAACTCCCACCTAGTTCAATAAAACACAAAAACAAAACAGGCTCCATACCATAGTGAAATCCCTTAATACATTCTGTAATCCAAATGGAGGTAAAACTCCTATGTCCTGTTAATCACTGTGGCACTTTCCTAACACAGACACTGCTAGAAAACACCAGCAAAGGCTGGGGTTGGGACACACTGGGAAACAGTAGGTTTAGGAGTGTAATGTGATTAATTCTTTTGTTATTCACCAGATATTCACTCTCTTCCACCACAGTGCCCCCATACCAAGGAAAGAGCATAAATCCCAATCCCCTGATGTTGATTTTGTCCATGTGACTTGCTCTAGTCAATAAAATCCAAGGAGATATGGCCCATGCCAACTCTGACCAGAAGACTCTTGGCTCCCACCTTCTGCCAGGAGAAGAAATCTTAAATAAAGCCCAGTCTTTCAACTTAGTTACTATCACAGGAAGACTTGTGGCACAGGCCCAAAGTCCAGAATGAGAAGCAAGCTTAAACCTTATCCACAGACTGGAGAAGAGCTGCAGCTGATCCACAAATCCGTGAGCAAACCCTAGTTCATGTTTTAAGTCCCTAATATTTTGAAGGAGTTTGTTACCATGGCAAAAACAGTTAACTCATACACATGACCATATAATTTATTGTCCTAAGCTGGGACACCTTTAAGAGAGAGAGGTGTGATGTTAATAATCACTTGGGACAAGAGACTTTACCCAGTACCCAGGGCAAACCAGGGAATATGGTCACTCTGGACTTAAGCTCTGAACTCATCACTTGGGTACAGCATAACCTCTCAGGGTTAACGTGGCATAGACAACATGCTAAATAAATGAAATTAAATTAACCCACTTCTGCTAGTAACCACAGGGACCTGACCCAACACAAGAATGACCCAAGCTTGTTAGCTGACTCCCAGTTCATGCACCCAAAAAACAGCTTGCTCACCAGTCCAGTCATGGGGGATCTATGAGAACAGGAATCCCATCCATCTCAGCATTGAATGCCAAGCAACTAAAAGAACACTTGGCACATTGTAGGCATTGAGTAAATGCCTGATGGTGCCCACCTGAAGACCGCTATGGCCACCTACTACTTTTACCGTGAATTATGGTTGTGTCCTATAAGCTCTAGAGGTGTTAGTCACATTCATAATCATTATAGATTTTTGTGCAGATAGGTATTAAAGAGAATTTCTAGTAAATGGCAGAAGTGATTTCTTCTTATTCACACAAAGGTACTATGTGGGTTAGCAATGGGCCAGGGAATGCCTTTGAGGAGAAACCAGTAGTGACCTACACAGACATACCAACCACAAAGCAAAATCATCTGGGCTTCTGTTTTTAAACAACTCAGGGCACCCTCTGGACACTTTTCTCTCTTTTTTCAGAAAGAAGTATTAGAAAACTCCTGTTGAGTCACTAGGGCCACAGATACTACCCACCTCAGACCCATGACTTTAGGAAAGGGAGGAGAATCAGCTTAGAATCACATAACAGCCTTGCTTAGAAGAGATTTCTTAAGTTAGGTGGTAGGTACATGGCCATTTGTTTTATGATTGATCCTGAAACCATATGTATTCACTATATATACTCTTTGGCATTTATGCTATATTTCATAACAAAAACTGAAAAAAATAGTAACATCAAAAAAATAATTATTCTAAAGATAAATTTTCTAAAAAATGGGAAAGTATAATTAGTCCTTCTGTCCAAGAGCCAAGAGAATAACCAGATGGTGATTCAGGGATGAAAGGAGGCAAATGGCAACCCAGTTCTGATCCAGATCCCTGGAGGTGCTGCTGCTTGGGGGTGACTGTGCACAAAACTGCATCCAGATCTGCCACAGAGTACATTCTTCCAGGGAAGATGTGGCCTAGAAGACCCTGCAGTGAGGTCTGACCATCAGAACTCTCTTCTACCTGCTATTAGATGCAGCCACTGAACATGATGTAGTGTAGCAATATCCTTGATCTTGCAGACATCAGATACAAGATACCATGACATCCCTACCCCCAGAAGACATCCCAGCTGTACACCTAGAATTCTAAGGGATCCATGCAAGCCTAAATACTTGTTTTGGAATGGCAAATATTATTGTCCAATGAATGAAAGGCTTGAGCTTCCATATACTACACACAGGCAGATGAACAGTAGTTGTCCCCCTAAACTATGAAGGGCCAGTAAGAACACATAAACTGACAACCAAAGAAAAATAATGGGACAAATCAGCAGCTCAAAAGAGGTCAACCAAGCTGAGCCATCAGAATAAACTGGTCCTGACATTAAATAAAATAGTGATGAAAACTAAGAGGTATGGGTAAAGTAGTGATCAGAAGCAGATGGGCTTGAGATCGCAGCTGATCTAAGGAAAAAAGATTGGAGGGGTGCCTGGGTGGCTCAGTCGGTTAAGTGTCCAATTTCAGCTCAGGTCATGATCTCATGGTTCGTGAGTTCGAGCCCCACATCGGGCTCTGTGCTGACAGCTCAGAGCCTGGAGCCTGCTTCAGATCCTGTTCTTCCTCTCTCTCTCTGCCCCTCCCCCACTCACACTCTGTCTCTCTCTCTCAAAAATAAATAAATATTAAAAAAATGTTTTTTTAAAAAAAGAAAAGGATATTGTGGTCCTATAATTCTACAGCTAGCCAGACTATCACGAGGGAAAAAGAGGCATTTTCAAACAGACGATGACTCAGAAAATACACCATTCACATACCTTCTCCTGCATAAAATCTAAGCAAATTCTCCAAACAAACAAATAAAAATGTATGTCAGAATACAGAACTCAAGAAAGGAAGGACATATTATATTAGGTGTATCTATATACTATGTATCACAAGAATTAATGATAAACAAAGAAAATAGCACAAATTGCATTAAGTCTAAATAATTGCTCTTTATGAGGTTATGAAGCTTAATGTAACTGTTATGAAAAAAACACTTAAAAGAACAAAGCAATGATGCTATATACATACTCAAATTTCAACAATTCCAACAAAACATGGGAGGCAGAAGAAGGAAGGAAGTAAAAAGAAATTAAATGTTCTATATTATTAGCATGTGGAGACTATTGATACTTCAACTTGATGTTGATAAAGAAATACAGGTGTAAATATGTATATAAAATATTTAAGGGGGACTTTGATTCATAATGGTACATCTGCATATTTATATTAATATCCTCCCCTTCCTGAGACTCCCATCAGGTGATAGGAAGTAAATAAAAAATAGAAACCTACAGTCATAAAGAATATAGCACAAGATAATCAACAAACTAAAAACTTTTTCTTGAAGACTGTATGTGGATAGCAAAGTGATAGAAGATGCAACCTGACCTACTGAACTCAACCTCAGGACACAGACATTTCCACTATGGTGGCAGCTAAGACTGAGATACAGAACAAAAATATGAGCATGGATTAAAAATCTTCACCAAAATATTTCCCAGTCTGTCTAGGGAGAAACCAAGGCAACTAGCGTGAGAATTAATGCCCAAGACCAAAATCCTCCATGTTCTGACAAAAAAAATGTAACTTCTTATGTTCCCGTAAAGTAAAATCTGCCTATTAAAATATCACTCACAGATACATAGCCTCATAGTTAGCTTTTCTACTGCCTCATTATTAAATATGATTAAGCTGCAAACAATCACCAGCCATGTAAGGACAGCCTAGAGCAACCAGATCAATGTATAAAAGCAAAGAAAAGAGAGAGAGAGAAAGAGAAAGAGAGAGAGGTTCCCAGAGAAAACAGATAAATCAGTGAGGAAACAAGAATTTTTCATTCACAGGACATTTCCAGAAGATATTTGATCCATACATAAGATAAGAGTAGACTACTGGTAAATTGAATGAAGAAGAAGACAATGTTCTTAGAAGTAAAATAATGTGATTGCTGAAACAAATAAAAAATTTAATAGTGGGCAGAGAGTTTCTGATTCAGTAGGTCTGCCTAACAAGTTCCCAAGTGCTGCTGCTGCTGCTGCCGCCGCTGGTCTGTGATACACTTAGACAACTACTTGGCCTGTTGCTGTTGAATTTCAATGACTTAACCAACTAATACGCATAAAGTGCAGAAAGGGATGAAGAGAAGACACACCTCCTCCTGTTCTCAAGAAGCTTAGATTATGGCTAGGGAGACAAACTGCAAATTGCATATTCGGGAACCATAAGCAACAAAGTGGAGAATCTGATACCTATGGAAATTCTAAGAGGAGATGCTAAGTAGACTACTGACCACTCAGTCGGACACTCTGGAGAAAATTTAGAGATATATTAGGGAGCTGTTGCCCATGGGATCACCCTTGCCTAACTAGTGATGGGAATTGATCGAGAAGTAGTTCTGATTTTTGTCTCCTGGATGGACAATTCTTAGAATTCTTAAGGATTCTGAGAAAATTGAAGATGAACAAGAAATAGCTGCTTGTCCATGTGGTCAACTCAAAAGCTCATCCTTGCACTTATTTTCCCTTATTTCCTACTTCATCCCTCTGTTCCTCATACCTTCTCTCTGGGATCACATTCCCAATAAGCTACCTGTACACACTCCTTTTTCTCAGTGCAATATTGTGATTTATAATAAAAATATATTTATTGGAAAAAATTTAATACAGGCAAAGTCAAGGAACATCTACCTGAATGTGCACCAAAGGCACAGGAAATTTAAGTGAAAGATATGAGATACAGGGTATGCATCCAGGAGGTCTAATATCTATGTTTCCTGGAAAGTAAAGACAGAAAAATGAAGGTAAAAAATACCAAAGAAATAAACTTTTAATTCCCTAAAATTGAAGGACAAATTATAGAAGTCCACTGAGCACCTACAATGAAATAACCCTATCTTAGACACATTATTGTGAAATTTCAAAACACAAAAATTAGAGGAAAATCACAAAAGCTTGAGAGACACAAGTAATATGAACATAAAAAAAAATTAGAACCACACTGGTATTGGAGTTCTCATTAAAAGCACTAGATAATAGACTAATGCCTACAAATTTCTGAAGAAATCTTACGCTTAAGTTAGATTTCTACACCCAATAATACTATCAATGCAGTATGAGGGCCAAAAATGTCAGCAAGATTACTTCCCATGCACCTATCATAGGAAGTTACTTGAGGATGAATGTATGAGATTACAACAGGAGAGAAGAAGACATAGTCTATAGGAAAAGTTGCACTCCACTCAGAAGACCAGTAAGGTCCCTGTGTGAGAGGTGAGTGGCGGGCCTAGAGAGGAGCCAGTCCAGCCTGGAGCAGGAAGACTGGGCTCTAGGAAGGAGGTGTCCTCAGACAAAGAGGACTTGAAAACAAATACATGACATTATGGAATATTCAGCTTCTAATGACATCACCATTTGTCTTCAAATGGTGGAAAAGAGAGAATAATTAGGAATTCCTGCAGTAAAACTGTTTGGGAAAAGGAAAAATAATCACAATATACCTTCTGGTTCTATGCTAAATAATATTTTATATTCATAATAATATAAATACCATTTATTGATTTTCAATGCTTAGAATCAAGTAATAGACAAAGTATGGAAGACGTAAGTACGGATGTAGAACTGAATGCACATTCAGCTTGGACAATTTAAACTTAATAGAAAAGATGTCAGAAATTAAGACGTAGAAAGAGAAAAGAAGCTAATAGCAAGACTGAAGGTTGCCTTCCAAAATGAGGGAAACAAGACATACCGTATAAAATGGATAGACAATCTGTACATATTGATATTTTCATGCTAATAGCATTGATTTTTACATTAAAAACCATGCAGAGATACGGCAAGCCATTTCTGTTGAGATGAAATTAGAAGGGACTTTCACTTTTTTTTTTTAATGTTTACTTATTTTTGAGAGAGAGAGAGCGTGTGTGAGCAGCACAGAGCTGGATGCGGGGCTCAAACCCACGAACCGTGAGATCATGACCTGAGCTGAAGTCAGACACTCAACCGACTGAGCCACACAGGCACCCCAGGGACTTTCATTTCTATATTAATTTTTTTACAATAAACAAATATTATTGAGAAGAAAAAAATTTTTAAAGCTACTATAGTATATAAAGTATATATGCCTTAGTATATTCTGGTGAACTTGGGTCTGTAATCCCAAAGCATTTCTGAAAACAGTCCTTATTTAATCCTCCTCCTTGGTTTATAAGGAACAAATAACTGAAAATCATGACAATCATTATAATAATGATCATCTCAGTTCCTTAGCACAGTTTTCCTTCAAAGTCAAACCCATAAAAGACATCCATCCTTTTCTACTCATCTTTGTTTGGACTTCTAGATTCATGAAAATAATATCAGAGGACTGACAAGAGCTCCTGGGTGGCTCAGTTGGTTAAACGTCCGACTTCAGCTCAGGTCACATCTCACGGTCCATGAGTTTGAGCCCTGCATCAGGTTCTGTGCTGACAGCTCAGAGCCTGGAGCCTGCTTCGGATTTTATCTCTCCCTCTCTCCCTGCCCCTCTCCTGGCTTGTGCGTTCTCTCTCTCTCTCTCTCAAAAATAAATAAACATAAAAAATTTAAAAATATATCAGGGGACTGACATAGGTTATCAACTTTTTACTTTGCTAATACTGATGTTAAAAGGTAACTTATTTATTATCATGGTCACTTCATACAAGGAGAGAAAGAAAGGAAGCAAGGAAGGGAAAGAAGAGAGCAAGAGAAAGAAAGAAAGAAAGAAAGAAAGAAAGAAAGAAAGAAAGAAAGAAAGAAAGAAAGAAAGAAAGAAAGAAAGAATTTTAACACTCCAAATAAATGGCATTGCTTTAAAGCACTATATTGAACTTTATGAATAAAACCATTCCACTGTCCTTATTTCGCCAGTTTGTTTCAGATCTGTGAGAACCCTGTAAAAAGGCTACACAAGGCACCAGAGATTGGGAACCACCTAGTCTCTCACATGTCAGTCTGGCCCCATCTCTACTTCTTAACAACAAATACAGCTCAGGGCAAAACTGGGAAAGGGATGACATTTTTGATACCCACCCCGCCTTCCTATCCTGAGCTCTCCTCTTTCAACTGTCCCCCCAACCTCATGTTGTCCCAGAGGACTGGAATTTTCAAAGAGACTACGTTGGAACCTAAAGATTCAGTGTCCGCGTCTAGTCCTCTCACTGCCAAAGGAAACTGACAAAGACAATGCAGAGGGGCCAGTTGAGGCTCAGGATGAATGAAATGTGGTATTTCCAGGGCAGGCAAAGGAAGCCAGGAATCACGATGGAGGAGGGAAGCAAAAAAGATCAGAACCAGAAAAATGGTTCTGAGCACTGGGACTGAGATGTGGTGGGGCATAAAAAAGAAGAGGAGACTCATGGTCAGAAGCTCAGATGATAGGGACTGGTTTGAAAGACTCATGCAAAATGAAGTAAGGCAAGGGGCTCAGGGTCCCTGATACGGTCATTTACATACGACTTACCTTTTGGCAAAAGGATTAGAGGCAGCTTAAAAAACATACACAACACAGTAAGATAAAATGTACTTTGTGAGGAAATCAGAACTGAAGAAAAAGAAAAGTAAAATGAAAATGAAGTCAGGGGTAAGGTACATAGTCAAAAAACATGCGTGAGGTTCTGTAAAGTTGCCAGAAGTGGCTACAGAATTGGCTCCCAACGTCCTACTTGTCAGAGAAAAGAATGAGACATAACTAATTACGTGATTCAGCATCCAAAACACTATACAATTAAGAAACATTTGAGACAAGGAAAATTTGAACTAGAAATGTAATATTAGAGATTAATGTTAATTACTTTTCAAATATGATAATTATATTGTGGTTATGTTATGTAGATACATATGAAAACATTCAAATGACATGATACCTGGAATTTGCTTCAAATTATAGATGAAACAAGACTGAGCATGGGTTCATAGTTATTGAAACTGAGTAATAAGTACGTTGAATTTCTTATGTTATTCTCTCTACTTCTAACAATCTCTTAATGACAAAAAACAAAACTCGCTTTGGTCAGGAAAAATGTTGATCCATGACTCCAATCTTAGATTTTCTTATTTAATAGACCTTGGGTGAAGACCCTTAATCTCCATTTTGCATGATCTCCATGATGCAGATGGTATACAGATGATACTGAGTAAACCTGATCAAGTATATATATAGTCTACATACATATGGAGTACACACACACACACACACACACACACACACAGTGGTTCAGAACACAAGATGCTTTCCTAATCCTAAAACAATTGTGTCTTGGGGGTTTAATAAAGATAACACTGGGAAATTTAGTTAGACAGTCAGGCCATAGAGAACTTGAGACTATCACATGGTGCCTTGTACGGAAAGCAATAATGTAATTAGTTGGAGGAAACAGGCAAGACCAAACAGTTCTGGGGATGAGCAGTCAGGTATTTCAGGGAACTGAACCAACGTGGAAACCCTATATTACAAGGAAACTTAGGGATCATCCACAACATTCCACAGCAGAATTCCCTCATCAACAATCCCTTCCATGTGACCATGAGGCCTTCATCTGAATATTTTCTAGGTTTTTTAAACTTAATACAATGAACATGTATTACTCTACAATTTAAAAAGATAATAACAATAATAATAATAATAACAACAACAACAACAACAATAATAAAATTGTGTTAAAAAAATCACAGCATTCTGGAGTTATCTGGTGAAGGGAAACCTAGCCCTATAAACACCTCGACAGCCCAGAGGGCATCTTCTGGATGGTGAATTTGAGGCATATTGGATAAGAAGCATATAATAGACTTTAGGCTAAAATTAGATGTGTTGGTGTTTAAATGATTGCACTTAGGTTGTCTGGAAAATGCAATCTTGCAGACCTTTCCCTTTAATTATACTGCAGGCACCATAGTACAGTAGTTAGGAGCAGGCATTCTAGAATCACACAGTCAAGGACTGCAGCCCAACATCAGTAGTGTAACCTTAGTTAAATTCCTCTTTATCTTGTTTCTCATTGTAACTTTGGGATAATGACAGTATTTACCTCTTGGGGTTGTAATGAGGGCTCAGAAAGGTTCTGGCACTCAATACATAACTTTTTTTTTTTAATTTTTTCATGGGGTGTCTCAGGAGTTAGCCACTCCATAACCAGACTTATTCTTACACCAAGAAGTAGTCAACTTGGTTAATAAATCATGAGACCTCCTATAGCTTGATGAGTTGAGCTAGCAACAAGCAAATATCAGGTGCCTAATAGGTGCTTATTGAGCTGAATTACTGAGGACAAGAGAAGGAGCTCCTATTGGGCACCTGGTATTTGCTAAGGAGTAAACAAGGGGTACAAAATAAATAAAACTCATCCTTGCCCTCAAGGAACCACTAGTCAAATCAAGAGAATTTCCACAACACTATTTACAATTCATAGAGAGCTAGTGAAGTCCAGAAGTGGGGATACAAAACCTACTCTGGGTTTCAGAAAAGGCTTACCATAAAAGAAGAGTGAGCCATGTCCTACTTATAACCACTTTTCTCTCTCTGTCTTTTTCTTTTTTTAATGCTTATTGAATTTGAGAGAGAGAAGGAGAGAGAGAGAGAGTACACACTTGTAGGGGAGGGGACGAGAGAGGAGAGAGAATCCCAAGCAAGATCCGTGTTGTCAGTGCCCAATGCAGGGTTTGATCTCACAAACCATGTGATCATGACCTGAGTCGAAATTAAGAGTTGAATGCTTAACCAACCGAGCCACCCAGGCGCTCCATCACCACTTCTCTTTTACAAAGACCAAAATCAGGTCATTGGCCATGTAGTCAAAAGACTTCACCAGAAGAAAGGCCAGGGCTTCTGTGTATGGTCACCCATGTTGCATTGGGCACAACTGCTCAACTATACATGGAGGGCCCAGGAAAGAAATGGAATGCTACAAGGGCTCCAGGACCAGCTTTGCCACCATTTACATTTTGTGACCTTGGGCAAGCCACTACCTCTCTATGGTATTCCTCATCTGTCATAAAGGTCCTGAGCATGGCTCTCACATTCTGTGGTTCTTGTGAAATTGCCAAATGACTTTGAGTTCACAGGAATGTCTGTATCTAGAGCTAAAGCCATTATAATAATTCCCATTAGTGACCACAAGCCAATGGGTGCTATCCAACTGGTGGCTACAGTTTAGGGCCATTCCTGCTTTTCATTCTTGCAGCAGACAGGAGGTTCCCTGAGCACTAGCTCACAGTGCAAATTGCAAGGATTAAGGAGCATTAACTTGTGCCTGCAGGGGCCATACCATTATTAAGGTACTGAGCCAGATAAACAGAGCACTTCGCTGCCTTAACTCTAAGAAGCCTGTGGACTAATAAAATGAATTAGAACACAGAAATTGGCATCAATTGCATTTTCCAGCGATTGACATAAAAGGTAGACCATATTTTAGTAGGATTGTGTCTCTGTCCCTCAGATCCCTTCCTCAGAAGGTTGCCCAAATTGTTCTGTATGTGTTAACTAAACAGCTGGCCTAAAATTAGGTCGAGAGAACACTTTCTGTTGCACCTTCTATTTGCAAAGTGCAGCCTCATCAGTGTGACCAGCTCCTCTTCACACTGGCATCACCCCACCCCTGCGTCAGCCAGATGGGGCAGGGGCTACGGAGACTACACACTGGTTGTAGCCACAAACATCAAGAGCTGGGTTTTTTTTTTGTTTGTTTTTTTTAAGTTTATTCATTTATTTTGAGAGAGAGAGAAAGTGCTCACACACGCATGCACGCACACGCTGGGGAGGGGCAGAGAGGAAGACAGAAAATCCTAAGTAGGCTCAGCACTGGCAGCACAGAGCCCAACTCAGGGCTCGAACTCACAAACCGTGAGATCACGACCTGAGCCAAGACCAAGAGTCAGACACCCCAAGAGCTGGGTTTCAACTTTTGTATCCCTGACCTTCCAATCCTGTTGTACCTGAGCCCCTGCTGTCTGCACAACAGGAAGCCTCAGGGTTTATCATCAGGTTTGCTACTGAGTTTTCAGTCTCTTTTTGTTCTCTACAGAAATTATTTAATTGGAAACATGGCAGGTGTTTGCAGATCTACAATGTTCTTCATATCATGGAATTCTGGCCTATGCAGAGTAAATGGAAACACTCAAGATATACTAAGATTCTAACAAAATCATAGAAAATTTGATGTGTAAGGTTTTAGACAATGGGGACTTTTTGCCTGAAAAGAACACCATGAATTGAAACGCAAGAACAAGGGGGCACTGGGCACAAGCCAAAGAGGTCAGCAACCCACCTGGTGTGTCTGTGGAAAATGGGAGGCCCAGCCTGTCCAGCAGCAGAGGAGGACAGGGCTCAGCAACTGGAGACCTGAGGTCCACTTCTGTCACCTCTATAAGACTTTGGGCTGCCTGCAACCTCTCCTGGGTGGGATCTTTGCTTCTAAAATGGGGTGAAGGGTTGAAATTCCTCTTTGCCTGCCTCTTTGGAAAGTTAGGTGCATTTGCATATGTATAAAGCCTGCCATATGCTTTCATAGTGTTGTCTGAGATTCTTCTTAAGCCTGGCATTGCTGCATTGACCCAATAATTCACACCTCCCACAGGACCCCATAAGCTCCATCAGTCCCAGTTCTTTCCTAGGCCAGATCTGATCTTGCTTTGTTCCAGTTAGTGTTTAAATCTCTCATCTATCCTGTGGAACAAGATCAAAAAAGGTTGCTGACAACCACCTTTGCGAACCAGCATTTAGAAAAATCTCATAAAGCAATGTGTAATGTGAGAGTGGGAATCCTTCTTCCCATTCCTGGCTCCCACGAGGAGTGACTTTTCCCTAAATGCTCCTGGCCACCATCCCACCTCTTACTTCTCCATTCAGAGGCAAAGTGGGTTGCTCAATTAGAAAGCATCTTTCATTTACCACCCCAAATCCATCCTTTCCTCTCTACCTCACTCTGGGACATGGAGGCTGACCCATATGGACTATATCCAAGGGCTCCCTTGCCTTCAGCTTCTGTTGAGTTCAGCCAATAAGAGGCCCTAATGGGAAACCAGAGGGTGGGAAGAGAATGAAGTTATAATATTTATTTCCCCAGATTTCTTCCTGATAGGTTACCATGTTGCATGTGTCCCTCTACTGAGAGCCACAGCCCCTTTTCCAGGTTCTTTCGGGCCTATGGGTGGCAATGGCTCCCTACTATTTCCAGCCCTGGAGTACTGTACTATCCCCTGCTTGGTTCCCTGCATCCTGACCATGCCTTTGTAAAAAGTCATTTATTAAGCCCTCCTCAAATTACCTACTCTGACCACGGTGCCTGTTTCTACTGGGACCCAGACTGATATGCTGCAGAATGAGCTGTTTTCTATTCTGGGCCCTACCTCTTGTCACCTGAATAACCTCAGGGAATCTGAACGCGTATTGGAGCTTGAGTCTCCTAATATATAAAATCAGACGCAATAAGATGGAAGGGTCCTTCCAGATCTCATATTCTTGAAGTGAGAGAAATTTTATATCTAAAGTATCTTCTACAACTTATCATGATGTCTGGCACACAGGAGGCACTCAATGTTTGATGAATGATAAAATTCTAAGCTGTGTATCATTTCCATTTTTATATCCACTAAAAAATGTGCGTCAGGAAAAGAAACTGCCAAAGAAGTCGCGTGTTTAAGTATATATAGAGTGAGCGTTAAGATTACCTTTTCATCATGATTGAAAATGATACAATATTTCATGCTTCCCTGGATATTTAAGACTCCACAGAGGCAGGGCAGTGCAGTGCAAGGAATGTGGGCTCTGAAGACAGGCATTATTCATTATATCAACTTCACAACACACTGTATTGAGCTGCCTTTATGAAAATATTATGTAATTAGTAGAGTGACCTATTCAGAGTGTGTGAGAGAAGCCACATTTTCAGGAGACACTCTTACAGCCAAATAGTCTTGCTTTCAGGGCAACTCTAACCCTAGACTTAGGTCTCCTAAGAAACATTTCCAAGCTGCTTAAAGTCAGAACAGAGAGTGGACTGGCTCCAACTCTTCCCTATTTTCTTTCTTCTGTCTGGCTTGAACCCTGGTCCATGGCTAAAAACAGACTCCCTTCCAACATAAAACCTCTTACTAGGTTGGACATTCTATACCTGAAACCCTAATGTATCCCTCACCCCCACCCCCAGGTCATGGATCTGCCTGTGCAAGCACAATCAGGCTTAAATTATTGGCAACTGATTAAAAGCATGGGCTCTCATGTCTTTGTATTTCACTGTTAATTTGCTACAAATTATATGTTTTTAAGTCAATTTCCTTTCAGTAAAGATCATGCTGCTGAAATGACGATGGTTTCTTTTAAATCGCTCACTTTCATTAGTAGTTACACACAGAAATTGGCATCTATTCGACATCAGAATGATTAATAATACTGGTATATGACCCAAAAATGTAGTAATTGTTCTAAAAAGCATGGACTGTAAAGAAAAAAAATACTTTAGATTTCAACACAAATTACTCCTAACTGGAAGATACAAGGAATACCAATTCTTCTCAAAAGCGATCTCTTAAGGCCTGCCCCTCCTTGAGTCATGGAAATTCTGCCTAAGGCAGGGGACAGAACTATAGCCATAAGCAGGCGCTGATGTTGTCTCCTAAGACATTTCTTTAGTCCTAACTTCTTTTCAAATTGGGTAGGGTTTTTGTTTGTTTGTTTGTTGCCCATTCTCCTCCTCCTCCTCCTCCTCCTCCTCCTCCTCCTCCTCCTCCTCCTCTTCCTCCTCCTCCTCCTTTTTTTTTTTTTTGATTGTGGCAAAATTCTGCATAACAGAAAATTTACCATTTTAACCATTTTTTTAAGTTTATTTATTTTGAGAGAGACAGAGAGAGTACGAGCAGGGGAGAGGCAGAGAGAGGGGAGAGACAGAATCCGAAGCAGGCTCCGCACTGTCAGTGCAGAGCCCCACGCAGGGCTTGAACCCACGAAACCATGAGATCATGATCTGAGCCAAAATCACAAGTCAGATGCTCAATCAACTGAGCCTCCCAGGTGCCCCTTAACCATTTTTAAGTGCACAGTTCAGGGGCATTCCGCACATTCACATTGTTGTTCAGATAGCTCCACTGTTCATCTCCAAAACCTGTTGTCATCCCATACTGAAATTCTGTACCCATTAAACAACCCCCAACCCATTCACTTCTCCACCCTTCCCCCCAGTCCCTGGCAACCACTGTTCTATCTTCTATCTCTATGATAAACCAAATAGTTTGCTTCATTTTAATGAAAGTTGGTCACTATGCAGGCTCTTCACCTCCCAAAAGTTCAGAGAGGAGCACCAAAGACAACACGAGCCAGAGAACACAGGCAGGCTGCTACACAAATGTGGAGTAAACTGGAGAGTCTGGGGTACATCCCCAACGATGCTTCGGAGACTTAAGTGGGACAGGGGGCCGCAAATAGGTGTTTTGCTAACATCCTCCAGGTTCTCCGACCCCAGGTGGAATGTGCTTTCCTGCAGCTGCAGAGAACTTCTCCCACTTTTCTGGCCTTCATTGGCATCCTGTAGCACTAGCGGTCCAAGCAGCACTGCCATGAGATGCTCTATACAAACTAGGCTTGAGAGGGGAAAAGTGTTTTCCTAAAGACCAAGACCGTGAGTGCCAGAGGCAAGAGTAGACTCCAAACAGCAAACAGGGAGGGAAGAGTTCTCACACATAAAAGGCAGAAGAGACTGAGGCTCAATCACTAGTGGTAGATCAGGACAGAACGGAGATTAGCAGGCAACTAAGGCAAGGATCTGAACGGGGGCAGCACTGGAAGGAAGTGACAGTGACAGCAGCAAGTCTGCATCAGAGGGATGACAGAGTGGCTCATTGTAAGTGGGATATTATTATCTACCATATTCCCCAGGGGAGACCTGAGGAAAACACAAGAAGTGTGAGGACAGGGGTCCTTCCTGTCCCGTAGTAGGTAAAGGATGATGGTCCAGCAGGCCTAGGTATAAAATGGTAAAGTCGTCTCATGGAGGCCCACGAGTGGGTGATTTCAGGAGATACTGAAGTTAATAATCAATTAAACAGAAGTAGGAATTATTGAAATGATCAGAAAGGATGAGACATTATCATAAAAATACAAGAATGACTAAGCAAGGAGCATGCTGATGAAGAGTTAGATTTCAAATAAATTCATGTAACTCCGTGGCTTTACTAAATACCAGTAACAGCCAGGTACACAGTCTCTCTCAAATCCTTCTTCCAAAATACTAGTAATGGAGTACCGCCCACCTCACAGTCTGGGGTTCTTCCCAGGGTTTCCCAGGGCCCTAGCACTCGTATACTTAGTCCCACTGTTATGATTCCGGAGTCTGTCAGAAGACCCTTCGACAATATTGCAATCTTTGCCATTTGCCATGAAGTCATAATGCTTCTTTCCACTGTGAACATATGGACTGCTATATATCACTTGGAAAATGTGGTGCATCAGAGCTTAAACAATTCCATTTCCATAAATAAGTTATAAAATATATAAGGAAATGGAATGAAAGCATGAAGTGTTTGATTGTCTTTATAACTTGCATACTGTTTTGGAAAGTTCTAGGTGTTTGCTGCTTTATAATTTGTTGGAAACTAGCAGGGAGCCCACATCTCATCCCAAATGAGAAAGAAAAAGTTGCAATTAGATACCACCATTAGTCAAATTAGGTTTAAAATAAGGATGCAGATTATCTCAAGGTGAAGAAGGTTATAGTAAGGGGTGTGATCCTCTTCTAAGATAGGGAACAACTCAATTTCTGCTCAGATCTTTGAACAAGTAAGGATAGAAACCATAACCACCAGCAAACTGAGAAATCACTGTGGGTAATTATATCCAATCATTATTTAATGTTACCTTGGGAAGAAGTGGACTTTGCTGAAAACCCCTTCTGACTAGTGTTGGCCACAGAGTTCATTCAGAACCATTAATTTAATATGGGATTGAAAGAAGACAGAAGCCTAGCTGATCTTTAGTCTCAAAATTTCCCTAAAATAGGGTCTAGGGGTAGCTTGTGTTATAGACTGTGTACCCCCAAAATTCATACATTAAATCCTAACACCCAATGTGATGGGAGGTGGGACCTCTGGGAGGTCATGAGGGTGGAGCCCTCACAGATGGGTCCCTTTTAAAAGAGACCCCGGAGAGCTCTCTTGCCCTTTCCACCAGGTAAGGACACAGTGAGAAGATGGCCAGCTATGAACTAGCAAGTAGGCCCTCAGCAGACCCTGAATCTGCCTATACCTTAATCTTGAACTTACCAGACATCAGAATTGTGAGGAATAAATTTCTGCTACTTATATGTCAACCAGTCTAGGATAGTTTGTTATAGGAACCCAAATAGACTAAGATAGCTTGGCCCCTTAAGGATGTGGACATATAACCCAATGGCCTGAGTAAACTCATACTGAGTTGTTCTTCTGTTCCTCAATGCTCAAACTCCATGATTAGGTGCAGAAAATTATGGTGAAAGGGTCATGTAAAGGGAAAAAAAAGCACGGAGAAATGAGAGAAGGAAAACAAAAGATTCACCACAACAGACTATTCTAATGTTTGCCTTCCAGGACATTAGGAGTATAGAGCAGAAAGAAAAAACTGCAAAGAAGCTGGGAAACAATGAGGATTAATCCAGGAGGCCCCCCAAAAGAGAAAGTGGAGAGGAAGAAATTCTCATAAAAATAACATTTCCCAGAGTGAAAGAAAGATTGTGGACCAAATATCCCAGAAAATGTTGAGTAAGATGAATGAAAGACTGCATATATCCAGACACATTGCTGTGAAATTCCAAAACCCCAGGGCTAGAGAGAACATTATAAGAGATCTAGAAGCAGGCACCTTTAGACTTTTAAGCAATTCTGTAATGCAAAAAGACCATGAAACAGTACCTTTAAATATCCAAGTGAAAATTATTCTCATTATAGAATGTATGCTTAGCCAAATCATCCATAAAAATGAGGGCAAAATAAAAGAATTTTTAGAATGCAAGGATTTAATATCTATATCCTATGTCCATCTTCTGAAAAATGTACTTGACGATGTACTCTGACTACATGGGGAAAAAAAGAGAAAGTAGGAAACTAATAAACAACTACTTAACGTTCAGGTGCCGGGCACATGGGATCCCAGAGCATCAGCTCTGTGTAGGTAAGACAGAATATTTCTAGATGAGAAGAACAGGAACTCCTGGGAAGAATACCATCCAGAAGGGCTGCCTGGGTGGCTCCGTAGGTTAAGCGTCTGACTCTTGATTTCGACTCAGGTCATGATCTCATGGTTCATGGGATCAAGTTCTGATTTGGGCTTCATGCTTTAACAGCGTGAAGTCTGCTTGGGATTCTCGCTCTCCCTCTCTCTTTGCCCCTATCCCACTCTTGCATGCATGCTCGCTCTCGCTCTCTCTCTCTCTCCATCTCTCTCTCTCAAAATAAATAAAATTAAAAAAAATTTTTTAAAGAAGAAAGTAGGTTCCCAATACCATATGTATGATAAAGAGACTGGGTATTTTTAATAATATAGTGAAGAAGTATATTTCTTTTTATTTACATAATATCCTAAGTATTTGTTTTTAGAAAATACAGTATAACCTTGGATTGTGAGGAACTTGTTCTGTGAGTGTTCCATGATGCTGAATGTCACGTGATCACAACTGAGCCAATTCTCCTCTCCTCTCCTCTCTCTCTCTCTCTCTCTCTCTCTCTCTCTCTCTCGTGCATGCACACTGCAGGATTGTGGGTGATCATCTCCCATACTTGGATGCTCAGTCTCAGGCCATGGTGTCTGACAGAAATCAGTGATTTTTCAGAATGTTGGAAGGTGCCCACAACAGGCACTAATGTATTTTTTGTCACTTCAAAGCATCTATGGACAGTCCTTTGCTTTTCCATACAAGAGTAAGCTTAGGAATGCTTTGTTTCATTCTAGGTCAGTCTGCCTGCAGACATAGACCCTTTCCTCTGCTCCCTTATTGCCAGTTACATTAAATACAATATATGACAAGAGTTTATTAACACCGTACTATCAATACCCATTAGTGATAGTGAAAGTCATCCTACGCAATAACGCTCCTCTCTTGTCTATCTAACACCAGCCACAGATTTTCAAAGGTAAGTGCAGGTTAATTTGTTTATTTTTCTTTATATTTTGTATTTTCTTTATTATTTTGTATTATATTACAGTATTGTAATCATTTTTTAATGTTTATTTATTTTTGAGAGAAACAGAGTGTGAGAGGGGGAGGGGCAGAGAGAGAGAGAGACAGAGAGGGAGACACAGAATCCCAAGCAGGCTCCAGGCTCTGAGCTGTCAGCACAGAGCCCGACACAGAGCTTAAACTCATGAACCCCAAGATCACGACCTGAGCCGAAGTCAGATGCTTAACCGACTGAGCTACCCAAGTGCCCCAGAATACAATAAAATTTTGAACAATCGATGGCACATAACTGAAGACTTTGGATACAAGGGACTGAATCCTTTAAGTGGCACAAGATTAACAACATAAACCTGTGTTTCCTTTTCCAAGGTCCAATCACACTTCATGGCTCAGTAGCTACTAATTTTTACAAAGTCACAAAATTATAATAGCAATAAAAATGGCTCCACCTTTGAGTGCCTAACAAGGGCCAATGCTGTAATAAGCATCACCTATGTGCTAATTCACTGATCACTGTAAAAATCCTAGGATTACCACAATTTAACAGATGAGGAAACCTAGGGACAGAAAGGTTACTTGCTGAAGGCTACTCAATTACTGTATATACTCTAATGTTACAAGCTAAGAAGACTTTTAACTAATGTGGCTGGTGCCAGTTAATTGAAAAAAAAAAGTTAGTTAAAGGAAAAATCCACCCCCCTTATACCTCAAATATATTATCTTAATGTAAATATTTTGTTTTAACTTAAAATATGAATTCACCAGTTCTTTGATAAAGGGCAAAGTTCTTTTTTTTGAATACGGGTCCTTGGATTATTGTTGTATGTAGTTCTGTGTTGTCTTTCTTACATCAAAGATATCCACAATACAGTATGTATTCATCTCGAGTTTGTTTAGAATAAGAAGTTATGGGGTGCCTGGGTGGATCAGTCGGTTAAGCATCTGACTTCAACTCAGGTAATGATCCCGCGGTTAGTGGGTTCTAGCCCCGTGTTGGGCTCTGTGCTGACAGCTCAGAGCCTGGAGCCTGCTTTGGATTCTGTGTCTCCCTCCCCTCCCTCTGCTCCTCCCCTGCTCATGCTCTGCCTCTCTCTCTCAAAATTAAATGAACATTAAAAAAATTTTTTTAAATAAGTTAAAGATATTTGTGAGGCAATCTGAGAGGAGAACCCTAGATTTTTCCATTGTTTTCAATCTTTCCCAGTTGCTCCTCTGCTCCTGCTTCAGCGGCATTTAAAGATATGACTTCCCTTTACTGAGTCTTAGAAAGCATTTGATTCAGTTTTCACAGAAACAACAATTCTCTTTTAGTACTCCTATTTCACTAGCATATGTAATATTTAATTAAATTACATAATTGAAACAATAAACACAATCAGGATAAACAAGTTCTGGAACAAAAATAACTGCTTCTTAGTAAGCATTCAGCTTGACTTATGGAAGCAGAAATAAACAGGAATAGTAGTGAAAATGCTGTTGTCTCTGACCACTCAGCCTCTCATGGTATTTACTGAAATGTTTTCTAAAAGAAATGGGAAGCCCTGATAATTCTAGCCAACCAGACAACCATAAGCTGGTTAAGAAAACTCCACATGTTCTATTAACCACAGTTTGTTGGTATGTAATATTTAGGATTAACATATGGACAAAACATGGATGGCTGCATGATTATAATACAGAATGTAAGAATTTTACAATCACAGCATAATAACAGTGTGCTAAACAACCCATATATCTTTATTTTACAGAGCAGAGGACCTGGAAATAATGCCTAAAGCTGATTCAATAGGACATGGAAATGTAAATATTTTTTTAGAGTTTAACGTGTAACTAATAAAAGGATTCAAAATATCATAACAAATATAAATTGGGAATGAGAATATTCCTCACCCTGTTTACATATATTCTAAAGCTGATAAATAAAAAACTGAAGCAAAATTATATTATTTACATTGTGAAGGAAATTACCAGAGACCCAAAACCAGTAAAGAGTCAATGGGAATGGTCGCCTCGGAGAGTGGACCCACGAGAAAGACATAAAGCTTTTCTTCTCTTTTTTTCAGTATTTTGTGATTTCTTGAAGCATTTTTAACCATATGTGTTACTTAGATAATTATATTTAAAAACTGCAAATAAAATGTGAAGAAGCTAAAAGCAATGCAAATAAAGAAAGCATGCTTTAAACTAGGAAGCTGGAACGTTCCCAATTCTGGTGAAAGAGGATCATTAAGGACCCAGAAAGGGCTCTGTCTCAACTGAAACAGATGCCAGAAAACACACAAAAGCACCTGGGAAGATTCCTGCTCTCAGAAACGTCCCATAGAGCTGCCTCCAGGTAACCCTGGGGTGGGGGACCCAGATGGCCTCCCAGGAGTCTCTGGGTCAGCGCCTGGGCGCAGTGCCCCGGGAGGTGCGCACTGGAGGATCTGTAATTAGGCACCGCCTGTCATCGGGCACGTGAAGCCCAGGGTGCCTAGCCTGCCATCTGTCTACCTGCCTGCTTCTGGAAACTCACACCTCAATACATACCCAGCCAAAGGATATTTTATAGAAGCCCTCCGTCATGGTTCCGCTTTTCACCCTGAACCAGAACCACAGAATCGGCTGCGCATACACTAAGAGAGCTTCTCTGAACATGGATTTGGCTTGAAGAGGAAAATGGAAAATGGTGTCAATACCGTAAAATGGGCTCAGGGTCTCCTCCCAGCCAAAAAGATTGCTGGGTTTCATTTTATGTTCTTTATTATATGAGAAAGAGTTTTTTGTTCATTTTATAAATGTAAAATTTTGTTACAATATTAGGAGAGAAGCTTTCTCACCTCAATTAAGAATCAGGGGTGCCCTAAGAATTTTAACTTTAGGAATTCGAGAGCCTGTAGAAGATGTTTTATGACTGAAATAGCAGGCAAGTTGCTGGATTATATAGCCAATATCCATAGCAGGAAAGAACAGTTAGCAACTTAAAGCAATTTTGTGTTTATATTTGTTAGGCAAAAGTCTATTTAAGTAGGCCCCAGTGCCATAATTACAAGGGTCAGTACAGAAAATACTGATAGAGCCTAGGTCCCTACAGTGGGAAATTCAAATGCACTTCAGGAAATGCTCTCGGGGAGAAGAATGAAATTACTCAACAATTTGCTTGTAAGCTTAACAGTGAGAAAACAGGCAGAAAGGATATGATTGTGCATTGGAGGCATATTACCTACTCCCTGACTATCCAAAAATTCTATCAAAGAAATAACACTGCACGGCACTGTCAGTTTTAATAAGAATTTAGGTAAAAGTGCAGCTCAAATCCTAATATCTTTGGATATTGCGGCCGATAGCCTCCAACTTCCAGCTCCAAAAACCTACAAACTGCAAATACATTCTGTATCTGGCTTTGGGCAAATGACTCCAAATATCTACTCTAATGCCCACCTCCAGGCTGTCATCAGATTTTAATAATGAACTGACTGCCCTTTTACAGAACAGGTATAGAAGAAAATGGAAAAGAAGCAAACAATAATATCATACTTGTATTCAGAAGGTCTTCTTGATTGGAGAGTGTCAAAATATCAAAAACAGTTTTGTTGAAATCAGTAGGATGCAACACAAGAGAGGTACCCTTACATGTCAGAATATCTACTGATGCAAAACACGAAGCTGGCAAAGAACATGAGTCATAAACAGTTTCCCAGACATGACAGGGGAAACCTGTTCTATTGGATCCGAACTCATCTGTTTAGGAATTCCTCTTCACTCTGATGCCCAGGGGCGGGACACATTTGTCGGGCATGTTACTGCCATGCTCTGGCTTAGAAGAGCTGCATTTTCTGCAAATATGAAAAAGCGCCTAAATATCATAGCTGTACTCCTGCATAAAAGCAGGGACAGAACCAAATAACTGATCTACAAGTTCAGAAAATTTGCCCCTATTCAGCAGTGGGCTAGAGCCAGCTCATAGCAGCTTATAAGAGCCAAGTGTTAAATTTTCAGGCATTTTGAAAGCTCGTTATTAAACACAGCCATTATTTAAAAATTGTATAAACTTACAATTATATACATTACATTGAAAACAAAAGTGGAGGTGCCTGGGTGGCTCATTTGGTTAAGTGTCTGATTCTTGGTTTCAGCTCAGGTCATGATCTCATGGTTCAGGAGTTCAAGCCCCGCGTGGGGCTCTGAGCTGCATTGACAGTGTGGAGCCTGCTCAGGATTCTCTCTCTCCCCCTCTCTCTGCCCCTCCCCTGCTCATGCTTGCTCTCACTCTCTCAAAATAAATAAATTAATTTTTAAAAAAAGAACAAAAGTAATAAATATTCAAAAGTTGCCATTTCCTATTCATTTTACTACATTTTATTATTATCCATGTTCCCAAGGTTATTTAGATATATTACATCTGTATGGTGGGAATACTATACAATGATATGCCACTGCTCATGTCTTCCCAACCCTGAGTTCAGTGATGTCATGCTGGTAGGTTGAAATGGGCCTTGTTGGTAGAAGCATGTATATCATGGAAATTTCACACACCACAAATCAGGGCTTCATTTATTAGTTTGTTGATGAACTAGTCTTAAGAGAGTGATAGAGAAAATGTCAATAATAAAGATTAAAAGTGTGTCGTGTCTGTAGCCATTACATTGTGAACAGCACAAAAGACTGAAGACACATTCTTCCAGTATTCAAAAACTGTTACCTGGTTCAACAGAGAGGCTGCTCCCATTATTGAGGAATGAATGACGTTAGGATATGTGCCACTGTTGTGTCACTTTCATCTTGCTTGCTAATGTAAATGAAACTCAACCACCATGCAGGTCGGACCCACACTCGTTTGTCAATTGCAACCAAAGGTTGCTAGGGATACAAATGTTTGACAAAAATCATGGAAAGCCCTCTGTGAGAATCAATTATAATGCAATCAATAAATTATAATGTGCATTTTACTATGAACTGTGTGCTGCACAACCTTTATATCAGTAAAATTTATAATAAACTTGTGTACATATACTTATGCACATATTTAAAAATATGTGCATAAATGGTTGTTACCCATAGAGCAGTACTGCAATTCAGACAGCATGGAGACTGACTTTCTTAAGGAAGTGTACAGAGCTAAGTTCCTTCAAGTATGCTCCACTGCTCTTTACATGAGGTCTTTACCTGATGCAGAATTACTATTTTAGTGCTCAAAAGATTTGCTTCATCAGTCCTACTTTTGTACCATAAATGGACTATCACCAGATGGCAACAAGAGTTTTGGGCCTGACCCTGGGCAATTAGATATAGAGGAAGATCAGAAATTTCTGGGTCATAATCCTATACAAAAAATGAATCTGCTTCTAAAACAACTAAAAAACCCTATACTTCACTAGCTGGGTAACATTCTTGACAGCAAATGATCTTATCTTTAAAGCAATAGTCCTAAAATTCATCTGTGCTTGATAATTGCCTGGGAAGTTTGTTAAAAATATAGATTCCTGGGCTGTGCCTCCAGAGATCCTGATTCTGGGTAAGGCCCAGGAAACTACATTTATTTATTTTTTTAAATATAATTTATTGTCAAATTGGTTTCCATACAACACCTAGTGCTCATCCCAACAAGTGCCCTCCTCAATGACCATCACCCACTTTCCCCTCTCCCCCACCCCCCATCAACCCTCAGTTTGTTCTCTGTATTTGAGTCTCTTATGGTTTGCCTGCCTCCCTCTCTGTTTGTAATTTTCCCTCTTCCCCTCCCCCATGGTCTTCTGTCAAGTTTCTCAAGATCTGCATATTAGTGAAAACATATGGTATCTATCTTTCTCTGACTGACTTATTTCACTTAGCATAATACCCCAGTTCCATCCACGTTGCTGCAAATGGCCAGATTTCATTCTTTCTCATTGTCAAGTAGTATTCCATTGTATATATAAACCACATCTCCTTTACCCATTCACCAGTTGATGGACGTTTAGGCTCTTTCCATAATTTGACGATTGTTGAAAGTGCTGCTATAAACATTGGGGTACACGTGCCCCTATGCATCAGCACTCCTGTATCCCTTGGGTAAATTCCCAGCAGTGCTATTGCTGGGTCGTTACAATCTACATTTAAATAAACATTCCCAAGTATCTCTGAAGGCAGTGGCTCACGGTTCACCGTTTGAGAAATGCAGTACTGTGGGACACTCTGAACATAGACAGTAGCTTATCTGAGTTCCCCACTCCTTGCTCAAGCAGATTCTAACTGGCTCCATCAAACTGGCCACAAGGAAATATCTTCCTGCCTCTCTGGCTTTTCTCTTCAGCTGACATGAGCCTCACCTTACATACCGTTTCCCCAACTCAATTTATTTGTTCTCAGTGAAAAAAGAACTTGTGTTGGGTATCCTAAGCAGCCTCATGAAAAATCTTGCTGAAATCTAGAGTGATTCTATCAAGAAAGGACACACAGGAAGATTACTACGACTTGGTTTTAACAAGCCATTCTGGGACACCTTTTCTTTTCTAGGTGCTCACAAACCATCTGCTAAATTGGCTTTGGACTTTGCCAGAGATGGACACCAAGCTCACAAACCTTGAATTTCTCGATTCCACACATCCTCCACCATGAGGACCGGGCCATCTGCCCAGCTCTATCTGCTGGCATTGCTCCTGCCTCTATTGGGTGTCTCCTGGCATCTGTTATTACTCCCTCTCCCCAGGCAGGAAGAGGTCTTCTTTCTTGGTTTGAACATAAATTAAAATAATACATTTCACATTATTCTTTGGATGTTTCCAAAATACCAATTCATTCTTGCCACCAGCATTCCTGGAAATACTTGATGGCATATGCCTCCTTAAAATCCCTGGATTATATTTGCCTGGCCTCTTCATTTGGGTGCCAAAACTCTTAAAATTTGTGCTCATTGGCCCTAGTTTCTAAAATGATAGGGTCTTCTACCTCTTCTCTACTTTTAAAGTTAGAATGTGAGGGGCACCTGGGTGACTCCGTCAGTTAAGTGTCCGATTCTTGATCTCAGCTGAGGTCATGATCTCACAGTTTGTTGAGTTCAAGCCTGGTGTTGGGCTCTGTGCTGACAGTGTGGAGCCTGCTTGGGATTCTGTGTCTCCCTCTTTCTGCCCCTCTCTTGCTTGTGCATGAGCTTCCTCTCTCTCTCTCTCTCTCTCTCTCTCTCTCTCTCTCTCTCAAAATAAATAAATAAACTTAAAAAAAAAGTTAGAATGTGAGAATCTAGAAGATCCTCTATGTTTTCCAGTCCTCTTGAGCTATTTAGAATCCAACTACATGAAATTATACCTAGTTCTATTCACTGAAAATTTTTTCTAAGTTATAAAGTACAAATCCAGCTTTCTTCAGCCAGATCGACCCAAGTAGAGTATCAAAGGAAATATGTTAAAGAACCACCCTCTATACACCAGATACCAGTGTTGCTGCTTTGGTGCAGTGGGAATGAAGGGCAGCTTCAGTTTCACCCCTTAGGTCCAAGTGTGGCCAAGACAATGTTGCAGGATCTCACCGCTTACTAGCACACCACTGGCACTCAGTCAGTGAAGCGTCCAACTTCAGCTCAGGTCATGATCTCACAGCTTGTGAGTTCGAGCCCCGCATCGGTCTCTGTGCTGACAGCTCAGAGCTTGGAGCCTGCTTCAGAGCCTGTGTCTCCCTCTCTCTCTGCCCCTCCCCCACTCATGCTCGCTCTCTCTCTCTCTCTCTCTCTCTCTCTCTCTCTCTCTCTCAAAAATAGATAAACATTAAAAAAAAACCCTTAAGGCTCACTAAAACAGAATTTTAAAACCACTGCGCAGATCTAAGTGCTTACCTCAGTTTAGGACTGACTTTCCTCTGCCATTTAAGTAATGTGCAGCTTTCATAGCTTTTAACAAGTTTACAGTATCATTGGCACAGTTCCTTTCTTGGTGAATCTCTACATGCCACTGAGACAGAACTGTTCAACTCAAAAAATTCTGGGCATGAATTCCAACCAAGTTGATGATAAAATTCTGCAACAGAAACATTTGTTTTTGTGTTGAAAACTCAAATCCAGTATGTACTCTGGAGGAAGGAATAGTAACTTTCAGCTAAGCATACCTTAAATCCTTAAGAAAATTGTCCACTAAGCCATAATGTCCATGTGGCTGACATAATACATGTTATAATAACAACATAATTACTTAACTATTGCAAAAAAATGTCCTTTTATTCTTGTTTGAGAAAAACCTTCAGATTCATAAGACACAGAAACCAATTGATATAATCTTCCAGTGGCCCTTTTTTCTGTTTGGTTATTATTGATTTGGGGTCTTAATAAGACAACAGGCAAGGTTAAGACATGGTATTTTCTGACAAATATAAAGAGAATGTTCTGTAGCATAAAGCACACAAGGAATTCCCATTTGCAGGTTTTAAAAATGCAATTCTGTGCCATAACTTGATGACAATGACCAGACTTCAGCCAGAAACACCCATCTTGACAGGTTATTCATTCGCTCTTTCATCTATTCAAGTATTCATCAAGTACTTATTATGCTTCAGTAACTGGATTAGATGAGGGGAATAGAAAGATGAATAACACACAGTCTTTCCATCAAAGCATTCTCAATCAAATGAAGAGGGCAGATACATGGACAGATAGTGTTTTAAGTGTAGGTACAGTGAGAGGGAGAAGAGCACAGAGAATTCACGTGAAAGAGACCCAAAGCTGAGTGTTAACAGAAGGATAAGGAAGATCCACTAAAAGGGAGGGGGCAGGAGGGTGAGGAGAGTCATTTCAGGCTAAGAGGACAGTTTAAGTAGGGGGGCAAGAAACTGCATGGCACACTCTGCTGTTAATGTAAAGCAAGTGATGGCATGTTGTGTGACTGGATTCATCTCTGACATGCCATGCTAAGGAGCTTGAACTTGATCCTGTAGCTGATTGGAACCAATGAAGAGTTTTACAAAAGAAAGCAGCAGGGTCAGATCTGCTTTTCAGAAAGATCACTCCAGCTTCTGTGGAGGCTCAATTTAGGTGGTTTATAACAGAGGCAGGAAGCACATTAGGTGCTCTAGTAATACAAGAGGGGAGTGAGGCCTGAAACAAGGTGATAGTCGAAGAAAGGGTGCTGGAAGACAGATTTGAGAAATAATTATGAGATCAATTTAGATGGAATTTGTGACTGTTGGATAAAGGATGGCAGGGACGACAGAAGTAACGGTGACAGAACTTTCTGGAATGACATCCTGGTTTCTGATTTGAGTGACTAGGGATGGGCATGGTGTCGGCCATCAAGATAAAAAAGTATGGAAGTAAGTCTGGGAGCAAGGGGATGATTTATTCATTCACTCAGTATTTGGGTACCTACCATGTTCTAGAAATTGGCCCAGGTCCTATAAATATAATAGTGAACTAGACAGATAAAGAGAGCTTACATTCTTTTTTTTTTATTTCATTCAAAACTTTTTAATTGCTCTTAATGTTAACTATAAATTTTTTTTCCAATATCTCTATTCTTTTTTAATTTACATCCAAATTAGTTAGCATATAGTGCAACAATGATTTCAGGAGTAGATTCCTTAGTGCCCCTTACCCATTTAGCCCATCGCCCCTCCCACAACCCCTCCCGTTGTCCCCCTCCCTGTTTTTATATTATTTTTGTTTCCCTTCCCTTATTTTCATCTGTTTTGAAGAGAGCTTACATTCTAATTGGGGGAGGAAAACACTAAACAAGTAAAAGTAATTCTATCATATTAATTCAGATATATGTGCACTCAAGGAAAAAAAAAAAGCCAGAGAAGAAATAGGTAGATATGGGACCTTTCTGAGAAGATGCTGACTGAGCAGAGAGACTCAAATAAGAGAGCAGTGAGCCCTGAGGGACCAGTGGGAAGCATATTCCAGGCAAAAGAGCATCAGGGTAAAGGCCAAAATGATGACTCCAGTTTTGGACATGTTGAATTTGAGGGGACTTTCATCTATCCAGATGGAGACATCCAAGACAATAAAATACACAGGGCTGATGCTCAGCAGAGTCTGTGCTATAAGTGGATTTGGAACTAGGGGTGCATTGGAGGCTGCGGAATCTCGAGAGAGGAGGGGACGACTTTGGGAAAAATGCAAAGTGAGAAAAGCAGTGGCCAAGCTAGTTCATTAAGAAATACCAACAGCTAAGGGGAAAATAGAAAGAGAAAGAACCTATGAAGGAGAAAAAGAAGAGTGGGACTCAGTGTGGCAAAATGCAAGAGGGTAGGAAGCAGTGTTCACCATGTCCAAAGAAACAGCATTCCGATAACTGCAGTGTGGCCACTGGGATTAGCAATTAGCAGGTCCTTGATGACTGTGGTGAGAGCAGCCCCAGAGGAGTGGGGCGGGTGGAAATTGGATGACAGGGGTTTGAAGAAGATAAGAAGGAAACCCAGCAAATATAAGGCATCTTATGAGAGTGTGGCTGTGAAGAGAGAGAGGTCATATGGAGAGGGGACAGCCAACAGAGAGAACATCTACACTGGTAGAGTCCAGAGTCTATCAAGTCTGGAGAAATGAGCCAGGCCAGTACTGGCAGGCAAGGGGCATGCCCTAAACTGGAGCAGAGGCCATGACTACTTTTCCAGATGGTTTTGTGCAGCCCTGCCTCCAAAGAACTAATTCCAGTCCTTGACTTGGACTTTACAGAGCCAGGATAGAGTGGTTAAATCACCTAGTTTTCCTCACTCCAGTGCATTGCAAGAACCTTTACGAAGTCCCCCCAAATCTGTATTAAGGATTGGGTGTAATGGGAGACACTGTAAGCAAAACATAACAAATGATGTTCCTCAACCAAGGGGCCTGGCCATGAAGAGGTGGTTGGGAAGCCCATGCTGGGTTTCCTGAGAAGGTGGCCTTATGTGCGATGCTGCAACCTCTAAGGGAAAACTCCTCACTCTTCCATTTATACCATAAGGCATCAGCCCCAGAGTTCAAGGTCAGGTCCAGTTCCATGGACCAGGTGGGATGTGAGAGGTGCAGAAGGGAAAACTTGAGTAGTGATGGGAACGAAAACCTATCTGTTTGGGAAAAAACCAACCACACAAACCGACAACATCAAGAAAATATGAACTTACAGAAGTATGACCAAAGATAATACAATCATGACTGGTGTAAATTAAAGAAACATAGATATGGTCAACAAATTATGAAATATCAGAAGCAAAAGAGAAGCACTGGAAGCAAAGGAGGTATCAGGCTCTGACTAATCAAAGGCAGCTATACACAGCTCAGCAGGCAATAAATTTACCATAGGACTTCATCTTGAAGGGCATAGAAGCCGGAAATAAAAATAGACCCAAATGTTTAGATAAATTCAGCAATAACATAACCATGGTTGTTTCTTAAATGAAATTAGCTGATTAGAAATACCTCTCATCTTGAAGGTTGAGTTTAGACAGGAAAAGACCTTATCACCTACCCCCAAACTCTCATTCATACACTTCCCTTGGGACCACCATCAGTCCATGTTTCTGGCCATGGGACTCACTTAGAATGGCTCTTCTGCTTCTTGGAAAGAAGCCAATCTCCAAGTTCCTGTAGGCAACTCCTATAATACCAGAGGCTGAACACTATTTTGTTTGAATTGCCTTCACAAGAAAGTGCATACTGGATTCTCTCTTCCACCACAACTATGTTCTCACATTTTGATCTTACTTGGATACATATAATTGACACATCATTGCCCAACTATGCTCACCAAAATATAAAGACAAGCAGAAGGACCAGAATCATGCAAAAAAAAAAAAAATGCAAGGAAACTTTTGGCAATAACAAACGCAATCACTACCAAGATTTCAAAATAAGATTTGCAATTGCTTTTTCATTTCAGACCCATGTTTACAACTTGTATTAACTATATACCACAAACATACATTTCTAAAACTCAACTCAGTCTCTCTCATTCCCTCAACCTGCTCCTTCTTGTGCATTCTGTATGACCTAGCTGCCTAATTCAGAAACCTCAGACTTCCTTTATACCTCTCCCCCTACTGTACTCCATGCCCTATGGATTCTATCATAAAATAGATCACCATTACCATTAGGATAAAGTTCAAATTCCTTTTTTATAATTAAAAAAAAATTTTTTTGAGAGACAGAGATAGTGTGAGCAGAAGGACAGAAAGAAAGAGAGGGAGAGAGAGGGAGAGAGAGAATGAATCCCAAGCAGGCTCTACACTGTCAGCACAGAGCCCAATGTGGGGCTCAAACTCACAAAACTGTGAGATCATGAACTGAGCCAAAATCAAGGGTCAGACGCTTAACCAACTCAGCCACTCAGGCACCCCAGGATAAAATTCAAATTCTTAACATAGCCCACAAGACCCCTACTTTACTTTCTTTCTCTCTCATCACATAAACATCCCCACTCCAACTCCCAAATTCAACTCCATCAACCCTAAACTCTTTCAGGCTCCCTAAGGTCACTCCCTACTTCAAGTATTCTAGCCTTTGTTTTCTTTACTAAAAACTCTTCTTCTGAATGCTTTGCTTGAGCTCACACTTCCATAACATATCAGAGTTTATTTACTTCTTGTCTGGAGATGCTGTTTTTGACACCACTCTTGGCAAGTTTGAGTTAGGTGCCCTTCCCATGTGCTTCCATAACACACCACATTTTCCCTTATGGCACTAATTGTAATGGCCTGTTTACTTCTCTATTTCCTCCACTAGAAGATAATTCATTTCTTTGAGGACAAGGATCATGCCTTTTTCAGTCACAATAACTCCAGCACCAAGGACAGCATCCAACACACGAATACCCAGATTACATTACATCCTCATTTATGAAGAGTAGCAGAAAAGAGCCAATAACAAATTTGGAGGATAAAATTAAGTAAGGGGGAATAAGATGAAGAAAAAGGAGAGAAAAAATAATGGAGTAAGACACCAGAGATGAGTGGAGAACAAGAAGAATGATTTATGGAAGAAGTAAAAAAGAAAGCAAAAATAAAGGATGTACATGGACTGCCTAGAATATGTGTTATTCCCTGAAAGTGTTTCATTTAGAAAGTATTTAACTATAGAACAAAGGCAGATTTTATGGTAAAAAAAAAATCCTAAGCAGCAAATCTTATAAATGAAACTGTGATTTACCTTGTTATAGCTCAGCTCCTGCTTTTCTTCCTTCCTTTCTTACAGCTCCTTTGAGAGCAAGCAGACTGTCCTGAAGTCAGCATTTGTCAAAATCTTATATGGAACTGATACCAGGACCATGCATTCCTCCCCAGCTCCCTCTAGGGAAATGCATGGCCTAAAGGGACCTGGGTCATGTCTGCTACAGGCTCCAAATGTGGGGTGTGAGAGTGCTGCTATCACACCAACCAGCAATCCTGGCCCATGCTACACAGTCCACCACTGTGTCTTCATGTCCTAGCAATACCCTCCAAAATGCACATTTCTAGAAATGCATGGTTTGCAACAGATATGGGCCTCAGCTAAGGCACCCACCAGGACCAAAGGAAAATGCTTCCTAAATTGACATTTAAAATGGGCTTGGAGCTAAAATATATATTGCATTATTTTATATTGGAAAAAGAACTGTTCTCTTTTTCCAAACTTCTATAACAATAAAATAGCTTTGTCATGACAGCAGTCACAGATGCAAAGGAAAGAAGGCTACTCACTCCTGTAGCTGAACAAAAGCTCATACAGTGGCTATTATGCCTCTGGTTCCTTCATTTTAAGTCGTCCCTCTCCAGGTAGAAGCAAATCCTTAAAAGCAGAGCCCTTGCAGCCTTCCCTCATCTTCCCTGCTTTTTGAATTTACTAGGCTTTGCACACTTTTATCTACAAATATTCTTTACATCTGATGAGATGTATACACATGCAAACATATACATATATGCACACACACACACACACACACATACACACCCCACACACATATATACACACATATACATATTTCTTGTGCATCTAAACATCAAAGTCAATAGTTCCTCATGGAAGCACATTTTCACAAGAAATTAATTTTGACTGATTCAATTCATCATCTAACAGTGGTTACCAAGGATACCAAACAGCCAAAATCAGTTGGCTCCAACTTGCTTGTTAATCAGAAGATATTAACAGAAAGCTGTGAAGAATTATTGTTGTCTAAGTAATCTGGCCAGAAACAGTATCCCCTCCCAATGTCGCTCAGTCCTGAACTCAGTTAAAAACATTCCAATCTATAATAACTATTAAAAACATGCAAGGCTTTTTCTAGGATTTGAATTCAATGATTAGTATTTAGAAAAATGACCGCTAATGGTTTGACTTTAATTCACTGCTGATGAAGCACTGAACTAAGAATGGCTACTGATTTGATCTTCTTATCAATCTGAAAGCAGATGATTCTCACCATAGCAGTTAATTGAGCATTCAGGTAATCTAGCTGAATCTGTCCTAAATCAAACAGCCCAGCAATGTACATGTATTAATAGAGGATAGCATTAAACAGATAAGCCTAGTACATGCCCTTGAAGGGAAGAGAAAAACACCCAAAACAAAAAAATGTTTCCCCTTGCTAAAAGGTCATGTTTTTTTTTAAAAGTAAACAGAAGATTAAGTTTTGTTTAGTCTATAATATACATCTACAGAAGAACCAAAGAATTGATACGTTACTTCCAAAAGGCACAGGCGATCAAGTTACTAATTAGTATATCTGTTTACATTTTGAGAATATTAATTATATGTCATTCACTGCAATTATTCTGTCTCATTTTGTGATTTGCCATCATTTTGTTTATAACGCCTTTTGCAAAAGAAACCGCTGCTGCTATTGTGCTTGCCAAAATCTGTTAAGCTTGTCTTTTATGGTTATTGGCTTTGGGGGTCATGCAAGGAAGGCTTCAGCTACCTAAATTATTCCTGAAACTGGTATTTGCCACCCAAAATCTATTTTTTCCTTTTCCCCAAAACAATAAAACTTAAATTGTACTTGGAATTTGTCTTGACAATATGTCAAGACAAAAGACTACATTTCCCAACTTTGGTTATGGCCGTGGGACTAAATTCTGATCAAGAGATAAGAGCACAACTGTTGACAGGGACTTCCAAAAAGGTTACTGAGGAAGAGCAGACTGGAGCTGGAGGTGGACTCTTTTGTCTCTCCCAGGAATGTAAATGTGAGTACTGGAATTCCAGAAGCCATTTTACCCCATGTGGTGACTTTGAGCTATAAGCCATGCACTAAAGAAAGCAAAATAGAAAGACAGAAGGAAGGTGGGTCTCATGACTACCTGGAGCCTCTCAGATCTAGGAAGCCTATTTCTAGGTATATTTATGTGAAAGAACTTTAAAAACGTACCTTCTGTGTGTAAGCCACTGTTATTAATGTTTTCCTGTCACATGTAGAGAATCCTAATTATAGGTTATCTTACAATTTCCTTTAAAATTTTAACAGTTTTACTTTTTAGAAAATTTAAAATACATGACAAATTTGGAGTATAGAGCAGAAATACGGTGTTTTTCTCAACATTATTTACTGAATAATCCATCCCCCCACCCCAATGATTTGAAATGCGATGTTTACTAAATACAATAATGCCATGTTACTCTATTTCTGTTCTATTAGGTTTGTCTGGTTTTTTGCATAGTCTTTATTTTCTCTGAGAAGTGGGAAGTTGAGGGTAGAGGTAGAGCTTGAGAGGAGGGAGAAAAGGGCAAGGAAGAAGCCAGATGACAAGTAAGAACTACCAGGAGGCACTGAGGGCCCAGATGAAATGAGATTCTCCATGTTACATTGTAAAGTTTGATGGGGTGGACTCTGCATCCAGAATGGCTACATTCCAATTCCAGCTCCAAGACTTAACTGGCTGTGTGGAGGCAGACACATCACTTATGTGACACTTTGGCTTCCTCTTCTGTAAAATGGAGATAACACTAGAACCTACCCCAAGGTGGCTGTGTTAAATGAGCTATTATAAAAAAATTTTTAACGTTTTTGTTACTGAGAGACAGAGAGAGACAGAGAGTGAGCAGGGGAGCGGCAGAGAGAGAGGGAGACACAGAATCCAAAGCAGGCTCCTCCAGGCTCTGAGCTGTCAGCACAGAGCCCAACGCGGGGCTCGAACTCACAAACCGCGAGATCATGACCTCAGCCCAAGTCGGTCGCTCAACCGACGGAGCCACTCAGCCGCCCCATAAATGAGTTATTATATAAAAAGCTTAGAGTAATACCTGGTCTCAAGTTCTATTATGTCTCATCAATATTATTATTGTTACTAGTCACAATGTAATTGTTAATACCATTGTTGTCATCATCATACTTAATATTAGGATAGCAGCTTTTTTCCCCTCAGGTATTAACAAAGAATAATATTGAATTTTATCATATAATTGTTATGGCATCATCTGACGTGATTATGTTTGTTTGTTTCTCTAAAAACCCATCATGTATTGTGAATAAGGCACCATGTCACACACTAGAATGGCTATCATAACAAAGATAATGACAAACGTTGCTGAGAATGTGGAGAAATGGGAACCCGCACACACTACTGATGCAAATGTAAACTAGTGCAGCCATTTCGGAAAACAGTTTAGCAATTCCACAAAATGCTAATGTAGAGTCATCATATGACCCCGCAATTCTACTTCTGGGTATGCACCCAAGAGGAATGAAAACATACATCTAAGCAAAGACTTGCACCTAAATGTTCTTAGTATCAATTATTCATAGTAGCTCCAAACTGTAAACAACCCAAACGTCCATGAACTGGCGAATGGATAAATAAAATGTGGTATATCCATATAATGAAATATTAACCAGTAATAAAAAAGAATTGATGACACATTGTACAACATGGCTGGATCTCAAAAAAAGTAGGCTAAGTGAAAGAATCCAGTCACAAAAGTGATATCAAATATTGCAGGATTCCATTTATTTGAAATCCAGAAAAGGCAAATTGATAGACAGAAAGTAGAGGTCTTCTGGAACCAGGTAATGGTGAATGGACATGAGGATTTAACTGGAACAATGAAAACATTCTAAAATGATTGATAATGATGCTTGCAGAACTTCATAAATTTACTAAATAATCACTAAATTGTACACTTAAAAGTGGCTGAATTATAGAAAATGTAAAATATGCCTCAGTGAAGTTTTTTTTTTAATGAAGGAATGGATGGAGACTGAGAAAAAATAGGAAAAGTTTATGTTACTTTTGTGTAAACATTATCAAAACTTAAATAATTTTAGGAGCACCTGGGTGGCTCAGTCAGTTAAGCACCCGACTCTTGATTTCAGCTTAGGTCATGATCTCAGAGTTTGAGGGATCGAGCCCCGTGTCGGACTCTGTGGTGACAGTAAGGAACCTGCTTGGGGTTCTCTCTCTCCTTCTCTCTGCCCCTCCCCCACTAATGCTCTCCTCTCTCTCTCAAAAATAAACTTAAATAACTTTATGTATTTTATACACACATATACACCCACACACACACAACCGAAAACCTATTCACACAATGAATGATAGGTTTCCTAGTGCTTTCCCATTCTTATATCCTCAAAGTAAACACCCAGGAGAAAATTCCACTGGGTCACAGTATATCATTAAAAAGCTATATTTATTCTACTATTACTTAACATACAACTTGGGCATTTATGTGCTTAATTGAGTTGTTTTTTTTTTTGGTTTTGTTTTGTTTTTTTTTAATGTGCATAAAGTTCTTTTTTCTTGGGGCACCTGGGTGGCTCAGTCGGTTAAGCAAATGACTTTTGATTTCGGCTCAGGTCATGATCTCACTGTTTGTGGGTTCGAGGCCCACATCAGGCTCTGTGCTGAGATTGAGGAGCCTGCTTGGGATTCTCTATCCCCCTCTCTCTAACCCTCCCCGGCTTGCTCTCTCTCTCTCAAAAATAATTAATTAATTAATTAATTTAAAGATCTTTCTTCTTATTGTCTTCGTTAGATTTGATATCAGGCTCATAAAGTGAACTGGAATGCTTTCTATATCTTTTCTATGCTATGGAATAGTGTTTTTTTTTATTTTTTTTAATGTTTATTCATTTTTGAGAGAGAGAGAAAGAAACAGAGCATGACTAGGAGAGGGGCAGAGAGAGAGGGAGACACAGAATCCTAAGCATGCTCCAGGCTCTGAGGTGAACCAACTGAGCCACCCAGGTGCCCCTATGCTATGGAATAGTTTTAACATTATGTGAATTGTTAATTCTTCCCAGAGGACAACTTGATAGTTTTGTATTGAATATTCAAAGTGCATAAGCTTAAATCTAGCAATTTCACTTCTGTAAAAAGAAGTAACAGTGACTCTTTCTGGACAATGAAAGTGGTAGTGACCTTTATCTAATTCTTGTGCTCATGTAAAATGTTTTGCAATGAGAATTTAAAACAAATTTGCAAAGACTATTATGGTTCCAACAAAGAAGAAGATGATGGATTACTTGACATTTTGATAGACTTGACCTATACAAATATGTGGGCCTATAAATTTGTGTGGCAAATATTCTTTGTCCACCATTCAGCATCTTCTAAATATTTCTATACTTCCTCTGAGATGTTTTATAACTTCTACTCAATTTGTATTTCCACATCATTGGCATATATGGAATTTTCTTATGTTTTTTAATCTCTTCTATATCTGTCATTAAATCCTTTTTCTCATTCTTTTTACTCTGTATTTGTTTTCTCATTTTTTTTTCTTGGTCAGAACAACAAAATATTTACTTATGTAAATTTCAAAAAAAAAAGCATATCTCAGTTTTGTTTATTAATACCACTTTTGTTTGTGTGTTTGATTTTTCACTTTCTAATACATGAATGTTTTCTTTTGGTTTTACTAACGCTTTGCTCCTACATTTTGGGGGGTTTTAAGTTTAATGCTTGGTGTATTCATTTTCTATCACTCTATTTACTAGAATTAATGAAAGCTATGAATTTTCATCTAAATATAGCTTTGACTGCACTCTATAGTTTTAATATATGTACTTTCATTTCCACAGTATTTTCAATGTCTAGAATTTTAGTTTCCTTTTCTGATTTTTTAACTAAAGAGATCTCTAAAAAAGAGTTCAGTTTTCAGGAGTTTAGGCTCCTGGTATTGTTGTTACCTGTTATTCACCCATTGATAGTTTTACTGCATTATGGTTAGTAAATGTGGCCTCTACAACTTTGATCTTTTGGAATGAATGTTCCCTTTTTATGGACTGATCAGTTCCCTTTATATGGTACTGAACCATTTTTTTTAAATGTTCCATGAACATTTTCTCTCTTTTGGTGACTAGAAAATCCATAGGTATTTATGAATCAAACTTTTAGCAATATTATTTCTATCTACTTACTGTCTACTGATGTGTCATTATTGGTGAAGTATGATGGTCTCCAATCATAATTCTGATGTTTCTAACTTGGAAGTTTGAACAAACTTACCTGCATACACTTGAATACTACTTGATTCATTAAGTTAATGAGTGGTCTTCATTGTTTATAGCACTATTACCAACCTAAAATAAGTCTTATTTGATGACTTTTATGTCACATTCAGTATGCTTATTATACAGGAATGTTAGTTTAATTAGCATGAGGCCTTAGAAAAAAGAGCAGATAAATATAAAATCCACAGATATTTTGCACATGTTATTTTAAAACATTAAATGAAACCATTTCCTGAGCATTTAAAAAATCAGGTAGTGTACATCCAACTCGATCCTCCTCTGACATTTCCCCATGTTCTAAGCTGCATTATTAAGGCCACTATTTAACACCCACTTCTCCCTCCATTCCCTGAATCAAATCTGATGACTGTCCTTTAGCGCTGTGACTGCAAGCCCTAAAACATCTTTTTATTATAAAGGAATTTGCTATAGGGCCCTTGTTTTGTGAATCTGTCCAATTTAACTTCCCAGTTCCCACATACTGAGGCACTGGGAAGACAGCTATGATTGAGTCATTGACATATAATACAATATAAAAATTAAAAGATCAAAAAAACCAATGTAATGGAAAAAAAAAAGCTGTGATTTAAATCTTTATCGGCCTGCAGAGTGGATCCTCTCAAACTGAACCTCTGGGGATTAGATTTCCCCCCAGAAAAGCCTACAGTAATCCACCCATAAATGGTCTCTAAAGCAGTGTGGAGTTACAATCAATGGATGCTTCTCCCAACAGCATGTGGAAGGAAAAAAGAAACACTTTGGGAGATTTTGTACCTCTTGCTGTATACTCTCTGAAATAAATTCCATAACATGATGAGTTTTAGCTCCCTCCAAAATTAAAGTAATAGACACAAAGCACTTTAAAAGCCCCAGGAGAAGGATGACCTATAAATTTGGTATATTACAATGACATTAAATCTAAAGTAGCAGTCATGGTGGAACAGATTAAAGAATAGCAAACAACAGTTTTCTCATTCCTTCTGAAATAATTTGGGAAGCATTCAGAGCTGGCCCAGCTATGCCATCAGTGGACTTCCATATTATTTGAAAAAATCACAATGAAAATATGTTGCGCCTGAGATTTTCAGTGTCAAGTGTTAAAAGTGGTTCGAATGTGGTCCCCCATTTATACCTCTTTCTTTATTTCCAGAGTTTTTCCTCATAGGAAGTGAACATATCGGCAAGAACAAGTGGTAGAGTATAGGAATCAAGCAATCGTGTCTTCTCTAAGCTCACGGCCTAGAGTTTCTTACAGAGCTTATTTACAGTATGGTTATCCTAAATTAAAAATAAATGACAATCATATTACATGTCTAACAAAAAAGAAGACCATGATTTTAGTTCGTGCCAGGGTGCTACAGTCACGTTCTACAGCAAAATTTTCTGCAGAATTTATTATTAGTTGTGCCAACAGCAGCTGTACTAATAATTTGAGATAACTCCCACTGTGGTTTAAAAAAAAAAAAGAATCAATGATAGATAGTGAGAGCATTTTCATGCTTGGATTTCCTTGCCTAATATATTATAACAGTTTTATACAGATGGTTAAAGCATTTATTTTGACAATGGGGCTGTAAAAAGTAATTTCAATCCATAAAGGCCATAAATGCATGTCATTTGCAACCCTGGATGCACACCAGACTCATGCATAGAGACACTTTAGGCATCACCCCTGAAGATTCTGATTTAGTCAGTCAGGGAACAGGGCAGTATGTCTTCAAAAGTTCCCCAGTTGAGGGGCACCTGGGTGGCTCAGTTGGTTAAGCGGCCAACTTTGGGTCAGGTCATGATCTCACTGCTCATGGGTTCTGCGCTGACAGCTCAGAGCCTGGAGCCTGCTTCAGATTCTGGGTCTCCCTCTCTCTTTGCCCCTCCCCACTCTCTCTTTCTCAAAAATAAACAACAACAAAAAAATAAGTTTCCCAATTGATTCTGATGCATAGCTGGAACTGAGAATCATTTTCCCAAACCCTTCAAGTTGGAAGGGACCTTAGTGTTCAACCATCTCTCACCCTTCCTGATTTCTAGTAACTTCTTCCCAATGGTCCACCAGTCAACAGACCTGGATGTCTGCATCAGATTTCCATACATCCTCAAACTTAACACATTTAAAATTAATCTTTTTTTTTTTTTTTTGCATAAACCGTACTCAACTTCTTGTAGTAAACAATAAGTTACATGACCATCCTTCCAGGCACTTATGCCAAAAATTGGAAAATTAGGATCCCTCTACTCCATATCAGTATACGGATTATTTTTACCTCTTAGATATGTTTTATATCAATCCCCTCTTCTCCAACTCCATTGCCTTAAAACATTCCTTTAACTCTTTTGCCTAAATACTAATGGTCTAATACTACTTCTGGTGTTCTGCAAAATCCCCCAGCTTTGAATCTCATATTGCCTGACTGCACCACTACCCTACACATACCCATCCCTGTCACAGACATCTATATTCCACAGTCCATTTCCCCACTTCCTCCCATTCCTGGCTTGGTGTCACTCTCTCCAATACTACTTTTGTCTTAACGTGTGGTTAATTCAATATTTCCCAAACCACGGTCTTTGTCTTCTTGCCCCTGTCTCCGTCTATAACTTGTCCTTCACCCTACCTTAGGGCCTCATTCCACAGTCACATCGCAGAGCTGGTTAATAACAACAACTGCAGTCCCTCCTCTTCACTGTGCTCCCAATAATCATCCCACACAATCCTCTAAGCCTCCAATCTCTTTCCTGCCCCTGCATGTCTACTCTCCCCTCCTTACTCAGATGAGATTCCAGAGTCAATTGCCCCAGTTCCTCCATTCTTTATACCCTCAACTCTTTTGCCACTCTCTCATTGTCATATATCAGCATGACCTTGCTTAAACGTAACTCCTGTTTCTTCATGCCTGCACAAACACAGGTGCACGTGGTGGGGAAAACATTCATGCTTAAGGTGGTGGGTATCACATCAAATTCATGGTCATGAACTTCAAGTGGGCCCATAACATCACCTGGCAAGTACGTTGTACTTCCCTGATCCATTTACTCTCCCATCTTCTGGACTATCATTTATACCTCTCCAGTTTTCAAACCTCCATAACCTCCCACCCCATCCTCACTCTCAGCTGATAACTTTGCTACCTCCTTTTTCACTAAGAATGGGAGAGCAATCAGAAGACAAACTTCTATACGATCTCCAAACCATATCTGCCCACCTGGACTCCTGACTCGCTGACAATGAATGAACTGTTGAAAAACCCACCTACTCAAGCACAGCACTCAGGTAATACAATCCCCTAAATCATTTTATCTCTTTTTTTTAAATTGAAGTATAATTTGCATACACTGTTATATTAGTTTCAGGTGTACAATATGATTCAACAATTCTCTGTGTTACTCAGTGTTCATCATGGTAAGTGTACTCTTGATCCTCCTTATCTATTTCATCCATCCCCCTACCCATCTCCCCTTTGGTAACCACTAGTTTGTTCTCTATATTTAACACTATGTTTTTTTTTGTTTGTTTCTTTTTTCTTTGTTAATTTATGTTTTTTCCCCTCAAATTCCACATATGAATGAAATCACATGGTATTTGTCTTTCTCTGACTGACTTATTTCCCTTGGCATTATACCCTCTAGATCCATGTTGCAAATGGTAAGATTTGCATCCATGCAATGCAATTGCATACCATCTCCAATGGTAAGATTTGCATCTAGATCTATGTTGCATCTATGTTGCAAATGGTAAGATTTTTATGGCTGAGTAATATTTCTGTGTGTGTGTGTGTGTGTGTGTGTGTGTGTGTGTGTGTATGCCTTCTTTATGCATTCATCCATGAATGGATACTTGGGTTGCTTCCATATCTTGGCTATTATAAATAATGCTGCAATAAACATAAGGGTGCATATATCTTTTTGAACTAAGTTGTTTTGTTTTCTTTGAGTAAATACCAAGCATTGGAATTATCAGATCACATAATAATTCTGATTTTAATTTTTTGAGGAACCTCCATACTGTTTTCCAGAGTGGCTACACCAGCTTGCACTCCTACCAGCAGTGTACGAAGGTTCCTTTCTCTCCACATTCTCACCAACACTTGTTGTTTCTTACCTTATTGATTTTATCCATTCTGACAGGTGGTGTAAGGTGATATCTCATTGTGCTTTTGATTTGCATTTCCCTTATGATGAGTGATATTGAGTAACTTTCCATGTGTCTGTTTGCCATCTGTATGTCTTCTTAGGAAAAATAGCTATTCAGGCCCTCTGTGCTCATTTTAATCAGATTATGGTGGATTTTTTCAGTTTTGATTTTGTTTGATATTTTGGTGTTGAGTTGCATAAGTTCTTCAGCTACTTTGGATATATCAAAATATCAATCAATATCAATATCAGATATATCAAATGCAAATATCTTCTCCCATTTAGTAGGTTCCATTTTTGTTTTGTTGATGGCTTCCTTTACTGTGCAAAAGCCTTTTATTTTGTTAGAGTCCTAACAGGTTATTTTTGCTTTTGTTTCCTCTGCCTGAGGACATATCCTCTGCATCCTTTTTAACTCCTCTCTAGCAAACGAATTTGTAATCACTTTCTCCTTTATTTAAAAACCATCTATTGACTTATTTTCTCCTTCCTTTTCTTTCACTATAAAACTCAAAAATGTAGGGTATGTTCTCCAACTTTTCTTCATGAACTCCACTTGCCCACAACTCCTTCAGAATCCCTCAGTTCAAGGTCATCAATGAAGCTCCACGTTGCTAAATGCAACCAGTGCTTGGTTCTCATCTTGATCTATCAGCTGCATTTCACTTAAAAGATCACTCCCTCCTTCCAGGAATACTTTCTGTACTTCCAGGCCACCATACTCCTGATTTTTCTCCCACAGTACTTGCTGTTCCTTCTCAGTCTCTTTTGTCGGTTCCTGCTCATCTTACTAACCTCTAACTAGTAGTTTGACTTCTTCTTTTTAATCTTCATTCCTTCCTTGGTAAGTTCATCTAATGTCTTAGCTTTACATATAATCTCTATGCTGATGGCTCCTAGATATATATCTGCAGGCTAGACTTCATCCTTGAGCACCTAGTAAAGATATCCCAATAGCCGCTCAAGGATACTGTTCCAGTGGCTCAGTTGGTTAAGCATCTGACTCTTGATTTCGGCTCAGGTCATGATCTCACAGTTCATGGGATGGAGCCCCGAGTTAGGTTCTCTCTCTCTCTCTCTCTCTCTCTCCCTCATCCTGCCCCTATCTCACTCATGCTCACGCATGTGCTTTCTCTCAAAATAAATGAATAAACTTAAAAAAAAAAAGAATGCTGCTCCAACAATTCTCCTGTTTTGTCCTACATCATGTATTTTTGCTCTCCACTAGATCATTCCCATCACATTAATTTAGAACAAAAAACAAAAACCCCTTGATCTTACTTCCCTCACCAACTACTACTTTTGCCAGTCAATTCCTCTTAAGTCTACACCAATCAGGCTCTTATTCCCTCCTCTTCACCAAAACAGCTTATCAACTTCATTTCTAATGACCCCTACACTACTAACTGCAGTGGTCAGTCTACTTAACCTAATGGTAGCCCTGAAATGACTTTTATGCCCTCCTCTTTGATATACCTTTTCCTTGGCTTTTCATTTTGGCTTTCAAGTCAATACTCTTGGATTTTCTGGTCCCTCTTAATTAGTCTTCTTTGGCTGGTTCCTCGACTTCTCTCCATCCTCCTAGTGTTGGATGGAGACCTCCAGAACTAGTGGTCCTCTTCTCTCCTGTCTTCCTAGATCATCTCAGCCAGAGTCATTTAAAATATCATCTCTATACCTACAATTCTTATATTTATATCTCCAGTCAGGCCATCTTTTTCCAACTCCAGGCTTATATATCCAACTTACTAATCTGTAGCCCCACTTGACTCACCAATAAGCATTTCCAACTTTACACATTCAAAACTGAGCCCTTAATCATTCCCCTCAAACTTACTTCCCCTACAACTCTATTCCCTTGCTCAGGCCAAAATCTTGGGAGTCATTTGGATTCCTCTCTGTCTCTCATACCCTACATCCATCCATTGGTAACTCCTATCAGCTCTACCTTCAAGCCACCTGGAATCTGACTATTTCTCACCACCTCCACTGCCATCACTCTGGTCCAAGCCACCATTATCTCTCATATAAATTATGATAGCAGTCAAATAACTGTTTTCCCTGACTCTACCCTCACTCTTCTACAGTCTTATCAGACTAATCCTTTCTATTCCTAAGTCAGATATTACACTGCTCTGCTTTAAAACTTTTCAATGACTTCCCATTTTACTCTGAGTAAAAGTCGTATTCATTACAATGGCTAATAGGGCCTTGTGATCACCCTGCCATCACTTTCCAGCCTATGTCTTTCTCTCTTGCCCTGGGCTAATACCTAGCATGTGCCTGATTCAGAACCTTTAAACCTGCCTGGAATGCTCTTCCCCTGACGTGTGCATGCCTTACTCCCATCACCTCCTTCTAACCTTTGCTCACACATCAGCTTCTCAGTGATGCCATTTTGGTCCCCATACCTATTCTCTTTCCATGTTTTATTTTTCTCCTTAGCACTTATTACCATCTAACATACTATGTAATTAGTTAACTTATTTATGTATTATAATTTTCCTCTCAGGAACACGTAAGTGCCATGAGGGAAAGCTTTTTATTTTGTTTGGTTCCCTACTATATACACAATACTGTATCTACATATCTAGCTATATACCATACCTAGAACAGAGCCTTGCACATAGGGGATGCTCAGTAATCATTTGATGAGTAAGTAAATGGCATTTCCAATCATGATCTCTCCAATCAACCTCCATCCTGTCTCCAGAGTGATATAATTAGAAGATAAATCTGCTCACCTTAATTTTCAGCTTAAAACCCTTCAGCAGGTCTGCAGTATTATAGGTGATGCAAACTGAAATGTCTTCAGTAGTCAGGCATATCCTATAAACGTAATGAGTAAAGTTTATGTGTGTGGGGAGGGGGTAAGGGAGGATAAAAAAAGTGGAAAGTGTATGACCCACCTAAGGGCGTTCAATTCAATTATTTTAAAATATATATTTTTTAATGTTTATTCATTTTTGAGAGACAAAGAGACAGAGAGTGAGAGGGGGAGGAGGAGAGAGAGAGGGAGACACAGAATCCGAAGCAGGCTCCAGGCTCCAAGCTGTCAGCACAGAGCCAGACGCGAGCTGGAACCCACGAGTCGTGAGATCATGACCTGAGCCGAAGTTGGATGCTTAACCGACTGAGCTATCCAGGTGCCCCCAATTCAATTATTTTAACAAATTGTGCCCACTACCTGGCAGCTCCTGTATTCAGAATAAATAACCATCTCCACAGCATGGCTTGGTGGGCACTAAGCAGGTCTGCCATGCTTACTCCCTCGTGGGCCCTATAATATCAGAGAAAACAGACTGTGTATATCCACATACTGTGTGGTTGCAATGTAACTGAACACGTTGCTTTTTCATTATTAAATAACCAGGCAAGGAAGCAAGATGTCACTGTTGGCATACTCTGAAATGATATCTAGAGCCAGATGTTTGAACCAGATGACTAAATTTGTTAAAGGCAGTTTGTACAATTATGTGAGGTCATTATACCTGGGTTTCAGGGTGACATGATTGGATATCTAAAACAAGGGATCTATCATTCAGTGACTCCAATCTGTCAAGACCTTACCTTTGACAAAAAAAGCAGCATCACCACCAACTTGAGCTTATTTCCCATGAGCAACCAAAGAGACTAGAGATGGGCACTCACAGAACCTTGCCATCCTGAAATCTCCCAGAGTACTTTGCTGAGAATGAGTCCTCTAGACCCATCACAGTAAATTATACTTGTTTTAAGATTTCCTCATCAGAGTGTTCTAGCCCAAGTCCTCAGTGGGACTTTGACAATGGCATACGATCTGACCAGTGTTTACTAGAACAGACTCCTCCCTCAACAGTCCCAACACATACTCTACTTACTATTATTACCAAAGATCCATTTCCTCCTGATGTAGGACCTTTATAAATTCCTAGAATGTCCTTCCCACCCACACATTCCAGGCAAAGTGCTCCACCCAAGAATTAACCTCTCTAGGAATCCTCTGCAGATCCACTCAAGCCAGCTAATTACTTCTCTCCTCTTTTCTTTGCACTGTTTCCCATATATATCTCCCTTCCTGTCTTCATTTTATTAATTGCAATTATTGTTTTATCTCAAAGCCATAGGGGCAGTAACCATGTCTAATGTATCTTTGAATTACTGATGCCTAACCGAGTACCTGGCAATTACGAGGCACTCCAATGTTTTCTTAATTTAACTTAATTATAATTAAAAAAGAGTGTTCTGGTCAGTGTAGCAAGAGTAAAGTTTTCATAATTGCTGGAAAGGGAAGACGAGTTGGAAAGAGGGAGAGAAAACATACAGAAAAAGAGATCCAAGTTGCATCACATGCATCACAATTTTTTTCATATTTCACATAAATAAAGGCAGTACTTTGCATTGGAAAGAATGTTACAGTTTGTCGATTTTTTTCTTTACCATTATGGGCAGAAAGTGAGACACTCTAAATTCTCAACATTGTTCAATTAAACCTTACCTCCTTCCCCCAAAAAAGAATATTACAGTGAATCCCAATTTGTTGATGCACCCTTCAAATTTCAAAAATCGGTCTAGTATAATGATTAACTGTAGTCAGACAAGGAGAGCTCATTCACTGAACAGTGAACTAATCCTTCTGTGAGCTGATCTGACAGAATATTTATATTCTAACTAATGCAAGTTAGTAGGAAAAACATTAAGATTCTCAAAAAATAAACTGCCACATGATAGAGATCAAACACAGAAAATTCACATAAGAAACAAAAGTAGGTTTAAAACATTGAAAATATTCAATTGCACCAACACCAACAAAAAAATATAAATGAAACGACAACTGGGCAGCCACTTAAAACCTGTTAAATTAGCAGGTTTTTCTTCACATTATTACCATCTAATGCTAGTGGGTTTGCTATGTAGCAGGGATAGTTGGCATAGATCTTGTGAAAATAATGGAAAACCTTACTAAAATGGAGTCAGGAGGTTTGGGAAGGGGAGCTCCCATGCCCTACCACTGCAGATCCAACAGGAAGAGATGGACTTGATCTTGCACATGGATGCTACTTTACTATCCCACCTGGGGAAGACATGCTTTCTTATCCCCACCCCACTCAACAGCTCAGCCAATGAGAAGCCACCAGTTTACTCCAATGGACTTTTAGTTTATGACAGCTTTCCCAATTTATCCCTTTTCTCCCTAAAAAGGTGTACCTTTGTTCTCCAGATTTCCCATGGTTTTGCCACAGGTTGTTTGTCCCATGTGGCAATTCTTTCCTGAATAAGCCCATCTTTTGCTGGTAAAATAACTGGAAGATTTTATTTTTAAGGTGGAAAATTTACAGGAAAACAATCTGAACTCACTGTTGATAATTTATCATTAAGAAATATTCCACTTCTTCCTCTTTAAGGACATAGCCGAGCCGGTCAGTGGCCGCAGTCTTGTGGCAGATGTAGACATGCAGACCTTTGCGAAGACCCTGATAGGCATGACCATCATCCTAGAGGTTGAACCCAATGACGGCACTGGGAATGTTGAAGTCAAAATCCAAGACGAGGAGGGCATCCCACCTGACCAGCAGCATCTGGTTTTTGTGGGCAAACAGCTGGAGAATGCCACACTCTCTCAGACTACAATATTCAGAAAGAGTCCACCCCATACTTACTGCATCGCCTGCGGGATGGCATCACTGAGACTTCCCTCCACCAGCTGGCCCAGGAATACAACTGTAAGAGTTGTATCTGCAAGAATCAGATACTGTACTGGACTGCCATAAGAAGTGCAGCCACCCCCACAGCCTGCACCCCAAGAAGAAGGTCTAATGAGGCCCCTCCACCAGCTCTCCTTTTGCTGTCAGGGTGTCCTCCTGCCAAAGCCCCAGGGCCTTGGGGCCTCAACATAGTTTCCTTTGCATTGACTAGAGCAGTAAAAGGGAGAAGAAAATCTCCCAAAAGGGAGTAGGATATTATAGATACAAAATAGTATTTATAGTAATGAAAAATTAGAAGCTATAAATGGCCAAAAAGCATGGTCAAGTGGAAAAGATTTACCTATTCTTCGGAATATATATAGTCATCATTAAAATTGCACAATAATGACTGTTCAACATGGAAAAATATAATAGTAATAATGGTTACTATATTGAACATTTATTATTTGCCAGGTACTATGGTAAGTATTTCACACGTGTTGTGAGATAAATACTATAATAGGGTTTCCAGAGTTAGCAAATAAAAATATAAGGGGTACAGTTCAATTTGAATTTCAGATAAATGACAGGTATAGTATAAGTCTATCCCATGCAATACTACCCATTGTTTATCTGAAATTCAAATTGAACTGGGCATCCTATATTTTATCCGAACACTGGTAATCCATTTTACTGATGAGGAAACTAAGACACAGAGATCCACCTAGGGACATATGAGCAGTGATAAAATGCTAAGCATACAGAAAAAGTAGAATGGAAACTTCTGTCTATGAGTGATTAGAAATGGGTAAAACACATGCATGCCCATGGATCACAGCTGAGAAGAAGCATGAACAGATAAATACCAGGACCACCAAAATCTAGCACTTAGTCTGGGCACGGTGCTCCCATGAAGCCTTCCACGCCCGTTTTAATAGATGAATAAAGTGAAGAGTTAAATATTTTGCTCAAAGTCATAAAGCTAGTAAGAGCAAGATCAGATTCTGACTCTAAAGCTCTTTCTTTATCCCACTTTGTCATCTTGATTTCCTGGCTGAGTTTTTTCCCCCCTTCAGGTGCAGTTCCATCAATATTGATATAAAAGTTTTTGTGTGATAAAATACACGCACAAGGACACATGAATATTTCAAGGAGATCTGCAAAACCTAGTCATTAAGGGTTTGCTTTGGTTTAAAGTCATTCCTAGAACTAACTCCAACAAAACACTGAAAAGAAAAGGTTGTGATGCACATTATGGCTTAAATTGTGATTTCACTTAGAAAGTAAAAAAGCACCCTCCATATTAATCCATTTAAAAGTGAGATTGCTCTCCCACTTATGCCTCTCTCTAAGCTCCTCCCCTTTCTCTCTACACTTTAGCAAGTAAACTTGTCTGGTCCTTCAAGTAACTCAGTCAAGAGGGATTACAAATTTTTTTAGGCCAAGCATACAAGAAAGCACATGTGCACACACAAACACAAACGTGCCGATATGCTTTCACCATGAAAGAAAAGTCTATGCTCTATACAGAACAGGGCATTTTAGGTGATTTCCCTTAGGTGTCAGCTTAATTTCTCCTTGAGACGTTAGCCCACATCAAAAAGTTTGTGCTTTTGATTGTTTATTCTGAAAGAGGCAGCTGGCCACAGGACAGCCTGTGATGCCTTTACCACAGTTTGCTTTTGTTTTTCCCTCTTGATAATTACCTCATGACTAAACCACTCACTGGTCCATGTAGAAGAATCCCACAGAGATGAAAACACACTTGTTTAAATAAAATATTTATGAAGAAGCCCTCAAATGTCACTGAAGCAAATGCAAATTATCTTCACATATTGTGCAACCAATATGCCACTCATTCCTTAGAAGACTATTTCCTGATTGCAATTATCATTAATTTTTAAAAATTAATCCCATTGTGCATCATCATCCTAATGTCTATTCATAAAAATCTAGTGCTCTAAGGTTAACTCTCTTTTGACTATCTGTGAAATTTTTAATAAGACTAATATTTAATCTTGCTCATTATTTTGAAGTTTTCCCTTAGAAACTATATTTAATCATTATCTTATATGTACATCTTCTAATAAATTTTTTCATTCTAATTCAGTATCAGTTGACATTAGTGAGGGTTCCACATTCTGGCTTTTTAATGAAATACTGCTCGGACACGATTTTCTTAGTTTGTTCTTCTTTCCACCCCCAACCCCCCAAGTTGGGTGAACATAATGGATCTCATTAGATTTTCACAGAAACCTCAAAATAAAAATTGGGGGCAATATTATCAAAGGAAAATAAAGAATCAGTCGATGTGTACGGCAACCGTTAACAACACCCCTGACTTTCCATACCATCTTTCCTAATTTTTCAGGAAAGAAATACGAGCTGAGCTGAGCTGAGCAGATTAGGTGGTTTAATCCTTTGCTTGATGGTCTCAACAGTTGTCCTCCACTTGGAATCAACACTTTAGAATCAACAGAACTTAAAAAATATGCTGATAACAGGCCCCACCACCAGAAACTCAGATTTAATTTGTCTAGAGTAAAGCTCAGTCATTGGTAACTCTTTGTTTGTTTTATTTGTTTGCTCCTGAAATGTTGCTAATGTGCAGCCAAGGTTGAAAACCATTTGTTTAGAAAGAGCTTTTCCTGAGAAGGTCAATGTCCACTTGAAAAGAGAAGTCACTAATGATGAGCCATAAGGCTCTTCTTCACACCCTGACCACAAAATGAAGAAAAATCTCTAGAAACACAAAGCTGGAATGTCAACATAAAACCTAAAAATTAAGCTGAATCTTTACAACTGCGTAGAATTTAACCTACAGTTAGAGACTAAATCCTTTATAGAAGAACGCAATAGACAAAGGAGGTCTGAAGGGGGCTCTTATGAAAAAAGACCTAGGAAATTTTCATTGACAATAACTCTCAGATTCTTAGTACATGTAATGTGTTTATCTAAGAAGCTACTTTGACTTAGACTCAACCCTTTCCAAATGGAACCCATGGCCTTGCTGCTAGTTTAGCTCTGAGCTTCAGTTTATTCATAAATACCAATCTCTTTTAGCCATGCTTCTCAAATTTGAATGTGCCTATAAATCATCTGAAGATCCTGTTAATACACAGATTCATGTGCAGTGGGTCTGGGTGGGGCCTGAGAGTCTGTGTTTCTCATAAGCTCCCAGATGATGCTGATGCTGCTGGTCCACAGATGAACACTTGGCGCAGCAAGGTCTTAGAAGACGTCATGAGGATTAAATGAAATGACCTACATAAAGAGTTTGGCATGGACATGGTTGGCACCCTAGAGAAGAAAAGGCTTATAAGGAAAATAATACAACGTGGTTAAAACCTAGAAATTACATGACACAATCCTCCCTTCTTTTCCAGATGTGGAAACAGTGGGTTAAGAAAAGCTAACATCTCTACCTCCTTACAGCCAAAGGAAAAAACCAATAGTTTTTAACTGGGGAAAAAAAAAGTGCAACCAAGGTCCATGAGTGAAAGTTAAACAGAACTCTTCATTCCATACCAGGAAAAAATCTTCTAACAATAAATGCTGTCCTACAATCAATCGGCCCACTTGAGGAGAGAGTGTGAAGTCTCCAGTTACAAAATGTGAGCATAGACCAGTTGATGTTAAAGAACACATTCATGTTTCAGGTGACTGTTGAACTGAGAGACATCACACACTTAATATTTTTAAAAACATATTTTTTAGTAACACAGAAACCTCATTTCCTTCTTCCCTCCACCCCTTGAAGTAAATGGAGGTAACCTAGGCCAAAAAGCCTTGGAGTCTTCTTTGACTCCACTTCTCCCACCCCACACATCCATCCCATCCACAAATTCTAGCGCAGCTACCTTCAAATGTGCCCACAACCCAGTTACTTGTCACCATCTCCATTATGACAATGCTGGCCAACCCACTTCCCACTCTGCCTGCATCACGACAACAGCCTCCTATCAAGTTTCTGTCTCTCCCCTTGTTCTTCAACAGCATTTTCTCAGCAAAGAGCCCCAGTGCTGCCACTTCTCTGCTCAATCCCTCCCTTCTCGTTGAGAGTAAAATCCAAAGTCCTTCTGCTGGTTGACAAGACCCTACGTGATCTTTCCCCTCCAGCCCTCAACCATGTTTCTCATCATTCTCAATTTTTTTCTCTCTCCAGCCACCCTTAAACTCACTGTTCTTTGAATCACATCAAGGATGTCCTTATCTCAGGACCTTTGTACTTGCTCTTCCCTCTGTCATGAAGGCTACACTCTGGGATTTGCAAGTTTATGTCCCACATCCCCAATATATGAAACAACATAAAGACACTTAACAGAAGGATTCTAACTGCTCTCTATGGAGAAAAAAAAGTACTCACACTCAGCTTAAAGATCAGCACTTTACTTTCATAGTTCATACAGATGAAAGCCTGGGTGAGGCATTCCAGATCCAAATGTGACTCAGCTTTACTTTTTAACACTGCACTTTCATCAAATCCTCTCTTAACGCCAAGTCAGGGGAGACTATGTACTGTACTCCCACATCAGAGCACCCCAGCTACCTGGGTAGGGAATAACCCTTCTGGATGGCCACTGATCTGTGACCCACGCATAGTTCACCTCTGAAAAAAATGAACAAATATCCCAGATGCAGTGTCCCTCTGCATACTTCCCCACAGGGAATGATGTCTGTGTTCTTCTTCTAAAACCAAAGTTCCTCGGTGGAGCTTGAGAAAATCTAACTACCACCAAGTAGGCATGGATAGACAATGGACAGAGAAAGCTGGCAAATGCCATTCAGTTGAGTCCCTTTGCAGAAAAGGAAGTCATTCATTTACAGAGAGGACTTTGTCGGGGACCCGTGTCCCAGGACCAGTGTGTATGCTTATTTTGGTTCACACTAGACAATTGCCAGGGCACCATGTGCAGTGTTGTGCAATGCAGCTACTCAAGCCACTCAGCTCTTAGAGCTCGAAATGAAAGCCACTCTTGGTTCAGACAATCAAACAGCTTCAGAGGGATAGAGATAAATGCATCTAATATAAGAATTAATGTGGGCAAGGAGAGGAAGGAGGGAAGTGAAGAGAGATCTGGCCTGAGCTGAAGTGCCCTGGGAAAGAGGGTGCACTCTGGATGTGGGCTTTAGCCTCCGTCCCTCTCACCCCATGCTCACAGTGCCCCACTCCTGCCTCAGGAGCAGGCTACTTACAGCCTGAACCAAAGATCCAGAGCGGCATGGGCTACCTAGAAACCACCATGCCCTAGTTAGGAAAGCACCATAGTGCTTTTAGGAACTCAAGGACTAGCAGGGCATACTCTTAACTGTGGCTTCTTCTCAGCCAAGTTATCAGACTTGTTTCTTGCAAGGAGTTTTTTTCTGTGACTCTTCCTCAAGGGCAACCCAGTGCAGGGGCCAAGCAAAGCCCAAGAACATGGAATCCAGCTTATATATTAAAAGAAGCAGAGGCATAAAATCAGCCAAAAAGATGTGGAGTGTTAAACATGGACTCAGCAAGAGGCCTCACTCATCTTCTCTTATAAAGAAAGCCAAAGGAGACTACTTATGTGGGATAACAATGGGAATTTGTGGCACAGTCACAGGCAAGGAAGTGGGACATTTCAACACTAACACTTGCTCTGGGTGAAGCATGCTAAATAATTTTCTTGCTCCCGTGGCTCAAGGAGAGAACTTTCCCCACTTAGGACATCATCCAGGGCTCCCAGTTCACGAAACAAGGAGCTCTCACTGGTATCTGTGGTCTGTGCAGCACATCACAGCCAGCAGGAAGCCACACAAAGGCTGGGCATTGAACCTCCAGGGAAATTGTTTGGGATCAACAGTATTTCTTGACTTAATTCTGCAGTTTGAAGTAACACATTAGTGATCATCTGATAAACTTAATTAATGTAACCACAGGCAACAGGGAACAATAATCTTTCTTTTTCAATAGAAAAATAGACTTTGAGTAGGGAAAATCTGATATAAACTTTTGGCAGATGATTTGTCTTCACCCCACCGACCCATTTTTAATATACTATCAAGGAAATGCTATGTAAGTCAGACTCGCTGTGTATCTCTTTATAAATCAAATAATTATCCTTTGTACAAGTAGATTTTTATATAATGGATTGGCTTAAAATGAGGTAAATTTGTACTGGATAATTTGCACAGCAATAGCTCCTTTCCAATATTTATACACAGGAACATCAAGGGGAAAGGCCATTTTCTCATCCCATCTTTAACGCATACTTTTTTTTTTTTTTTTTGTATTTAGGTTGAGAGAATATTCGAGAAAATGATTTCTCCAGGTAAGAAGAATCTCAAGTAAACATTTGGACTGTGTCTTCCAGTAAACAGCAGTGGATGAAATGTGGGAGACCCAGGGCCCTTAGGAAAAGCAAATGGCTCCACTAAAACTCCTTTCTCTAACCTTAATTGGTCAAATGCCAAAATAAACGAACTTTCCAAAGTTAGGAGCTGTGCAACTTCCACTAGGGATAAGTGCAGGTGCCCCAGCCATGACCAGCAAGCCCACCACCGACCCGTTTGTGCCCGGCGGCGGCAGCTGGTAGCTCCGGGAGCCCAGGCCCAGGCCGCCTCCACGCCAAACGACCCGCCGAGAACGGGTTCAGGCCGGGCTGCCCAGGACCCGGAGCTCCCCGTAGCCGGCCCCGAGCCAGATCCCGCCCCGCCCTTCCCACCCCAGACCGGGGAAGGGAAATGGGCGCTCAAGAGAGAGAGTGGGAAGTGCCCAGTGGGATTCAGCCGCAGCCGGGGCCGTCCCCAACTCCCAACTTCCCAGAGTTTCCTCCGGCCTCGTCCCCCTTCCCACCGCGGAGAAGCGGCCGCGGCCTCCCCTCGGCCGGAGCGCAGAGTGGAGCGCGGAGCCGGGAGCTCGGGAGCCGCCCCCCGGAGCGAGGGCGACCGGAGCGCAGGTGGCGGGCGTGGTCCCTCCAGCCCTGCCCCAGTCCCCCCGGACCCGGCCTCCGCGCAGCAGCCCCTGCCCGTGTCCCCGCCCGGGTCCAGCATCAGGCCACGGCGAGCCGCTTCCTGATCCCCTCCTCTAGGTCGGCGGCCACCCCCCACATTCCCCCAGTCCGCGTCGCTCATCTGCCTCAGGCCCCGGTGCGGCCCCAACTCCCAGCACAGGGCCCTCCGGTCGCGCCCAGCAGCGGCGGCTGCACTCACCTGGGTCGCGAAGCCGGGGTCTGGCGCGGTCCCGCAGGTGGTAGATGAAATCCTGGCAGCTGTCGTGCTCCAGGGCCCCACGGGCACAGAGCTCGGCTAGCAGCTGCAGCGCCTGGTGACAGAGCGCGTCCCTGGCCCCGGGCATCGCCCCCCCGCATCCTCGGACCGAGCCGGGCAGGCGGGCGCGGGAGACAACCCTCCGCCTGCCAGCTCAGAGCCGCCGCCTCCGGGCCGTCCGCGCTCTCCGTCAGGGAGCCGCCAAGAAACGGCCCGAGCCCCAGCCCCGGCTGGCCCGGCCTCCCACCGGTTGCATGCAGCTCTTCGGCTGCCGGTCGGTCGGGCTTTCTCTCTCTCCCGCCCGTCCGCTCCGTCCCTCCCTCCCCCGGCACGGAGGGGAGGTGGCGCCGCACAGCCCCGCGCGCCTCTCTCCCGGCGCCCCGCCCGCCACTCGCGGCCGCCGGGGGGCGGGGCCCGGTCAGTGGCGCGCGCCGCGGGCTGGGATCCCGGTGGGCCCGGCTCGGGCGCCAGCGTTGGACGGAGGGCGCTCGCCCGCTCCTAGAGGAGCGCGGGACTCGCCTCCGGACCCGGCGCTCAGAGCGGCTGCGCCCAGGCTTGGGGAGTGTGATCGGGGGCGCGCTGTGGGCATTCTCGCCATCCCACCCCTCCGTCCTCTTGCAAACCAACACTCTCTCCCACCGCCCCTCGCCCGGTGCGTCGAAAGCACGTTCTTGGGTGCGCTGCGCGAAAGGTGCAATCTGAACCACACCCGCCCAAACTGGAGAACCTAGTCCCGGCTTCGAACTTGAAAAGCGCCGTCTGGACATAAATCACGGGCCTAAGGGTGCTAGACCCCCAAAGGCGGGTTCGGGGCCAAGATTTGCCAACAAAGGAAGAATCTCCCAAGTGCAGGATCTTTTCCACCACGGTGGTGATTTGGAGACGGTGGAGGCTCTCACATCAGAAATAAGGTCAAATAATCGCTTCTCGGCCTTTTGGCTAAGATCAAGTGTAGAAATAAGGTCAAATAAATGGCTCCTGAGAAAGGGGCTGGGACACAGATCCTGGCTGGTTTTCTAATCAACTGATTAGAAATCCGAGGATTGCCAGCGTGTCTCCTGCACACACCAAGTTAGACTATCACACAATCTGAGGTTTGGGGAAGAGAACGTTGGCCACCTCTTATGCACCCACCTCTTCACACTCCCAGGCAATAAACACAGAAATAACTACGAAGACTGAACTCCGGTGGGGAGGGGAGCAGGAGAGGGGTGCCAGGCACTATACCACAAGCCTTTTAGATATAGAATCTCATTTCATTCCCTTGATAGCCCCCCAAGGTCTACATAACTGTTACCCTCATTTTACCAATGAAAAACCTGAGGCTCATAAAGGCTCAGTTCACCAGCCCAAGTTCATACTTGAGGAGGCAGAGTAACCTCTAATACTAGTAGTAATAATAAAGTTAATAATATTATTATAAGCTTTAAGTAAAACTCGTGTCAAAGCCTTACTCTAAAACAATTACAGTAGAATCTCTACAACTGGCACTCTTAGCCATAGGTTGTGCTGTTGCTAGGGACACCGCATAGCAAATCATACTGTGCAGTTAGGTATTTCAGGATGCTACAGAGTGTTCACCCAACAGACAGCTTTGAAATCCTGCTGTGAATGGTGCTAGAGCCTCAGGATCTTATATTAGAACAGTAGAGAGAATGCAGAGTTATAAAGATAACTCCAAACAATGAAAAGACAAGCAGACTCTGTGTCCTAGGAAAACTAGGAGGGTGAAGAAGCCAGCTGAGAAGGAGCCTGTGGAAGATACAGAGCAGAAGCTGGTCCTTGAAAGGAAGGAAAAGACCATGTGACAGCGGAGCGGGAAGCAGAGAGTAGGATGCTAGTGCTAGTATAGTAATGGTGGGGAGGAGGGTGTGTGTTAAAACATGTAGAAATATACCACTGATGTGAGTACCTCAAAGACGAACTGAAAGTGAAAAGTCCAGTTAAGAACAAACTTTGATAAACCAGGCCAGATATGATAAGGGCCTAGATCAGGCCAAAGGCACTAGCTGATTGCCAAGAACATCTAAATTTGAGAAACATTTCAAGTTTAATTGACAAGACTGCAACCAATGGGATGAGACAGAATGAAAGACACAGAAGTTACACAAACTGACCTAGGTCGTACCTGGTAAGTAGCGGAAGATACTTAGAATTGGAAGCCTAGAGTTTAGTTGCCATATTGGATGGGTTCATCCAGGCAAGGAGAGCTGGAAAATTAGGAGAGAGCTTTGCCATTTAAAATGTGCTTCAGTAAGGAGGAGATTGAAAAAACCCGGACAGAGGGGAGTCATGAGAGCCAAAGGAGGAAGAGCATCTGATGGAGGAGTGATCCACAGCATCAATTGTCAACAGAGCCTAGAGAGACAAAAACTAAGAAGTGCCCTTTGGAGGTAGCAGGCAGTAAGACATTTGTAATTTAGAGAAAATGGTTACTGTGGAACCAACCTTGTGGAAGTTACTTAAAATTTTTGTGCCTAGGGTTTCTCTTCAGATAATACTAATATGTGCATCAATGAATTCTTATAAAGATTACATAGAGTATTTGGAATATGCTGCCACATAATATGGGCTCAATCAACATATGTTTTTGTTGTTGCTGTTGTGTGTCTACAATGTACTAGATGATGCTAAACACACTTTCTTAATTTATTAGTGACAACATTCCTAAGAAGTCGGTGTTATTATTTCCCATTTTATAGGTAAAGCATGTGAAATCAGGTGGCTAAATAATTTCCCAAGGACAAACTGGTAGATTGCTTCCAGGGACAGCCACAACCATCCCTCTCACTCCATATGTCCTTTTTCAACATGACTTTACCACTCCTTGAACCAAGTAGTTGAGTCTGTTTCCCTTCCCCTTTGAATTGGGCTGGCCCTGTGACTTACTTTAACCAAAAGAATATGTGAAAGTGATATTCTGGTGTCAGAATGGTGGTTGACAAGGACGTGCAGAAAAGGGAACCTTTGTGCATGGCTGGTGGGAATGTAAATTGGTGCAGCCACTATGGGAGACAAAATGGAGGTTCCTCAAAAAATTAAAATTGAACAACCATATGATTCAGCAATTCTTCTTCTGGATATATATATGAAGGGAATAAAATTGCTATCTTGAAAAGACATCTGCACCTCCATGTTCATTGTAGCATTATTCACAATAAACAAGAGATGGAAACAACCTAAATGTCCATCAATGGACCAATGGATCAAGAAAATGTGGAAAATGTGACACACACACACACACACACACACACACACACACAGGAATATTATTCAGCTTTAAAAAATAAAGAAATCCTGCTATTTCTAACAATATGGATAAACCTGGAAGGAATTATGCTAAGTGAAATAAGCCAGACTGAGAAAGACAAATACTGCATGGTATCATTTGCATGTGGAATCTAAAAATCAAAAACAACCAGTCAAACAAAAAAACCTGATCTCACAGAAACAGAGTAAAATGATGGGTGCCAACGGTTGGGGATTGGTAAGATGGCGAGATATATGCTAAATTCTCAGTTGTAAGGTTCTGATGTACAGCATGGTGATTATAGTTAATAATACAGTATTGTCTACTTGAAATTTGCTGAGAGTGATCTTAAATATTTTCACCACACGCACAAAAAAAGTTTTTAAAAGAGTAAAAATTTAACAGGTGATGCATGTGTTAATTCACTTGATCTTGGCAATCATTTCACAATGTATATGTACACCAAATCATCATGTTGTACATTTTAATTATAAGCAATATCACTTATCAATTATTCCCCAATAAAGTTGGGGGAAAAATAATTTTAAAAAATGAAATCTTATAAATCTTTCATGCTGCTCTTAAACTATATCCTGCTTCTAAGACCCAGATTCTGTTCTTGGGAAGTGGTTTGGCATTCCTAATGGCAGAACTTCGTATTCACTGGCATTTGTTTGATTCAGTTCCTTGCCAGGTAGTTGCCTTTAACAAAAGAAAACAACCGACATGACTTGTTTTTAGTGAGCCCATGCTATTTCCCAGTGATTACCACTCCTGTGAAATACTCCCAGACTTGCTTAATTAACCCTGATAGGAATTCGACCTCACACTTGCTTTAGAGCCTGCACTATAATTCACCTGGACCAGGACACAGGAATGAACTCATGTTCTGTGACAACCACTCTCTCATCTTGGGCATCAATCTTGTAAATCTCTAAACTTAGTCCTTCCCTGTTTGGAGTGAATTTTTCTTAACAGATGAAATGGGAAATTTGGGATTGGGTGGCTCCGCTTTGCCTGTGTGTCCATTATCATTACACTAAATAACAGGTTGTTCTGGAATGTTCAAAATCTTTATTCTTCCTTCCTGAGCTGTGCTTGTTCCCTCCCAGTTTCATGATTGCCAATTATAAAGTTATAATTCCAATTTCTTTGACTTTAAAGAGAGTAGAGATTTATTAGCTTTAGTATTTAAAAGATAAACCATAAAAGGAGTATATTAAAAGGAACAGACGGCAATGTTCTGGGTCAGAGGGCCTGGCACTCCTCTGCTGTCTCCTCTTAGTAGATACTCATGGTTCTACATTTTTTCGTCTTTTCAGAATGAGGACTAGGGAAGGGTGGGGGAGGGAGCAGAGGTCAGATTTCTGCTGACTGAGAAAAACCTACACCTAAGTACCTTCTGCCACTAAGTAACGTTTTTGTAATACTTTTTGTGTCCCTGGAGCTGCCTTTCAAAGTGGCTAATGTCCCTCACCCTAGACAGGTCTGGAAAACTGCTGGAGTCACTCTGGATTCTGGAAAGGGATAAAGTCCAAAACTGACTAGACTGTGTCACAGTGGTGATGAAACATCCAACTAGCTAAAGAGGCGTCAGAAGAAAAGAATACCTTTCCTTGTCTTCCACATCAAACTTCCTTCCATCCTCAGTGTTAAAAATAGGTTGACCTGCACTCAAGTGCTTGGTTATTAAGAAAAGGGGTCAATGTGCGTGTTTATGAGAAACAGTGTTAGCATTAAGCACTTAAAGAAGTGCTCAACAATCCCTTTCTTGATCTTTTGTTTATCAATAAATGGCTTGGACAAAAATGTCTGCTTATACAGAGAGAGTAATAGAGGGAGAGAGAGAAAGGGGAGGTAGGGAAGGAGGGAGAGAATCCATCTCAGTGTCTCTCTAGCCTTATTCAGAAGACCCTAAGACCATATATTTTTCTTAGCCTTCATTCTATCCAGAGAACCAAACTTTAGGTTGTCTGCTGAAGAGCTCAGTATTTAGTCATATTTAATCAGCCAACCAATTAATCATATGTCTACTGAGTCCTCACTAAATGCAAGGGTTTTTTGATAGAACTTCTGGGTTGAATATTAAATTTCCATATTTAAGCTTTCTTCTTATATATTTTATTTGTTATTTAAATGTTATCTTCTTAGTACTGCTTAAACTTTGAGTTATCCCAATGGCAAATTTTCCTGTCTTTTCTTTCCCTCCTCTAACCTACCTGCTCCTGATTTTCTTCTCTCTCATTTCCTTTCCATAAATCCATTCTTCAAAGCTTTCATCAGGAAGCAAAGTAGAATTTGGAATCTTAGAGGTCCATTTCAAATTTTTTATTATAATTATATTTTTCTATAGTTTTTTGAGCTAATGCTATGTGCTAGATACTCTAAAAAATATTCTAAATATATTGTTCATATAATCTCCATAACAACCATAGGAACAGGGTATTGTTATTAACTATCTCTTCTTTTCAACTGAGGAGACATAAGCACAGAAATTAAGTAGCCTGTGCAAGGTCACAAAGCTAGTCAGCAGTCATGATGGACTGTGTGACTCCTGAGACCTGACTTTAACACTGCTCTCCTTTACAGGTGGGTATGGTGGATTCAGGTAACAGCACAGAGTTCACGTCCTGAAGCTGAATGAACCCAAAGGTCAAAAGAGCAAAACTGGCATTGTGCCTTCACCAACTCTGGTAGATGTTATCAGATCTACATCTCGATTTGGTTTTCTGCATGTGAGGGTGGGTAGGATCTGACCAATGTACATTTATGTCCTGTGGGGTCTTTACAGATTGGCTTAAGTGTTCATTTATAGCTGGCATTTATTGAACAGTTGCTCCATACCATATACCAAATGTTGTGCTTTACGTTCTTGGCTTAACTGAATCACAACCATTTGAAATAGATGTTGTTATCATCCTGACTCTAGAGATGGCAACACTAACACCCTGTGATCTAAGTCACCTGCCTAAGGTCACACAGTTAGCAAATGATGAAATGAAGATTCAAACCCACGTTGGGGAGATTCCAAGACTTCAAGGAGAGTTAGATTTCAATTATCACACAATACATCTCCCCGTGAATTTCTTATCAGAAAAGTCTGGCAGGAGTTTTCAAGTTTTATATACATTCTTGGAGACCCTTATGATCCCCTTGGACAATTGCAGGAAAACCAAATCCACACTCTGCAATGAATTACATGTAGCTTACTGAAGAATTGATTGGGGCACCTGGGTGGCCTAGCCAGTTAAGCATCCAACTCTTGATTTCTGCTCACGTCATGATTTCACAGTTTATGAGATCGATCCCCACATTAGGCTCTGTGCTGACAATGCAGAGCCTGCTTGGAATTCTCTCTCTCCTTCTCTCTCTGCCCATGCCATGTGCTCTCTCTCTCTCTCTCTCAAAATAAATAAACTTAAAAAGAAAAGAATTGACTAAAGCCCAGCTGACTATGTGATAAACTACAAGTAAAACACTCTGATCTGTTATTCTGCTAACCCATTCCCACCTGACTAAGATCCCACTGCATTCTGGATTCTCTCCACTGGGTCTCCCAGAATGCATTCTCTTGCTACTTTTCTTCTGTACTTCTGCCTTTCGTGCTGGCATTAGAATTGCCTTTTTCAATACAGAGACCTCAACTTTTCTATCTGCAACTTATGAAACTTCAGATTTTGCACCAAGAGTTTCCACTAACCAGATGTAAGTTTTCCTGCCATTCAATAACTGCAAAATAATTGCTGTCCTCTACCACACAAATACTTTTTCTCTCTTTGTGCTTGGGCATACTTTACTGTTTCTCTATTATCTCTTTTCTCTCATTTCCCTATGGGTCTCTAAAATACACGCTGTGTGTGTGTGTGTGTGTGTGAGAGAGAGAGAGAGAGAGAGAGAGAAATAATCTCTGACTTCTTGTTGGAAAAAAAGGAACTCTTTTCAGGGCTTGGCCAGTTGAGGAAGTAATGGACTTTCTCTGTTGCAGTACAAAGCAGCTTCCCTAGATACAGATGGATGTAGCAAATAAACTATTTTTTCTTCTTTTGAACCATTTTACTCCCTGTGGAAGGATATTTGTTTCCAAAAAAGGTTAGAAGTCTTCAGGTTCATCAGGGCACAATTGTAAGCCCAGGTAAGGGTTTATTTCTCATTTCTTGAAGGGTCTTTTGAAATCAGATCTCTTCTTTTAGAATGCAATGTATGGAAAGGAAGGGAAACTCATCAAGAGCAGATAATGAAGGTTTTGTGCAAAATCTGAACTTTAATGAACTGTAGATTGTTGCCTGGCTTTGAGGGTTTAATTAGAAGAAGAGGTGTACCTTTTAAACTATAACTTTAGCTCTCATTGATTAAAATAAAAGCACAAGCCTTAATTTTCTTTTAGATATAAAAAAAGGGATCATTATATATTGGTTCTCCTGTTTGAAACAGTTCTATTTAAAGCAACATAATGTTATTTGTGAACGGCTTTAAGGATGCTGACTCAATAAAATAGCAAGAGGTGGTCTTGTTCATTTTTTGTTTTAAACATGCTTAGGAGGGGCACCTGAGTGGCTTGGTTGGTTAAACATCTGACTCTTGATTTCAGCTGAGGTCATGATCTGGAGGTTCATGAGATAAGCCCCTTGTCAGGCTGTGTGCTGAAAGGCAGAGCCTGCTTGGGATTTTCTCTCTCCCCCTCTCTCTCTGCCCCACCCCACCCTCTCCCTCCTTAGCACACATTCACCCATTCTCTCTCTGTCTCTCAAAATAAAAAAAAATTAATAAAATAAAATAAATAAAATTTTTAAAAATTAAATGTTTTGGATATTAAAAGATATAGTCAAAGCTTGTTTTGTGAAGTTGTTTTTTCTTTTAGATTTTTATTATGCCATTTTGGAGAAAAATGTCTTGCACATATTATTCAAGAAAGAAAAAGTAGGGGCGTTTGGGTGGCTCAGTTCGTTGAGCATCCGACTTCGGCTCAGGTCATGATCTCATGGGTCGTGGGTTCCAAGCCCTGTGTCCGGCTTAGTAATGACAGCTCAGAGCCTGGAGCCTGCTTCAGATTCTGTCTCCCTCTCTCTCTTTCCCCCCTCCCCCACTCGCATTCTCTCTCTCTCTCTCTCTAAAATAAACAAACACTAAAATATTTTTTAAAAAAAGAACAGAAAAAAGAGAGAAAAAAGTGTTTAAAGTGTTCTTTCTCCTTGAATTATGTTCCTATTTTCCTTTGGTCTCCAGTAGTATTAGGCTCACTTAAGGGTAAATCTGTTCTATGGAACTTCAAACACAAATGCAAGTTAAAACACAGAAGATGGTTCTTACGTTTGAACACAGACCTCCAAGGATAGAGTTGGGGTGGGGGAGAGGAATTAAAGCTGGAAAGGCCTAATGGCTGGGTATTCTCAAGACATGGCAGCTGGTTACCTCAAAATGAGTTATCTAAGAGTATATCTAAGAACCCAAGATATAAGCCACAGCTTTTTATAACCTAATTTTTGAAGTGAGATATAGTCACTTCTGTCATATTCCATTAGTTACACAAACTAAACTTTTATATGGAGTGTGGGGAACTCCACAAAGGTGTGAATAACAGGATGTGGGAAGCCATCTTGGAAACTGGTTACCGCAGCGGGAAATTCTCCACAGTAAGAGTGTATAAGAGGAGCTTGATGGTCGGAAAACATGAAAAATGTTCATAAGTGCAGTGCTTTCCAATCTTTTTCACATTGTGGCAGACATGGAAAATGATGCTATTTATTCAGCAAGCTCAGGTTAATGGATGAGTCTGTTTGTAGACAGACCAACCCTGTGGCTTTGGCCAGCTCAGTCTTCTGGTTACACTAAGGACTGAAGGAATCAATATCTTTTACACCTATAACCTCTTTATGTGCTAAAACATTCTTCTCTCTTCTTCCAGTCTTGCCTCCTACAATCCTTTTTTCTAAGAGCAGCTACAGTGATCTATTAACTCATGAGTTAAATCACATCAATTCATTACCTAAACTTCAAATGGCTTCCAATTGCAGTGGAAATTAAAAATCCAAACTCCTTTGTTTGATCTATAGTGTCCAGCATAACTGAGTGGAATCCCCTCTGCCTTTCTGACACAACCTTGTATTACTCTCCCCCTTGCTCTCCCCAGTCACATTGTTTTCTTCTTCCCCCAAATACAATCAGTTCTCAGCTCAGTGGTGTTTCACTTGCTCCTTCCTCTATCTTAGACATATGTCCTCAGATGGCTCCTTCCTTTTCTTACTATTTTAGCTTAAACACACCTTCATAGAAAGGCCTTCCATGTTGACCCTATTTAAATGCTCTATTTCACACTAATCTATTTCTTTCATATCACTTATCACTATCAGAAAAAATCTTGCTAATTCTACCAAATCACAAATATTTATCAAACACCTACTATGCACCAGAAACTTCTAGGTGCCAAGTATCTGTTTGCTTGTTTTTTCCTTAATTCCATTCCTCATTGCTCATGATATATAGGGACTTTTTCTGTCATTGCTGAGAATCCAGCATCCAGGACAGTGCCTGACTCTTAGGAAGTATCCAGGGAATATTCATTAAATGAAAAAATGGTGGATGATGACAGGTAGCGCTCAAATCCAGATGGGCCAGGGTACTCACAGGGCAGTAGCTTGGAACACGTAAGAACCAGTGTCATATGCCAAAGAGTCACATGAATTAGGAGATGAGAATTCCAAGTGAATGCAGGACAGGGAGTAAGACTGTGGAGAACCAGAAGCAAGATGGAAGGAACTGGTTCATGGGGAAAAAAGTAAAGCTTCCCTCCATGGCCATGTCTTTTACTGTCAGTCTTGTCCCTGCAGACCCAAACGAGCAAAGTGCAGTAACAGCTATTGAATAGCATCCCCCACCCCCCAAATTCATGTCCACCTGGAACCTCAAGAGAGTGACCTTATCTTAACACATAGTCTTTGAAGATGTGATGAGTTAAGGATCTAGGGTGAAATCACCCTGTATTTAGGGGGAACTCCTTCTAAGAAGAGGAGAGGGCACAGAGCAGATGACAGAGATGAGACTGCAGTGGTGCAGCTATAGGCCAGGGAATGTCAAGGAATTGCCAGCAGCCATCAGAAGCTAGGAAAAGGCAAGGGAAGGTTCTCATAGAGCTTCCAGGAGGAGTGTGGCCCTGCCAACACTTTGATTTTGGAATTCCAGCCTCCAAAATTGTGAAAGAATCAATTTCTGTTGTTTTAAGTCCCCAAGGTTATGGCAATTTGTTATAGCAGCCCTAGGGAGGTAATACAACAGCTGTGCTGTTATTTTTTTTCCTGGGCATAAAGCACGTGTTCAATAATTCAGCCAGGCAAATTTGTAGCCAACAACTTACCCAGTACTTGGCATGATGATTTCAAAATTTTTTGTTGAAATAAATGTTTGATGATTTGATGACCTGGTGTAATTTGGAAAAAAAAAACCTTAGGAGAAATATATCAAAACTTTCAAGATTCTGTCTATGGATATGAAGAGTCAAAAGCACCCTGAGGATGCTGACCTTTTCCTGCTGGCTGAAATAAAAATGCATTACCTTTGTCCATATAATTATACAAGACCTAAGGTCAAAATGAATAAGAAAACAGAAGGGCTTGGAAACATGTCTGTAATTTTTATGCCAAGTTTGAAATATTTTACCTTGAATCTGCATCCAAGATTTAGTTCTCTATTACCTATGTTGTTTTCTTGTGCAACAAATAGGGCCCTGGGCCAACAGCAAAGCTACCTGGACTATTTAGGATCAGTTCAGGCTAATGAACTGAGCACCTCCTGGATAATTATGATTGTGTCAGTCACTGTGACCTTTGAAAATATATAATATCAGCTCTTATCCTGTGGGACCTCCCAATTCTGGAGAAGGAACAGACCATGGTACCTAGATAAAACATAGAACCATGCTAAAGTTTTTTTTTTTTTTAAATATAGAATTATGAAACAATGCAGATGGATGGAGAGAGTAACTATATCAAAAAGCATCTGTCTATTATCCAGTTGTGTGGCCATAAGTAAATGCCTCTCTGGATATAGGTATTCCATTGCCAAAATGAACATGTTTTACAAGACAAGGTCCTTTTAGGCATTGACAGCATAACCTCGACCTTGGATTGTCTGTTTCATGTGTGTGGTTTCATCTCCCCTGTTATGACTATGAGGGGGTAGATCCTGTTCCAGTGCCCAGGGTGTTGTCTGGCCCATAGTAGGCATCTGTTAAATGCGTGTTGATTGGTTGAAGACTGAAATTCGTCTTTCTCACCTATTCTAGTATCTCAGAATCGGGTAAAATTTCTTACCCCAAATTGACAGGTTTCAAATAACGGAAGTTAAAGACAAATAATAAATGCTCTCAGGGAGCTACTCCTGGCTTAGCACCTTACCCTCATGAATCCTGACAAAAGGCTTGAGAAGGGCTTTTTGGATCAGTTTTACTTTGATAGTAATCTGTCAAAAAGCTCCCTTTTCCAAACTGATGTAAGGCCCTCACCCTCCATGACCTTCTCTGACTCAACATGGTAGACAATGACTACCATGAGCCTGTATTTGTGAATGTTTCTTGAGGATGTGAGTGTTTAGAGGTGACTGGTGTGTGTGTGTGTGTGTGTGTGTGTGTGTGTGTGTGCGCGCGCGCGCGCGTACAGGCACACACATATACACAAAACTTTAGAGTAAATGTGAAATTTAGTAATGTGCATGCAAGATGTATGAGAGAGACTCTGAGTGTGCACTTGTGTTGTTGATTAGTTCAGTAGAGGAAGGGAGTTCTTTATGCCCTGCAGAATTCCATGCCCCACCTCAAGCCTCCCTCCAAGTTAGCAGAGTTTATCCTAAAGAACAAGTTCCATGGAGATGGGGGCTCATGCCTCTTTCTTGTCAGTCTTTTTATTTATTTATTTATTTATTTTTGGGACAGAGAGAGACAGAGCATGAACGGGGGAGGGGCAGAGAGAGAGGGAGACACAGAATCGGAAACAGGCTCCAGGCTCCGAGCCATCAGCCCAGAGCCTGACGCGGGGCTCGAACTCACAGACCGCGAGATCGTGACCTGGCTGAAGTCGGACGCTTAACCGACTGCGCCACCCAGGCGCCCCTCTTGTCAGTCTTTTGGCCTCCATTCCCTATTCTTTGGGGGTAGGATTCAATGCACTGTGCAACTTTAGATAAAGATGACCATGGAAAAGTGGCCACTCTCAGGGAGTTGATGGTTTTTTTTAGAGTATTAAAAAATAGTAAGCAAGCAAGCTTGGCTATCTCTAGTGAATAGATAATGTTCTGTCTGTTAGAAGAACTGTTGTCTGGAAAGTTTTGGTTTTTTTTTTTGCAGACATTTGTTTTCAGTTTATGACCTGCTCTGCTCCCAGAGGGGCAAGAGAATAAATCATCTGTTGTTCAAAAGAAAGAACCATAAAATAAAAAACAAAGACCCAAAAAGCTGACTATTTTCCCAGTTTAAACCATGCTTGTCTGAGTGAATATGTATGAGTTAAGGGCCAACAGGGCTAAAGTGTAAGCAGGTCCAAGTCTGGGCCTCCAGAGACTATGCCATGAGTGTTAATATTAATCTGGGATTTTCAGGGAACACTAAACAGCCTTATGTCACACCACTAACTCTGTTTCTGGGTCAGGATGACTCCTGAGGCAAAAGAACTCTGTACCGGGCAAGCAAGCTTAAGGTTTCTCTTCTTGTCCACCAACACCCCTCCCCTCCCCCATCACTTGCTGTTTTATCACAAAACTAATGGCGAACAGAGAGCAAACCCATTTGTGGAGCTGTTGCTGTTCTAAGCACTTTACAAGCATTGAGTCACTGAATCCTTAAAATAATGCTATCAGATAGGCGCTATTATTATCTCCATCTCATAAGTAAAGAACCTGAAGCCTAGACAGATTAAGTCACTTGCCTAAGGTGACACAGCCAGTACGTAGGAAAGCTAGAGTTCAAATCCAACCAGTATATATAGAGACTGCTTTATTAACTGCAACACCATACTATCTGACTGACCAGGCCCCTGTTACAGCCAGGTTCTAGAAATGGACTTGCAAAGTCAATATTAAATAAAATCACAGTTTAAAATAGAACAGAAATTTGGCATTAAGTATTTAGATATTGATTGATTTTTAGGATGATAAGGCAAATGTAAGGATGGGAAATACTGGGAATGTGTTGTAACAACCCATGGCTGTACTAAAAAACGTACTGATAAGAGTAAGGAAGCTTTAGTGTTTTCTCTGCCTCTAGTCTTTTATACTATCAACCTCATATCTCTGGATACAGTGCTCCCCCATCTGTCTATATTAAGCCCTCAGCTATGTTGAGTCCTGGGAATTGAATTCCCTAAAAGCATCCAGAAAGAGATGTATTACTGAGGACATTGTTGTGTGTGGCTGGAGTGGGAAGAGGTCCAAGGAGAGTGGCTCTTCTGCAGCCTTTGGTAGGTGAATGCCCTGGACCTCTTGGATTCTCCTCACTTAAGGCTCTCTCTACACTTTTGTGATTAGCTTTACTTGGTATCAACTAGATTTTTGAACAGTATTCCTATGTAACTTTCCATGTTTTCACGGTATGTCACTGGGAAGGAAGGGAAGACAGGCTCCTCCTGAGCCTTTGAGTTGTCTCTTCTAAAACACATTTACATACGTATCTTAAGAATCAAGTGGAATCATGAAAATAGATGTTTTGGTATAATATATTGTGGCATGCTGCTTTATACAATGATGCATCCTTCAACATATCATTGTATTTCCTACACTCTGACTCTATTAAACATTTAATTCCATTCAGAATCCAAATCAGAGTCTTCAACCAAATTTATCAGCTATCTGGCATATACTTGATTATTTCTCCCACTGAAGTAATTATCTGTTATTGCATAACAGATTACCCTAAAACTTAGGAACTTAAAGCAACACACATTCATTTTCAAACAGTCTCTGTAGGTCAGGAATCCAGGTGTAACTTAACTGGGTTCTGGCTCAAGGTTTCTTATGAGGTTGTAGGCAAACTGCAGGTCATGGCTATGGTCTCATCTGAGGAGAGACAGATGGGGGAGACAGTATCCCTTTCCAGGCTCATGTATGCGATTGTTTGCATGCTTCATTTCCTTGCAGGCTGTTAACCTGAGTGCCTGAGTTTCTTGCTAACTACTGGCTGGAAACCTCCTTCAATTCTTTGACATGTGGGCCTCTCCATTGGGCAGCTCACAATATGGCAGCTGGCTTTCCTCAGAGTGAGTAAGAGAGAATGCCCAAGATGAAATCTTCAGTCTTTTTGTAACCTAATCTTAGAAATAATATCCCATCACCTCTGCTGTATTTTATTTGCTAGAAGTGAATCACTAAATCTAATCCATAATCAAGGGAAGGGACTCACACAAAGGCATGAACATTGGGAGGTGGGGATCATTGGGGTCCATCTTAGAGGCTACCCACTACACCCTTTAGAGCAGGGCCATTTCAACTGGGAATTATTTATACTCAAGCATCTGCAACCTAGTACTTCCCAAATTCTCCATCTTTCAAGTCTTATCCTTTGCATATTGTCCAAATAAGATTGTTCAAGCAGTCACCCTAATATTGTACAAAGTACACCTACCTCTGCCACTGGTACGGTCCCTTGGATTTCCAGGAAGGGCTTATGTTCTGATGTTATGTTCCATCCTAAATCCCAATGACTCATCATGGTCTGCCCCTAAAAAGTTTTCTTTGTTTCTGGGTCTGTATAGACTCTTTTCCTCTTCCTTCATACTCACAAAGTACCACAAACATTAGGTTATTTTAGATAACAGATTTCTACGGAAGGTTTAGAGATATTAATAGGTAACTATAGTCAGTAAAGAAAATACCCTCAAATTTGATAGCAGACATAATTGCTCCTAGAAATATATTAGCCATTCTCCATTATTAAAAATTTCTCACTGGCTGGAAAGCTCTGGACTAGCTTAACCTGCTGATATGTTATTTGGGTTCTTCACCCCTTCCAGCTCTGTCATACATCTCATATTTCTTCATAATATTCTAGGAACTCAAAAATTTTCTCTTCATTTGTTTACTTTGGGATGCTTGTGCTAGTTTGGGACCATCCTCATCCATTTCTGAGATTTTGGTAATGTTGATTTTTGAATGGGAAGGGGTTGAAACATTTACCTGTCTTCTGGGGCAGCTTCATGGCCCCTATTACAACTTCCCATTTTTTACTCAAAGACCAGATATCTCAACATACTTAGGAACACAGAAAAGGCAGCTGTGTGTGGCTCAGTCAGTTAAGCATCTGACTTCGGCTCAGGTCATGATCTCACTGCTTGTGAGTTTGAGCCCCGCATCGGGCTCTGTGCTGATAGCTCGGAGTTCAGAGCTCAGAGCCTGGAGCCTGCTTGGGGTTCTGTGTCTCCCTCTCTCTCTGCCCCTCCCCCACTCACACTCTGTCTCTCTCTCTCTCTCTCAAAAAATAAACATTAAAAAAAAATTAAAAGAAAAGGCAGATGTGACAAAGATGCAAAAGTTTCTATTGTCCCTTATCCCTAGGGTGGCAAGTGCTTACTCGTCTAATATTTACACAATCAAGTAGGGGCATTCTAGCGGTGGGTCAAGAAAATTTGTTTCAATGTGAATTTCTGTGTCCATCTATACAAAGAAGCATTTGGCAGCTTCTATTTCTAAAATATTTTTAAAGTTCTCTTCCAGGCACCTTGTTACAAGAATATGATCTCATTTTAGAAA